>NW_025318907.1:7302500-7902500 GCF_018153725.1 Drosophila mojavensis | reverse complement strand
AAACGCCTAGAATTATGACGCAAAAACATATACACATCAACAGTAGGGAATTGGAAGGAGTGGGAGATTTCCCTCATAATCGGCCACTTTTTTTTTTTTTGACAATTTCTTGCGTAAATTAGTCAAATTTATGCATACCTAGTGGTGTCGCTGATCAAAGAAAAAATGCGGGAGGGAAGGATATAAAACAATATAATGGGAAAGGATGAGGCTTTGAAATAGACATTTGCTTCTGGCAGCCCTCGCTGTAGGGTAGATGCGTAGAATTTTCATTTATGACCAGCAAAAAAGCGCCAACGGAAGGAAGTTGAGGCAATTTGCGAAAACGATTCGCCACGGATTACAGATAAAAACAGCGTGAAAAGGCATGTTCAATGAAAAAGTCTCTCTTAAATACACTCTGCGATTTCATTAGCGGTTAACATTCATGCTAAAGATCATGGTTAACAGCAGACAAGAAGTTCGTTGCACTGATAAAAGAGCATAATTTAACAGCAAATGAAATAGTGTTCCTTTCTCATTGCTTGTTTTTTGTCCAAGTGTCGGCAAATTAACTGATGAAGCTGGCGGCAAAGACGTCAAAATAATTAGATAAACATTTAAGCTAAGCAAAGAGCGGCCAAAAGAAAAGAAAAGTAAAAAGGCAACAGCCTTAAAAGCCACAAGCAGGGGCAAAGAAGAGAAATAAACAGAGGAAGAGCACGCGACAAATGTAGACGCATAACGGCAACGATGGGACTGAGAGCAGCAGTAGAGGCAGTGGAGGTAGCAGCAACAGAAGTTGTTGCAATGGGAGGGGCAGAGACAGCGGGAGCAGAGGCCGCAGTGTACGTGACCATAACATGAACTGCCCCCCGCAAACGCAAACGCACACAGACACAAACACATACACAGCTTGTGTGCTTAAAGTGAGGAGAAGACGACGAAGCGACGACGACATACAAACAGGAAATATTTAACGTGCCTGCAACAACAACAACAAGAATAACATGCAGTAAAATATAAATAAAAATAATAATAATAATGGGCAAAAAAGTAGGGAACTGAAAGCAGCAAGAGGCAAGAGCATCGCGAGGGTTGCTGGCCCTGCACTCTGAGAGAGCACAGGCAGAGACACATTTACAGAGCGAATGAGAGCGAGTGAGAGCGCGAGGAAACGAACCATAAAAGAATGCATAAGCGTGCGTACGTGTGTGTGTGGGTGCACTGGTCGTGTGCCGACTCGGCAAAGCCGAAGCCGAAGCAGAAGCAGCGAGTGGCATTGCTATAGTCCTCGCCAGACAGGGGGTTCAGTTAACGCTCTTTCGGCCGAAGTTGCCGTTAGAATGTCCCATGGGCCCTTTTTATACAGGGAAATTCTCTGATCGCTCAAGAGAGACAGATAGACAGAGAGAATGCGCGAGAGAGCGAACAAGAACAAGAGTGAACAAACAAAACAGCCGACGCGTCGCGACGCGACTGTGCGACGGCTTCGCTCCGAGTTGAACAACAAACAACACAAAAACAGGGAATTTCTTGCTGCTGCCTCTGCTGGTGCCGCTTATGCTGCTGCTGCTGGCCTTTTACGAATTCTATAAATCAGTCTTTCATTTTCTCTTTCACATCATTCAGCCATTTTCTCTTTGACGCGACGGACGCGTCTGCAGATTGCAAGCGGACGAACGGCAACGAAACGGGCAACGAGCGCACGAACAAACAAACGTTTGAGAACTTGGTTTTTTATGTGGATTAATTAAAACAATGTTCTATGTGTTTATGTGTATTCTCTGCTAGCATAAAATAATGAAAATACAAATAGAAATGCAAATGCAAGTACCACAAAGTGCTCAAATATCCCAATTGCAATAACAAATGCACAAGCAGCAGAAGAAAGAAACAAACAAACGTGCGTGTGCTGTGATTCGGTCTATGTGTGAGACTAAGTGTTGGGTGTGAGTGTGCTTATGTATGTGTGTGCGTGTGAAACATTTAAGCTTTAAGTGCTGGTAGCGTGCGCTGCCACTGCGCTTTGGATAGTCGCCGTCGTCGCCGTTGGAGGAGCTGCTGTCTAACATTAAATGTTAGTATACGACAACAAGCATAGTTAAATATGTATATTTACTACAGAAAAAAAATAAGAAAGAAAAAAAACAAGAACTGAACGTCTGCAAAGATGCGACGGCCTCTGCATATAAGCGTGTGTGTGTGTGTGTTAAAAATAAAAGTAATCAAAAGGGGGCAACGATTACGTCGCTGTCGTCGTCGCTGTCGCCGTTGTCGTCGCGTGCATTGCTCCCTCTCAGCTGCTGCGCATGTGTTTGTAGTAGTGTAGTTGTGTGTAGTGAAGTGTGCGTTACATACATGCATACACACATACATGTATACACATGCATACATATGTTAATATGTGCATGCCTCGTATGTGTGTGCTTTAATTTTGTCAAACTATTACAGCAGCGTTTACATTTACATCATATGTTAAATAAACTGTCAGCATTGTTTATTTTTGTTTGCCCACGCAAATATGCAATGATTTCTTTTTCGCCTTCTCTCTCAGTCTTTCGCCCTCCTCTCGCAGTCTCTTCCTTTCCTATTTTTCTCTTTCTCTCATTTTTGTTGTCGCGCTTTGCCCACCCAAATCGACGCGCGCTTTTCATTCATACCTCGCAAATGAAGCATGCTCAATTGTGCAAGAGATGGAGGAGGGGATGGAATGGGCAGGGGTTGGAATTTGTGCTGGGTGGTGGATACACACACACACATACAGGCATCTTACAAGCGGAAGTGGAAGTCACTTTGTATACATGAATATGTGTATGTGTGCATTTGAATGTGTGTGTGTATCTAATGGGATTTTCTAATAAAATTTAAATTGTTGGCATTGCTACTATTAGACAGGCCGCCAATGAATTTAATATGAAGTGTGTAAAAACAACAACCACAATCACATCAACGATGGGAAATAAATGAAATGTTTAGTGTGTGCCTAATATATATAATAAAATATATTGTTAAGAAAAAAATAAAAAATAAAAAATTAATAAATTGTGGAATATGTAATTAAAAGCCCCAAATTGAAATAAATCACCAAAACCAAAAAGATATGAAAAGTAAATATCCTGTAAAGGCGTAGAATCGTACATATAAAAAATCGGGAAATGTTCTTTACAGGTGAAATGCCGTCGGTGAAACATGAAATGCAAATGTGTGAATAAATGGAAAACTGTGAATAAAGCGAAGTAATTCAAATCCATTAGTGTTTCGAAATGTGGAATAAATACAAAATATTCTATAATAATACCAGAAAGTCATACAAGAAATTGATGAATTTCGTTGAAAGTAACTTTGAAAAATTAATCGTAGTATTTGGGAAACTCAAATTACAATATTTAATTCTTACAGATAAACGTTGATAAAAGAAACATTTATTTGTAAACGACGTGAAAAAGACAATATTAAGGAAGGAGAAAAACAGATACATATTTTTACAGTTAACATTAACTACGTCAACTTAAATAGAAAAACAATCTAAAACTGCAATCACTAAGTGAATTCCAATTAAAAACAAAAAAGTATTTAAGAAAATATCTTCAGACAGAGAAAACAAATCGTGAGATATTTTTAAAAATCGTATTACATCCATTAAATAAATATTCCCAAAGTATTATTCAAGATACGACCTGTAAAGAAAAGTAAACATAAGTACATATACATACATGAGAGTACAGACAGCATATGTATTTATTATCAGATATGTATGCATGTATGTATATGCATTTAGACTATTTGAAACGGTGATATTTCCAGTTGGGTTATATATTCAGTCCAGTATTAATCTTATACAAATGGAATCTTCATAGTTATGTGAAATGAATGGCAAGATATCCTGCTCGAGAGGTAAACAACCTTTAATCCATTCAAAATATTTTGAGTTTTTAAGTGACATCAATTTGATTTTTCGTATATGTGCGTACTATTTACAGACATGTCATCTTTGTTTACATGTGTGCTTGGTATCTGAGCATTAACAGAAAACTCATCAAAGTCCCATCCCAAACCCAAGAACGCAACAGCAAGAGCGACGGCAACTTAACAAAGCTAAACTTTTAACGATGCGTTTAACAGGAATGCTGGCGTCGCAGCCGGCAGAAGCAGTGACTGAGGCTAACGCTTAGGTTTAGGTAGCGGAGCAGGTGAAATGCCAGCACAGACGCCGATGCCTAAGCTGCTGTCGCTGTCGCTATTACTGTCGGCGTCGTCACTCCAAATTCTTTAGCCACAGAAAGAGGAAAATGAAGTACTAAAATTCAAAACTCCCAAAAATACTGTAAAAACCAAAATTGAATCAAGTGCAATCAGCATTGACAACCACAGCGGCTGCATACAAAATAGAAAGATAGCAAAGCAAATGAAAAAAATGTATAGATAAAAATAACATAACACAAGCTGTAAAAAGAAGGCAGCGCAAGTGCATATGTAATGTGATTGCATGTGTATGAGTGTGAGTGTGTGAAAAAGCCTCACGCTCAACGCTTTTTATTAATTCTGTTAAATATGCACACATAAAAAGTATTAAAAAAAAGAAACAAGAATTTCAAACAAACATCAAACGCGGGCTTAGGGGGGTCACAACACAGCAACAGCAACGACGCTGCCTACGTGCAGTCCACTTCCCATTTCATTTCCCCTTGCAGCAGCATAAAACGGCACTCGGATTGTTTGCCTGCGCCTCTGCTACCTGAAACTGAAATTTTCCCGCATTAGAATGCTCGCGTTCCAACTTCTTGTTGTTGCTGTTGTTGTTGGTTCGTTATGTTGCACGCGGTCAACGTCGACAGACAACCAGCGGGACAGGCGAATACACGGAGAGAAGTAAAGAAACAACAAACACAAAAACAACAAAAACACGCTGGCAAAAGGGCATGGAATGGGAATTGAATTTATTTTTCTTCCTTTTCGGCTGCTGCTTCTTGCACTATACGCTGTCTGTGCCTGCCTTTGCCTCTGCCTCTGCCTCTGTGTATGTGTGCGTGTGGTATTATTTTTTTGTTTACCTTATGCTTTCGTTTATCGACCCGTTTTTGGTTTTGTGTGTTTTTGTGTGCTACATATGCGTTTCTTTCGCTCTTTCGGTCTTTTATTCGTTCGTTTGTTCGCTCGTTCGTTCGTTAACTCGCGTGCGCTGTTCTCATCAGCTGAAGCAGAGACAGAAAGAAGGCAGCAGCAGCAACATAATCGCAGCTTGCATGCCTGTGTATCTTATCTCTCTCTCTTTCGCCTCTCGCTGGCTGTCGTTTTTTTTTTTAATGTATTAAAAGGCACACAGAGGACTTTTGTTAGTTTGTTTATGAATAATAACATATATATAAATACTTAGTTAATGTATAAGAGTTCTGTTATATATATATAGGGTCCGTGTTAATATTTCTTTTACATTCCACATTTCGAATGTAAGCGCCGTAAGCTGACCATCAGGCCGTAGCAATCAGCTTTTGCTAGCTCACTCTGCCTGTCATTTTCGATTGTTTGGGAAATTACACAGCTGATACGTTTGTTATTGTGAACGAGCGTAACAGCGTGCTAGTGATGCGCGCAATGTAAGCTAACAGCCAATGATAATAATAAAAAAAAAAAAAGCTGCATGGAAAAAACACTCAAGCGAATTGTTATTGTGCTTATTATGTTTGTGCTGGTGAAGAAAAATGCAGCTAAGATGAATTAAAGTACTCACGAAATGCGTTCCACGTAAAACTCACTGGCTGCACCTGTGGGGCAGCAGCAGCAGCAAACGCGCGTCTCGCTGCCCAGAGGTGTGGCTGAAATTAACTTAACATTAATTTTGCATTATTGTGTTTGCCGTTTTTAACTGTTATCCGATGCAATTGCATTGCATTTGCATTTGCCTCTGCTTCTGCTTTTGCTTTTCTTTTTCTTTGCAGCGGCGTTGCCACCTCCCTCAGCTGCGCCGACTCCAGCACAGGATCCAGTGAGGATGCATCCGAGCCTGGCTCCCCGTACAGTGCGCACTCGCTACTGAGCGACGAGCAGCAGCTACACAAAATGCCGCCACAAATACTCAGCGCTGCGCCCAGCAGCAACAGCAGCAGCAACAGCAACTCCAGCAGCAGCCCTGCACCAACTGCCGCTGCAGCAGCAACAATCACAGCGAATGCAACCAGAAGCAACAGCAACACTGCCAAAATCACAACAGCGACAAGTGCGACTCCAACTGCAACTGCAACAGCAATCACCCAACGCAACGGCAACGGCAACGGCAACACGACGCTGCCCACGCTGCAATGGCCATGGAACACGAGCCTCGGCAGCACGTCGACGGCGGTTCCTGCTGCGGCAGCCTCCAAGAAGCGCGCCGCGGTCAGCAGCAACAGCCACAACAGCAGCAGCAACGAGGCCACTGGCTTGAAGAAGTCACGCGTAGATCCTCAGGGCAACAGCAACAACAGCAGCAGCAACAGCAGCAGCAGCGAGAAAAGACTGAAGGCAGCTGCCTTGGAGGAGTCGCAGACGAAGATCACGGGCTTCTTCAAGTCACAGATGAAGGCGACGTCGGGCAAGTTGTCAGCGACGCCCTCGCCGCCCCCAGCAACGGCGGCAACAACAGCAGCTGCTGCCACACCCAACACGCTGACAATGAGCACGCCAGCAACAACAGCCTCGCTCAACAAATACTTTAACATACTCTCCCAGCTGAATGAGCAGAAGCAGCAGCAGCAGCAGCAACAACAACAGCAGCCACAACAGCAGCCGCAGCAACAGCTGCAGCCCAAGCTAACGACAACAGTTGCTGCTGCTGCGGGCACTGCTGCCGTGTTGCCGGTGCCGGCGCTCAAGAAGATCGAGCGCAGCAGCAAGCAGCCGGCCAAGATTGCTCAGGTGGCGCCCAATCTGCGCAAGACGCCCAGCAGCAACAGCCACGCGCACAGCCACAGCCACGCCCACAACGCACACGCCGGAAATGCCCACGCGGTCACCGGCAAATCGCCCGCCAAGAAGCACGTGGCCATAGCGCCGCGCACGCCGGAGATGAAGCAGCAGCAACAGTTGCAGTCGCAGACGTCGAAGACATTGCTCCCAGCAGCAGGATACCGCGCACCCCACAGCAACAATAGCAGCAGCAACGGCAGCACCAACAACCCGTCAGCAACAGTTGCTGCCAAGCCCTGCCAGAAGCTGCAACTGGCTGCTGCTGCAGCTGCCACGCCCACTCCTAACCCGACGCTCTACCAGCTGCCGGTGCAGCTGCCGAACCTGGTGCATCTGCCGCCGCAGCTGGCGGCCGCCGCCAACATCATGCAGCTGAACAACGTGGCCAAGGCAGCAGTTGCCGCCGCCGCCAGCAACAATGCAGCAGCAGCAGCCGCCTCGGCGCAGGCGGCGCAGGCAGCGCAGTATTTCCTCAACGGGACCGTCTTCAAGCTGCAGCAGGTGACGACGGCGACGACGACGACGGCGACAACGGCGACGGCAGCAGCAGCCAGCGCGAATCCTTTCGGGCTGAACGAGCTGCAGGAGCTATTGCTGAAGCAGCAGCAGCAGCAACAGCAACAGTTGCAGCTGCAGCAGGCGGCGGCTGTTAAGGCGGCTGCTGCAGCGGTGGCTGCCACGCCCACAGCTGCCAATGGGGCAGCCAATTTGCAGGAGCTGTTCCAGCAGCAGATTGCAGCAGCAATCGCCGCACAGCAGCAGCAGCAACAACAACAGCAGCAGCAGCAGCAACACCATCAACAACAGCAGCAGCAACACTTTCAGCGCCTGGGAGCCGCAGCAGCAGCGCAGCCCGTTTTCATGGCGACGCCAGCGGGTCTCCTGCTGAATGCTGCCACGCTGCCTGCAATGCTGGCCCAGGCTGCAGCCGCAATTGCAGCCAACAACCAGCAGCAACAACAGCAGCAGCAGAAAGTAGCTGCTGCAGTCGCACTGCAACAACAGCAGCAACAACCGCAGCAACATCCTCATCATGCGCTGCCTGCGCTGCAGCCCATTCCCGCCCTGAGTTCCATATTTGAGCCAGCCAGCGAGCAGCAGCAACAGTTGCAGCTGCAGCAACAGCAGCAGCAGCTGGCCCAGCTGTTGCTCTCTCATCAGCAGCAACAGCAGCAGCAGCATCAACAACAGCAGCAGCAGCAACAGCAACAACTAATCACTGCCACACAGCCGCCTCCATTGACTGCTGCCAACAGCAGCAGCAGCAGCAATAGCAGCAGCAACAGCAACAGTAACACTGCCAGCAGCAATGCCTCGAATACTGTAAGCAACACTGCCCAGCAACCACAGCAACAGCAACAGCAACAGCAGCAACAACGTGCCATCAGCAAGGGTCCGCCTCCTTTGGTGACCATCTCGAACGCCTCCCCCGCCAAGTCGCGCTCCCTGCCCGCGGCCCTGGCGAAACCCTATCAGAAGCGCGCACAGCAGCAACAGTTGCCGCTACAGCAACAGCAACACCAGCAGCAGCAACAGCTGCCACTTAGCAAAGCCAAGTACACAGCCATTGCCACGCCCACCACGCCACCGCCCCTAGTGCCAACCAGCGCTGGCGCTGTTGCTGCTGCTGCCGCCAAGGAACTGCAGCAATTGCGCAAATGTGCCACGCCCACAACTACGCCCACGCCGCCACTGGTGAGCATTGCGCCCGCCAAGCTGACGCCGACGCTCAGCATAGCCAAGCAGCAGCCGCAGCAGCAGCAACAGCAACAGTTGCCGCCAGCAACAGCGACAATTGCCAAGATCTCGAGCAGTGCTGATCTCTTTGATCTGGTCAAGAACTCCAATGGCGCCATTAGCATTGTGGGCAAGAGTGCCACGCCCACACCTGCCCCCAGCACACTAACGCCGCTGCCCTTCAGTTCGCCCAGCAGCAACAGCAACAACAGCAACTCGCAGCAATCGGCACGCGCCTCGCCTGCCCTCTCCGCCCACTCGTCGAGCACACTGTCGGCCTTCGGCAAGTCGCTGGTGGCCATCAAGGCGGAGCCCATGGAGGAGTCGGCCACGCCCCCGCTGTCGAGCACGCCCAAGCCGCAGAGCTTCGCCGGGCAGCTGCAGCTGGCGAGCGGGCGGCGCGCAGAGCCCTCGAAGCACGAGCTGCTGGCCGCCGAGTGCAACTCGAACTGCAGCAGCAGCTACACCGGCAGCAACTCGGTGAGCAGCGCGGCGGATCTCTCGCTGGAGGCCTCCACGCCGGCGTCGCTCAGCTCGGCGCCCTCGCCGGCCGCCAGCAACAGCAGCAGCAGCAGCAGCAGCAGCAGCCAGACGCAGCAGATGTGCTCGCCCGAGGGCAACGCCAGCCAGCAGGACATGCTGAGCGAGCTGGTCACCTCCTCCTGCAACTCCAGTGGCACGGAGGACTGCTCGCAGGCCGCGACGCCAGCAATGGCTGCGACAGCAGCAGCTGCAGCAGCAGGAGTCACTGCTGTCAGCAGCAGCAGCAGCAGCAACTACGACGAGGAGGACGACAAGTCGGTGGCCTCCTCGGAGACGGCCACGCACAAGCGGCTCACGCCCGAGTCCGGAATAGGCGGCAGCCTCAGCAACAGCGAAAGCAGCAACTCCATTGCGGATGCAATGTAAGCGATCTACATTCACTCTGTCTCTTCCTCTCACTCACTCACTCTCTCACTCCCTGCAGCTCTTCAAAGTCCGTCTGTCCGCCGACGTCGGCCAGCAGCAACAGCTGCAACGCCTCCGACAGCAACTCGCTGGCCAGCAATGCGCCCTCCCCCGCCTCACCCGGCAGCAACAGCAACAGCAACAGCATCGACGACTGCTCCACGGCCTCGCCCATGGTGGATACCACGCTGGCGGAGAGCGCCAGCAAAGTGTTGCCCAAGTGCGCCATATCGCCGATTCTGTCGCAGCCCAAGACGATCCGCTTTCCGGCCGGCGCAGGAGCAGGCGGCAAGGGGGCGAAGCGGCATGACGGCGTCTGCTATTGGGACAAGTGCAACAAGAAGCACGAGAGCAACTCGAAGCTCCTGGACCACATGCAGACGCATCATGTCAACACGCAGACGGGTCCCTTCGCCTGCCTCTGGGTGGGCTGCAAGGTGTACAACAAAGAGTCCTGCTCCCGCCGCTGGCTGGAGCGCCACGTGCTCTCGCACGGCGGCTCAAAGCAATTCAAGTGCATCGTCGAGGGCTGCGGCCTGCGCTTTGGCTCACAGGTAAGTGACGACCCAAACTGAAACGGAGGAGCGCCCGAGAGCATGCGATGGCTAACTTGTGTCTCCTTTCGCCCCCAGCTCGCCCTGCAGAAGCACGTGAACAACCACTTCAACGCCTCGGACAACGCCAAGGAGAGCACCAGCAAGCGCACCTCCGACCCGCCCGTGCCCAAGCAGCTGCGCAAGAACGGCAAGAAGCTGCGATACCGCCGACAGCCCTTCTCAGGTAAGGCAGAGAACCGAGAAGGCATTGAACAAAGTTTCTATATATCGGGGAGTCTGTTAGGTTATAATGGACCCTTTGGGAATGTAACAGAAGGAGGCTGACTCCGTTATGTATATGAGCTGAGTCGGCTTAGCTCTGCCCAAAACCTTTAAGAGCTAGACAATCGATAACTATTCGCTGTTTAAATGTTATCGAGATAGGTACAGTTTCCAATATCGAAATATCGAATATGTAGATTATGTGCTGAGCATCTTATCAAAATCTACTTGGTAAAACAGAAGGTACTATTAAACAAAACCTTATAATGAGCAGCTTTGCTGCTGAGCGTTCAAGCACCCAAGAGTGACGGTGCTGGTAGAAAAGGGAAGATGTAGTAGGAAAGAGGAAGCAGATGACGTCGTTTGATTGCTATTCTTTGACTGCTACATTATTATTAGAATTATGAAGTGACGGTGTCAGCAGAGCTGATTCTTTTTGGGGAATACAGACGGTGTCAGTAGAGTCGCGAGTGCATTGTTGTTGGTTCGGGTTCCGGCCCGTACTTCTACTTATTTATTCTTGTACAGGCTTAAGCTAGGTTAAAGCTAGGGAGTTCGTTTAACGCAAATCGAGCGCGGTCCAGGGCATCTCCTAGTCGGGCACCCCCACTAGAGCTGGGCACTTGTTTGATTTATAAGATATGTAATGTGTGCACTCTCTATCTCCGTACAGCTCGCATGTTTGACTTCTTCGACACGGGCATCATGGAGGGACTGCAGCATCGCCTGCGTCAGATCAGCACGCTGACGAATGGCACCCAGGCCATCACGTTCCAGGGCCAGTGCCTGATGAGGCGTCGAAATCGGCAAGGCTTCAGCGAGTGCTTCGTGCGCTGGTCCCCACGCGAAATGTAAGTGAAACAGAATCAAATAAAAGTGGGAATACTAATCGAATCATATGCATATTGGTGCAGCATCTCGGATGAGTGGATGCCCGAATGCCCGAACGGAACGCGGCAGCACTCGAAGGTGCTGCAGATTAAGCACATGCGTCCGGCGGAGAAGACGCGCATCGACAGCCTGCTGAGCACCGCCTACAGACTGCGCTACGACGCGCAGCTGTTTGCCGATGATTACAGCGTGAGCGAGGTGCGGCAGCAGCAGCAGCAGCAGCAGCGGATGGAGGAGGAGCAGCAGGAGGAGACAAGCGGCAGCGACTGCGCGGACAGCGAGGAGGACGATGGAGACGGAGAGGACGGAGAAGATGACGAGGACGATGAGGATGAGGAAGATGAAGAGGACGACGACGAGGACGACGGTGTCTCGGCCACAATCAGCTCCAGCAGCGGCACCGTCTCCAGCTACCAGCACGTGCTCAGCATAGCCAAGCTGCAATTGCAGCAGCGCAGCAAGCATCCGCGCAAGCCGCCCAAGGCAGCGCCGAAAATAGTGCCGACAGATGCACTGGTGCCCATCTAGAGAGTATTCGTTAAGTAATTAAGCAACGCTCCCCCTCCACGACAACAACAACAACAGCAAATATGCCCCCAAAGGACAAACGAGTAAACAGTGACAAGTAGATTTTAGTTCCATTCGTATCTAAGGCCACCCACACAGCAACAAAGCCCAAAACCTTCATACACCCACACACATGCATACTATAAGATAAGTCTTGTAACATACATACATAAATATAGTTATATACGAGAGAGAGAGAGAGAGCAGATCTTGCTTTCAGTTCTAAGATAATGCAGATCCACATCAAATGTATATAAAAATCGCTTCAATATCATAAAAATACTAAAGAAAAAAGCAAAAAAAAAACGCGTGAACAAATTATATATATTATTTTTATTATTTTATTTTTATTTTGCTAAAGACAAGCATATATATAATTATATATTAGGTATAAACTTAATAGTGTTTAATTTTTAATTTGTAACTACTTTATGTAAATCGTGAACTGCCTGAACGAAGGAGCAAAGTAGAAGAAGAAGAGTTTAACACCGCCGCAGACAAGACTTGTTTCTCCCAATATCATCTTCATTATAACTTTATGTATTCTAAGTGTAGACGTGTTTAGTTTTCGTTTCGCTCTATTTTGTATTCGTTAATTTGATCGTTTCGTAGTATTCGAAAGTACTTCCAAAACAAAAGAGAATACGCACAAACAACAAACAAGAATAAGACTTGAAGCATTTATCGCTAGAAAAACAAAACAAAAATTATTCTAAAACTAAGTAATTAATTAAACAAATTACTCAATTCGAACAGCAATGCAAAAGCAGATTTTAGGTTTTTTTTTTTTTTTAGCAAACAGCCAGAGCAAAGAAGAAAAGAAACAACAAAAATATCTTAAACAAATTAATGTAGTAAAAATTTTTGATTAGGAAACTCGTATGTAAATATTTAAAAAATAATTAATTACACTTAAACAAACTTAATTTAGAAAAGAAAAGAAAAAACAAAAAACAATAAAAACATTTATTGTGTTCACTCTTTTGTTTGATTTGCAATTTTTATTTTTGGTTTATTTATTTTTGTTATCATTTATTCAATTTATCTACAGTCACATGTCTAGGGTCAAGGTCAAAGGTCAGAGGTCAGGTTCGAGCAGAGTTCGCCTTAACAATAAATCATTTAAAATATATAAGGTTAAGACGAGGAATACCCTATAAAGTACTCAACACTGCCAAAGCGAAATGAATACAACAACAACAACAAAAGAACAGTTTAAGATCGACTGATAAATCTATATATCCATTAAAAGTAAATTTATAGATCATTTATATAAATATACCGAGAGGATTTTCGAGAATGATTTCGCACAAAGCTTTTTCGTATGTTGCAATAACAATAATAAAGCATAAACTCCCAATAAAGTATATTTAATATATATATATAAATATATGAACAATATATCGGTGTGCGTACTGTAGCCCATACTCAAGACTTAGTAATGCTTGATTAGCTAGATTCCCTGCCCCTAAATAGAGTACTTAAGCCTACGAATTAAGAATTGTATACAAGAACTATAAGAAAACACACATACACAGATGTGTACTATATCGTATATACAATATATACATCTATCGATATAGATATATCGTGTAGTTAACGCATTACACTTATGGCATTAGAATACTTTCTAATCTCTAGCTGTTTTTTATCAGTTTTAAATGAGAATGAGGCAAGAGTTGCATTTTGTAAATGATATAGGCCATATAACTATGTATATATATTTCTATATATATATATATGTGGATTTATATACAATTGAAAGCAATAACTTTTAACAATCGCCTATGTAGGTTCGGAGTTCAAACAGATATTTTTGGGATTGCCTAACATAAGATTCTTCGATATTTTGTACCGCAACAACAAAGAAACAACAAAAACAAAACAAATATGAGAGAAAATTCAAAATGAAAAGAGCATATATAGGTATATATATATATGTATAGAATCAGATATATATATAAAACTACCTCAGATTTTTGCAAAAAAGAAAAAAGAAAAAATACAAAGTAAATAGGAATTTTTCGAGACAAGTTTTCTAAAGAACCTTAATGATAGACACTATACTTAATATATGGTTAGCTGTCGTCAAATTCAGCCGAACAAGGGAAAGTATACAAAGCAACAACAAAACAACACAAAACAGAAAAACAAAAACAAAGAAAAGAACGTTTAAACAAATAATTGAGAGTAAACTTAAATATCTAGGTTAAAGAATGGAATATTTTGCTAATATTACGTAAGCGCCATTGCTTAGCATACCTAAGCTGCCCTTCTAGAATTCCCTCGATTTCCTCAACTATTTCTCGACTGCCCATATATCGTTTCTTCGGAACTTCGGTTCCAGATCTTCCAGAATCTGTCAAAATCCAAATAGCCTTCGCCTTCTTAACGCCAATTCGTTTTGTACATAGTTTACGAAGATATACAAGGAATACAACTATATTAAATATTGAATTACAATTAATGCAAACCGCTTTAATAAATTTAAAATCAAGCATTACTTAAACTCAATACGAATCCATTAAGAATTAGCAAAGCAATTGGAAAATTTCTGCATCGTGTTTTCCGAACTTATGAATAATTTTAGAGCTCGCCAAGCAGATAAAACGAAAAATAAAAACAAAGAAACACGTATTTTGATTCCACATTCAGTTCCAACTAATGTAATCAAAAGAACATTTTATACATCAAGATTATATAGATATATACATTAAAATATATATATATATATATCCTATATATATTGTATTAACTCTACATATACACGAAACTTAGTTTGTACAATTGGAACCGACAGTAAACAGTAAAGAGAAACCATGTAAACGCTGAGAAAGAACAGAAAAAATATATATGTATAAAGGCAAGAAAATATTGAAAAACGAAAACCAAATCCAGTGTTTTTATTTAACAGTAACGAGTATTTCATTTGTGAAGGTAAGTTCCAGATCTGGGCCATATAAAATGAATCAATTTTAATTCCTTACTGATCGAGGTTCAGACTTCGGCTCTTTTTCTATCGTAACATATGTTTTTATGATATGCACTACAATTTCCAAGGGTATGAAAAAGGGATAACGTAAGGCAAAACAAGTATGTTATACAATCCGATTTCCCAGATTTACAATCTCCAGATCCAATATCAGATCAGATCATCAGATCAGTTGATGGACACCAAGGCGGGTATTGGAATATTTTAATAGAAAAGGAATTCTTTAAAACTGTCTGCCAAGCCAGATTAAACAGTTATATTAGTTTTCCCAATATGAATACATCAGCCTCTGGGGTCTCGCCAGAGTAACAGAAATGCCTGGGTGCTAGACATAATTTAGTGAATCTTTTAAATTTTTTAGAGTCAAATACTAAGTCAATAGTTCTATAGCAGCAATAGTATGCCCAATATGGATAGTGAATAATGAATTCTTAATACAGATTGCATTTTTTTTAAATATTTATATAAAAAGGAAGACCAACAAATGTGCCCTCACGGGTCTAGAGAAAGTGATTGAACCACCTTCAAAATTTCGGGTAGAAGTTAGCAAAGCAGGCAGATTCTAAATACTTACTTATAGGCCTGTAAAACCAATATCACGTAGCCCCTATTATAGACAAGTTTAGTTTCTAAGCATTACTTGTACTTGGCCACACTTCAGTCTAGACAACAGTGGTAAAAGCTGCTTCATTTTCATACACAACTCAGCAGATAGATACACGCTTCTATTCCCGATAACGTGACGTCACACTGTTAAGTTAACAGACTGCTTTGCATAGCCCACTTAATGGGGCGGATGAACTGGAATGTTAATCCCTCGCTAACTAACAGAATGAACCAACAACTGTTGGGCCACAGTTGTAGCTCATGTTAGGCAACAGTGATGCGATTATTTCAGTTAAATTGTCTCGCAATTGAATGGCGAAATAGCTAAATCGCGATTAAATCAAGTTATTTAATGTATTAAATATACTGAAGCCTATAAAAGTAAATTAAGGTGTGCAAAATCAATCTTTACTTTGATATAGCACATATATATAGGGGTTTTCAAATATCTAAAAAGCTGTAATTCCCGAATCTACTGTTCTGTAATTTCTTCTGCTATAGAACTTTCAATAAGTCAGATATGGCGGAAAAGCCAAAATAACTTCAGTGTTTTGTTGTTGTTATCCGATTTCGAGACTCACAGATTGACGACTGACTTCGTTTGACCCTCAAACCCATTTCTTGCCCATATAAAAAATAAATGTTTTTTTTTTTTTTTTTGGAAATTAGAAATTACAATTTATTTCATACAATGTCTGTTGTTGTTGATGTTGTTTTTCTCGAATACACAGTTACAATAGTTGCTCTAAAAACCTGACCGACCGTATATGTATATGTGTTTGTGTGTGGATGTACAGTTATTGGAGAATGCAAATAGTGATAGCAATGAGTACAAACTGGCGCGCGGCAGCCAGAGCAACGACGCCTCACGCCCCCTTCAGGCAGACCATGCCCTCACTCCATAAAGCGAACACGACACGGGTGCTGCTACTTCAGAGGGATGGAGGCAACGCTTCCGCAGTGGGCGTGGTGTGCGTTTCGAAGCTTTGCTTGTTTTTTAATGTTGTCTTTTTGTGCATTTTTTTCGCTTATTGTTGTTGCTCTTGGGCTGTGCGCGAGAGTGAGTGTGGGCAGGTGTCTGGGCGTGGCTGGGCGACGCGCGATCTGCACGGGTTGGTCACCTCCGCTTTCTCAGCATCACGAATGCATCGGCGGCCAAGGGGCAGCACGCACCGCAGCCACGCCCACCTGCCACACTGCTGACGTTGTTGTTGTTGTTGTTGTTAACGATATACAAATTGTTGTTGCTATTTGCTAATATACAAATCGATTTGTTGTTGTTCTAGGTTTCTTTTAGCATAACTTCTAATTTGTTGGGATTTTACAATTTTTTTGTTGCATTTTTCTTAACGTTGTTGTTGTTAACGTATTTGTTTTTTTTTCTTGGTTGTTTGTTTATATATAGTTGTTTTGCTTGCACGACTTTTGTTGTTTATAATTTTGCTACATTTTCATGTTAATATTTTATACATAATATATATTTTATATATATATATAATATTTTTCTTTACTATACAATAACAGCGGAAAAATTGTGTGTAGGTGAGTGTAACTCGTTTTTCTTCATTTCTTTTCTATCATTTACCGTTTTATCATGTTCTTGATAGCTTTTGCTTTTGTTTATAACAACTTTCTCATGTTAATATGTATAATTGTTTATCATTTTCGTTTACATATATATAATGTGTATATATATTATGTATATCAATACCGTAATTGTTGTTTTTGTATTACAATTTTTTATGTATTTTCTTATCACAAAAAAATCATAATTATATATATATATAATTTATTATTATAAATTTTTAATATATTATTCGTAGAATTGAACAATAATTAAAAATAAACATAGGACTTAGTTACATTTGTATGCGTGTGTGTGTGTGTGTGGTGTGTGTGTGTGTTTATGATTGTATGTAGTTGGTTGTTGTTGTTGCAGTTGTTGAAGTATTGCCAAGTAGTTTTTGTTGTGTCTTTTTCTTATCGCCAACAACAACGTTGTCGCTTGCACAGTTGTCTCGCGAGGTGGCAACGCTGCAAGCGTTGTCACCGTTTCTATTCCTTCGCAAGTGTTTTTTCGTCTACTGTTGCTGTTGTTGGTATCGACATGTGATTTATTTAATTTAACTTTTGTTGTTGTTTGGCCCTTTTCGCTAAATTTGTTTCATTTGTTGTTGCAGCTGTATGCAAATTTACAATTGTTATGGGTTTTCTTTACAGAGTTCGTTAACGAATTTTACATATACACTAAACATTATTTAATAATAATAATGGAAAAAACAAATAACAAAGAGCACACGATTTGTGAAGCGCAAAAAATAATAAAGATAAAGGAAAAGAGTAAGAGACAAATTTGATATTTGATTACAACTTTATGAACTTAACTGCAAAATTGATTTGAACGGAAAAAATAAACTAAACTAAACAGTGGACCAGCAATTGATCAATTAACACATACATACATGATATCTCTATGCACATATGTATGCGTGTATGCAAAGTAAAAGCGGCAAATAACAGGGAATTATAAATGGTGTTGCTGTTGTTGTTGATGTTCTTCTTAATCATCATCATCCTTATGTGACGACAATGGCGGCGCCCAACTGTGCATTTACAGTCGTTTTTTTTAGTTTTTTGTTTTTGTTGCTATATACAAACGGCCACCAGAGTTGCCACCAAGTTTTGTTGACATTTGTTATTGCTGGATGGTGATTTGATTAAATGTGGTGCACGATTTACTTGCAGTTGTTGTTTTAGTTGCTCTTGTTGTTGTTGTTGATTGCTGGGCTGTTTGTCTACTTGTTGTTGGGTGTGTGTTGAATTGATTGATTTATTTCGTGTACATGTAAATGGCAACAATCAAGCCGTAGAGACCCAACACTTCAGCGAAAATGAGAATCAGGATCATGCCGACGAACAGACGAGGCTGCTGTGCCGTGCCACGGACACCGGCATCGCCCACAATGCCGATCGCGAAGCCGGCCGCCATGCCCGAGAAGCCGACGGACAGGCCAGCGCCCAGGTGAATGAAGCCCCTATTCAATTGAAAGCGTGAGAAGGATTAGCTTCGAGACTTGTCCACAGATAAGATATAGTCAATACTCACTTGTACAGGCTATAATTCTGGGGAACATCAAGTTGGCCGGCAATCAGGACGGCGACGACCAGACCGTAAATGGCAATGATACCCGCCATGACCACAGGAATGATGGATTTCATGATCAGTTCAGGACGCATCACCGACATGGCAGCAATACCGGTACCAGACTTGGCAGTGCCATAAGCGGCGCCGAGTGCTGGGGAATAAAGAAAACAATATTATATTTAGTACAAATACTACAAATACTAAAACCCTGTATTTCATCAAAGTCTATTTCCCCTTCAAAAATTGCTTAAGTAAGGTCCCATTGGTAAGCCTTGAATGAGCATTTGGCGTTATATAATGGTTATGATCATGCTTTCAAATACATGCATACGCACACATGTAGATCCCACACCGAAAATCATGTTGGCGTTAGCGAATTCTGTAAAACAACGTAACATTTAGCGGTCACATGACCCGCACTTCACGAAAATCGCTTACGTATGTACGCCAATACATATACATACATAAAATATAACTGCTCAACAGTCAGAGTCAGAGTTGTCATTTGAGTGACTTTTTCGTTTCGCTTCGCTTCGTTTGTTTTTGTTGTGCACACGCACACTCTCTTCTCTCATATTTGAGTTTGAGCCTACTCTCTTTATGATATTTATTTGATAAGGTCGAGCAAATGTGCTAGAGTTGCCAAATATCCGATGATTGTTATATACATACATACATGCATGTATACGTATGTATGTATATATTTTAAGTATGTGTGTACGTGTACTGAACATTGAAATATAAAACCAGTTTCATATGACCGATGGTCAATGGTATTTGTTGAATACATTTTCAAAACATTAGCGCCTGTGTGCGTGAAGCGCCAATAAATCGAATTAAAACACACATACAGTTATGTACAATAACTGCTGGTAGGCTAACAAAAAAAAAAAAAAAAAAAAAAAAAACAACTGCACATCTGTATAAATTATAAGTATATACATAAATAGATTTATATATGTATGCGTGTGTGAGTTTTGTGTGTGTGTGCATGTTTCAGAGTTAACGTTAATGCCATTTGTCGCTGCGACAGCTGAGCGAAGAAAAGAGATAGAGAGAAGAGTGAGCGAGCCACAGAGCTACAGTCACTGCCTGCGTTAATTGGCACTGTCATGTGACTTTCAATGCTAATTAACTTTTTCACTCAAATTGATATTCTATCGGTGCAAATTAAATGAAGGGCTCGCAAAAATACATACTAAACGAATCAAATCGTGTAACTTTTAAAAAATAAAAAATAATAGAATAACATTCTTCAAGCTGTCGTGTTTGTTATAAATTTTACTAATAAACAAATCGAGCTGACGATTTCTCTATCGTATCTACGTCATAATAACCGGAATATACTTGTTATTGTTTCCTTCTCTTTTTGCCTAATGTGAAATATGTACATATCTATGTATATATTGTCGCTATTCAATACTAAGGAACAGAAGCAGAAACAGAAACAGGCACAGAGAACACATTAATCGAAAGAAAATTTAAATTAACAAGTAAGAAAGCTCTAGTCGAGACTGCTCGACTACGAGATCCCCTGAACCCTTGGAGTAATAGCTATTTCAATCATTTTTCGCGTCTTTCAGCTTACACAAGAAACACGCACACACACACACACACACACACACACACACACACCTCACACACATATGCAGGCACACACAGGCATACACACACACACACACACACAGACATACACACACACACACAAGCATAAACACGCATGGGCGGCAGTGATCGCTTACTATGAGAAATTAATTGTTTAATAACTTTTTTTGTGGACGTACGATCTTCATGAAACTTTCAGATTATGATTATAACAAAGATATGCATGTAATTGCCAAAGCACAAGTCTGTAGTATTTGAAATACGTTTTTTACAAAAGTGAGGGTGAGGGGGTGAATCTAGAGGTGGGGGGTAAATTTTAACAAAAACCGAAATTGTATAAATTGCATATAAAAATACATTTAAAATTTGGAGACTCTAGCCATAAAGGTGTAGAAGATATAATTTTATAACTGGTATTCGATAAGGTTTTTTATCGATAAAAAAAGATCGGGATGAGTTATCGATTTTTAATGATAAACTTGATATGCGCGCTGTAATTACGGACATTTTAAAAAAAATTTGAAGTCTCTAGCTCTTATATCTTCGGAAATCGACGCGTTCAAACATACGGACAGACGGACAGACAGACAGACGGACAGGGCCAAATAGACTCAGCTCGTCGCCCTGATCAAGAATATATATACTTTGTGGGGTCTGCCACGCCTCCTTCTGCCTGTTACATACATTTCAACAAAACCATTATACCCTGAATTCCCATTTTCAATGGGTTCAGGGTATAAAAATTAGAATTGTCATCGTCTAGGGGATTACCAACCAAGTGTATTTAAGTAAATAAAAAATCCAGAAGCCAAGTTTGTTTTGAATTGAAATTAACATATTAAATCCATTGGCATGTTTTATAATCCTATTGATTTTTCGACTTCATTTCTACAATTACAATTGATATGTAACGCCCAAAGAACATCTGATCGATGCCTGGCTCATTACTTTGGCCACTGACTGTAAGAAACTAAAGGCTAGCGCGCACACGGACACATACTCATATGCACACATACAAAGCAAAACAGTTCCAAGCGCGCGCCATTTAGCTTTTTCAGCGGTTGCCCTGCATTCAAATTCGCAAATTTACATTAAGTAATAATTAAAATTTTTAATGTGGCATTGACTCGTTCGATTTCTTTTTATCTACTCTCAATGGTACAGACGCACGGCAGACATTCGCGTGGGCGCCGTTAGTGAACAATACACAAGCCGACAAAGAGGAAAGGAAGAGGAGCGAGCATAAAAACAAAAACAAACAAGCAGCACATTTTAAGATAAATATAAATGTGAGGAATATATGAAAGTATCAGGCGAAATGAATAAAGATATACGCATGTGTGTGTGTAACCAATATGCACACACTTGCATGCTCACATGTATATCATGTACAGCACAACAGCAACAAATTGAAGCGTCACAGTTGAGTGCGCGACAAAAGAACCACGATAGAACGAGAAGCGGACAAAGAGAGAAGAGAGAGAGCGGGAGAGAGAGCAAAAGAACCAGCAGCAGTCGCTTATCAAACTTTGCTCTGAGAGATGAGCGATGTCGACGCAGTGCTGCTGCTCTTGCTGCTGTTGTTCTTGCCGTTTGAGACAAGTGAAAAAGTAAAAGGCATTGGAATGCACAAACCAGAAGGAGAAAAAGTAAAAATTGAAGAAATGAAAAACATCTCATTCTGCATTGCTTCGCGAGTAGCTTAATGGCTGAGACATTGCGCTCTTCTTCTTGTAATCACCCACCTCATTTGTGATTATTTGTGTAAATTTGTGATTACAAATTGAGAAAATGCTTCATGTACGTCATCTCAAATTGATTAGATAATAGCCAGCACAGGACGTGAGCAAATGCAGGTTAATACATTAATATATGTATGTACATATATGTATATGTACTAATCATATTAATTAGGAGTTAATTTATTATTATAGAGCAGCGTTTATTGTATTATAGCAAGCACATACTCGCACACAATCGAACTTTTGAGTTTGCCACGTTTTATACTCTCTGATTCGCTCCCTCTCTCGCTCAGATAAAACAGGGTCGTTACTGCGCTCAAAACTCAAGCAGCTGCTTCTCCAATGGAAATTTTTTTATTTTTACTTAATTTTTTGCAAGTTTTAAAAGCATTGAAAAGTAAACATAAATCTTGCACGTGACATTGGCATACAAGTTTTTGTATTATTAAAATACAAGTAAAACAGATTCTTGCGCACATGTGTATGTACACTTTACTATTATTTTGTATGTAAATTTATCTACTACTATTTTGATACTGAGTTTGCGCAGGCATGTGGATGTGGGTGCAAATATGCGTGTGCATCTGACTGTGTGTATGTGTGCTTCTTGTATTGGGTACATTGTGTGAGCGTGAAGCGTGTTCTGAAATCGAAATAACGGGCACAAAAATAACAGTGTGCACTGATAAAAGCTTAAAAAGCAACGCCCATTGTGTGCGATATTGACAGCCAATGAGTCAGAATCTATCACAATTTTTGAGCTGTATCAGTCGACTGACTACAGTGCATCATAAAAGAGAGCTGACAGCTTGAGTGCTGCTAAAACTCACTCGCTCGCTGTTTTCCTCTCTTCTTGTGATCGTGTCAGCACTTCAATGGTGTTGCCAGACATTGTACATATATTCAAGCCGCTTGCAATTCAGTCTTAGATTTTTTCACTACTTTATTGTATTTTAATCTCAAAAATGAATTATGTTGTTGATTTTAATTACATAACCGTTGCGATATCATTGTTGCCATGTCACAAAGACGTCTTAGCGCTATCTAAAAATTTATATACACCGCTACGCTAATCACCAAAGTAAATATTAAAGCAAAGCAAACTCTGAGTTGTTGGTTTTTATTTTCAGGGAGGGGGAAATCACAAGACTGAATTTGATGCATGACATAATAATTATGTCATTGACTTGTGTCTTGTTTATTTATCCAGATACTTTAAATAGGTTACAAGCTTTATTTTGTATGTAAGAAACAATAACTGTAAAACCACCTGAAACATTTAGCATTGAGCCAATCTGTAAAAAGGCGCGTGCTACTCTTTAATTCTATTCTTCTTCGCTTTCGAAAAGAAAACATGGCTCGTTTATCTTATCGCCAGTCAAGTTATTGGTAAATAAGCCCGTGCTACTTATCAGCTAAGGTAGGTGGAATATACTTGTATGGTATTCGATGATAAGCCATAGAGAAAAAAACCTAGACATGTGATGCCTTCTGGTCATCGAGTCGATTGATCATGCAAGGGCTTATGAGGCAGAAGAAGGAGGTAAGAAGTGGCATGTGATTACGTTTTATTGTGATGATTGCTATTGTGCTTTAAAAACTAACAATGCAACTCGATTTATCATGTGCTTACGTAGTGAATACCGTGATCAGATATGAGTTGAAAATCATGTCGTATTAACCTATTTAATATGTTAATTTTCATGTTCTTCATTCCACGTGATGAAAATATAGCATTTGATGTCATATTAGCCTCTATATTCCACTCCCTTAACTATCAACATTTGCCTAACCGCTTATCTCCGGAAGCCCCATGCGTGCAGTTACGCTCTTTTTCTTTTTTACATTCATTTAAAAGACAAAGCAAGAAAAAATACTTCAGTATGGCAACCCCAAAAAGTTGGTCTTGTGACTTTGTGAGAGGTAAGCGCGCAAGCTTCGCGTCACAAACTTCAAATGTAATCTTGCACTCAATCTCACTCACACGTAGAATAGAGAGAACAATGGCAATGCTCTACAGAAGAGCGTGCGCAATTCTCTCGCTCTCTGCCATATGCTCTTTGCATTTATACGCCGCTCACTGGCTTTTGCTGTGTGTATGAGTAATGCCGTTTTTAGCATGTTGAAAAAATAAAAGCTGAAATTTTTGTATTTCGATGCTGCCATTTTGGTTTTTGCAACAAAGCAATTAAATGCGCATAACGCCTATACAAAATTTGAATATAATTGAATTTGTTTTTATGTAATGTAATGTGGCTTACTATTCTGTCTAAAATATGGAACTTTTCCCCTCTTTTTTGCTAGTCACGCGCATTGCGAACGAACTAAAACTCAACACAACACATGTACGACTGCGGTTATACATGTATGCATGTATGTGTCCGACTAAGAGTGTATTGAATTTTTGTACACTTGCCGCCGCCACCGCCACCGCCTGCTGCCTTTCGTCAGCAACAAACAAGCCTACGTACGTACATACAGACAGGTACTTTTTTTGCTGACTAGATGTTCTTCTAGCGTTTACGCCATACAATGTTCGATTTTTCTACGCATGCAGCGCTGTGTATCCCTTTTATGTACAAGCTCTGCCGTTTGGAGGGTATTTTGTAGATGACGAACTGGTTAAAACTTACCTGAGAAGATGATGGCGGATGCAGCGCCCATAACACCGAAGAAGGGGCCATAGATGGGATTGTCGATGCTCGTACTTGAAGACATTTTGCTTTGTTTTTTGTTGTGTGTTTTGGGCTACAAGATGAAAATTTAAATTTAATTTTTTGTTGATGATTTTCGTTTGTTTCACTTTGCTCTTTTATTTATCGGCGCGTTTTGCTTTGCAAATTTGAAAAAGTATTTTTATTACATATACAATATATGTATGTACATAAAAAATTTTCTTGCGCTACTTTTCGAACCACAATGCTGCTACGACGACGTACGATTTGTGAGTGAGCATGCCGAGAAAGAGGGCAAAAACGCTCACCGCTCGCTCACAATTATTGAATTTTATCTCGAGACTTAGAGTGCGTCTCTGAGAGCCCTTGTGTTTAGTGTGTCGAAGTCATGTGCATATGTGTTGTGTGTGTGTGTTTGAGCGCATGATGAAATGAGCTCAAAAGAGTCCAATTGGCAATGACAAACTTGCTGGAAAATTACACACAAGCACACAGTCACATGAGTTATTTCAAACTTAGTTTTCGAACACAGTTTTCAATATTTGAGAGTTCTTTTCATTTTTAAAGCAAAATCTTTTGGTACTGAGTCAAATTTATAGCTTTTCTCTCACCGCGCACACTCTTACTACATACATGTACCATTCATTGCCATTGGTGTGTCTGCATGAGTGTGTGTGTGTGTCGTGGCAGAAAATACTATTGTACCAATTTTTAGTAGGACTTTTTTTTTTTTGCAATTTCTGTATGTAATTTGCTTTTATTTAGTTCGCAAGTTGTCGCGGCAGCATCGTTACTACTTGACATGAATTTTTTCGATGGAGCCTCACATGACTCGATTGTTTCTTTTTTTTCACTCACGTGATTAGAAATCTAATTTAAAGCAACTCGCTTCTGTGGCTGGCCTTTCGGGTTTATTGGTGGCTGCTGCTGCTGCTATGCGACTAAAGCACGCTCTGCTTTTGGATACGGCACTGAACTCCTACGGTGCGTTTTCGTTTTCTTTTATAAACTTTAGTCACGGGGGCGGTTTTCAGCGCTGCTGTTTCATGTCTTATCGATGTTATTGTCGACTTTCAGCACTGGATATGTACCACCACGACAGAGCGCGATTTCCGTTGGTATTTTATGAACATACCAAAATTTTGATATTTATTTGGTATTTAGTATATTTAATAAAATTGATTAAAAGTAACAGTTTTTATATTTAAAATTTAGTTATTTTAGTGTTGCCTTAGTATTTTTCTAAAGCTTTGGATAACAGCGAGTTCATATTAGTGAGTAACATTCGTGGATCTTCCGCGAGGCCTGCGCCAACCATCGCATTGGCAAACAGTTGCTTGGCGATCAGCTCCGCCAGTTCTGGTTCGCTTGTACGCAAGGAAAACAACTTCTTTATGATGGGATGTCTGTGGGAAAATAACCGATTAATCAAAAAAGCTTAGGTATATACATTGGAGACTCACTTGGGATTGATTTCCAGCTCTGGCTGAAGTAAGGCAAAACGATTCTCTTCAGGAAGCTGGTGGCTTTGAGTGCGTATGAAATGTCGTGCAGCGGCCATTTCCTCAACGGTGATGACACAAGGATGTGTGTCCAGGCGCGTGGTAGCCTTTACTTTAGCCACCTGACCCTTGAGCTGGCTCTGCAGCCAGGGCAGAAGGCTGTCCACTTCAGCGCTACTAAGGCTGCCCTCTCCAAAGTCCTGCAGAGCAGCCGGGTCCTGCGACTGGTTGCGCATCTCCTTCTCAACGGAGACCAGCTTCTTGTTCTTGTACTGTGCCAGTTGCATGAGCACTAGTTCATCGTAGGGCTCATAACAGAAGAGCACGAGCTCGTTTCGCTTCTTGAGGCTTTCGTAGTAGGGCGAGGATTCGGCAAGGATGCGATTAGGGGCCGCCAGGTAGTATATATCCTTCTGGTCGGGACTGACTTCTTTGTAGTAATCGTCCAGAGAGATGCGACCAGTGGGCGATTTGGACGATTCGAAGCGCAACAACTTGGCGATTTCCTCCTTCTCTGAAGTGTCGCTGGACGTAACAATGCCCTCCTTTAGGAAGAGTCCATAGTCGCGATAGAAGGCCTCATATTCCTCTGGCTGCTTCTTAGCGCGCTCCTGCAGAAAGCGGATGACACGGCTGGAGATAACAGAGGATAGCTTGCGGATCAGACTATTATTCTGTAGCAGTTCACGGCTCAGATTTAGGGGAATGTCCTCAGAGTCGACCACGCCCTTGATAAACCGCAGCCACTTGGGCAGCAAGTGCTCCGTCTTGGACTGGATCAGCACCTTGCGCGTGTACAGGGCGACGCCCGTGGCTCCGTCGCGGGACATCTCGAACAGACCGGGCTTTCCCTCCGGGAAGTAGAGCAGCGCATGGATGCTCAGTGGAACATCGGCGTTGTAATGCAGTGTGAAGCGCGGAGAATCGAAACTGTTGCTTATGAAGCGATAGAAGTCTTGGTGCTGCTCCTTGGAGATGCTCTGCGGGTCCATTAGCCACAGCGGCTTGATCTCATTTGCTTGCTTGCCGTTCAGCAGAATGGGCGAGCCTACAAAGTTGCTGTACTTCTTGATCACGGTGCGGATGCGGTCCTCGTCCGCATACTCGCGGCAGTCGGTCTTCAGGTGGAGGACGATCTTGGTGCCGTGCTCGGCCTCCTCAGCCTCCCTAATGGTATAGGTTCCGCTGCCGTCGGTGGACCAGCACAAGCCAACCGCGTCGGGAGTGGCTGCTCGCGTGTAAACCTCCACGCGCTGGGCAACTATAAAGGCGGAGTAGAATCCCACGCCGAATTGGCCAATTATATTGGAGCTGGCTTGGGCGGGTTGCTGCTGCTGCTTGAGCTCCTCGAGGAACTGCTTGGATCCGCTGCGTGCAATGGTGCCCAAGTTGTTGACAAGTTCCTCACGGGTCATGCCAATACCCGTGTCCTGGATGATGAGCTGCATCTGCGGCTTGTCTGTAGTGATGCGAATTTCCAGTGGACGATCTCTCGCCGCCAGCTGCCCTTCATTTGTTGTGCTTAGGGCTGTGTAGCGGAACTTCTCCAATGCATCGCTTGCATTCGATATCAGCTCGCGCACAAACACCTCGTGGTCGGAGTACAGGGAGCGGGCGACAATGTCCAGCAATTGTCGTGTCTCTGCCTGGAACTCATGCTTGTCCAATTTCGAAGATTCCTGTGCAGCAGTGGCAAGCCGACGTTGCGGCAAAGCTGCAAGACAATGGCACATCAATCATGCTGCTCTGCAAACTTAATGTCAAGGCTCTCACCTGTCCTCGGTGACTGCAGCTGCTGCAGAGGCAAGCTTAAGGCAAAGGTCGCCGCCCGATGCGCTTGCCGGCATACCTGGCTCATTCGACGTGTCCTCAAGAGGAGTCCGTAAGCCCGCAAACTCATTATTAATTGATTTATTCACTGCACTGTCTGATCAAAAACACTGAAAACTTGGTACAATTTATAATTTGTATTCTGTTAAACAAAGTTGAAATGTGTTATTTAACTCTCTGAGCGCACATGTGTCTATTCTCGATAGGTTGTTATCGATTATTTATATTCCTTGCTTTAACTCCATTAACTAGCACTGGTTTTTAAATGAGTTTCTCTGGTAAATTTTGTAAAGAAAAAATAGTTGTTATATATTAGCGGTAAACAATATTTATTTAAAGTCGTACTCAACTACTATATTGTTTATTCATGTGTTGCTTTCCTTTAATTTTTTTACCACTATTTAAAGCAGAAACTTTTGTTTACTAACTTAATTTAGTATATTCATAAAATAGAGTTTGTTCCTATTTTTTTTATTTCACTTTTCATTATGGCTATAATATACCTATTGTAATAATTTGATAGTGTACAAATAGCACTTGACCTAGAAGCGATTGCCCATGCGACATTCTTATCAGCAGCTTAGAATTTCGCGTATATATAAATGATTTAGAGCCATGCAATTAGTTTATAATTTATGTTGCTGAAAGCAACGCCTGATAGCGCTATGCATTCATATAAGCATTTATATGTGCTCCTAATATTAGTTATAATTGTATCTATTTCCCTTTCCGACGACACTTTAAATGAAGAGGTAGGTAATTTGATCGTATTTAGTGAATCTATAGCTAAATCGTTCCATTTGTAACATAGCCTAATCAAGAAAACCAGTGCGCGCAGTATTGCTTAAAGGTTTTCCTATGGAACAGCGTGACAATGCAACAGAAATTGGAAGCGTGTGACAAAAAGAATTCGCAAATAGCGGCTATGCAGAGTCAGTTGGCGGTTTTGAAATTGAAGGAAAAAACATATGAAAGAACAATCATAGATAAGGACGAACAGTGCAAGAGCAAAGGAAAGCTCTACGATGAAGTCTACTCAATTAGGAATAAAGTGGAAAATCTGCTAGCCCAAACGGACAGGGAAAGCAAACACCTTGTGGAATTGTTAAAGCAACTGGAAGCTTACAGGCGGGCAATAGAGATGAAGGATGAACGAATAAAGTCCTTAGAGTCAACTTTACAGATCAACAGCTTAATGCTGGAGACTTGCAAGACGAATCTTTCTTCGAGTCCAGCGGCACTTATGATAATGGACTCCAAGCGAGAGATCCAAGCGAAAGTTTACGAATCAAGTTGCATAAACATTGGAAACTCCTCAGATATATGGGAAATCAAAGTTCCAGGAATTGAGCCGTTTCCGGTACCTTGCGACGGACGTATTGCAGGTCCTGGCTGGATAGTGATTCAGAGACGCGTCGATAATGCCGTGGACTTTAATCGAAGCTGGCAAGAATATAGAGATGGATTTGGTGATCTCGATGGCAACTTGTTCATCGGTTTGGAGAAAATCTATAGAATGACAAATTCCAGGCCACATGAGCTGTACATTCATCTGGAAAATTTCAATGATACTATCCGCTTTGCCCGCTACAATAATTTCAGTATAGGCAGTGAAAAGGATGCTTACCAGCTGAAGGTTTTGGGAAGATTCTCGGGAGATGCCGGTGATTCCCTCCAATTCGAAAGAGGTATGAAATTCACCACATTTGACCGGGATAACGACAATCGGAGCTTTGACAACTGTGCAATAGAGCGAAATGGAGGATGGTGGTACAATCAATGCTCAAGAGCGTAAGTATAAAATATAAATAATTTAGAATAAATTTAATTAAAGCACAAATTGTATTTAATTTACCAAATTTAAACATAGAAATTTAAACGGAAGATACTTGAAATATGAGGAGGACAAATGGGATGGCATCTGGTGGTGGAGTTGGCAAAAAAGCATTACTCTCAAATCAGTGCAAATGTTGATTAGACCAATCACCAAAAAATAATAAAAATATATAAATATTATATTATTTTAAATATTTTATTATTCTGCTCACGAAAAATAAAAATAATAAAGAAAAACGTGTGAGTATTTTGAATGTTACTAGTTAATTGTAATTAAATTAGGTTTGCTCACGATAGAATAAAAAATAAGATTACAATTTATTAAATTGTCGATATGTCGATACGTTTGCTTTAATAGTAATAATAATGATTATTCTTTCGCTTAACTAATACTATAATATATAAGTAATATTTAAGTATTCGGGTTATCAAATTGAATACTAATACATATATGAAATAATGATATTTTTAAAAAATTTTATACTCTTCCGCCAATAAGTGGAGCTGGACAATATATCGATTACCTGTTCGATTGTCATTTGACTGCAGTGTGTCACGATATATCGTTTCGTTTCCACACAGCATTTGCTAGATTCTAATTGCAACCCTGCATCTAAAAGCGCGTCGTCTTCGCGTTCTAGTTGTATTTATTGTTGAGTTTTTATAGTTTTGTAACTAATATAAGTGAGAGTGCGCTCAGTATTAGTTTATAGAATGTACGACTCGTGTTGCCTTTCGATCTAAATACCCAAAGTATGACGTCCATTGACAGCGTACGCGTGCTGCTGCAGTCTCTGCCAGCAGCATCGCCTGCTGCTGCCAACAACAACACGCAGCAAAATGAGTCGACGCCGGCAAAACTTGGCGCTGCGGGAACCCCTTTGCGCGCGAGAAATATACAGCAACAACAGCTACAAGCACAACAGCAATTAAATTTTGGAACGCCCGAAAAGTCACAAGCTGGAGAAGCACCTGGAGCTGAAGAACAGCAGCTGAGTGCTCCGGACGAATTCTGGCGTGATTTGCATCAGTTCCATGAGCGGCGCGGGTAAGCGACTGTCTGGCATGCTAGTGCTAGGTTTTTAGCTACTCATTTACTGATTTTCTGATTTCCCACAGCACCCCACTGACGCAGGCGGCCAAGATCAGTGGCCAACATGTGGATTTGTATCGACTATATCAGGAGGTCACGGAACGCGGTGGCTTCAATAAGGTCAACATGCGCGACGAATGGGACGAGGTGTACAGCGCGCTGGATACGCTGCGGGATCGTTGCGTGAACGGCACCGCTGGCATCAAGCATATCTATCGTCGCTATCTGGACAAATACGAGCGCCTCAACTTTCTGGGCGAAGATCCGGACAAGCTGGAAGCCTTGGAGGCGGCCATCGAGTGTGTGGAACTGGGCACCAGCGCCAGTCGAGTGCGCTCTCGCAACTTGGCCGGAGGGGCCATTGGAGGTGCAGGCGGCAGCTTGACAGGAGGTGGCCTGGGAAGCATCTTTGGCATGGGCCACTCCACGCTTACGGCCGTGCCCATGGCGTACAACCAGCGCCAGCACATGGTGAATGCGGATCGCCGTCGCCAGTACAAAATGTCCACACAGCTGCATAAGCACAGCAGCTACGAGAAGCTGCTGTTGTCGCTCATATCGCCGCTGCCCAACGAACAGGACTTTGCCATCAACGTGTGCACTCTGATGGCCAACGAGCCGCGTTCCACTCTGCAGCTGACCGAGTGCCCCAAGCTTCTGGACGTCCTGCTCGCTCACCTGGGTGTTTATGCGGACTACAGCATGCGTCAGCTCTTCCAGCACGGCCACAACAATAGGGGCACGCTGGTGCGGAAGCATTCTAAGCTTAATTTCTGGCGGGATTTGCTGTACGACAAGCCTCAAATACTGGACCTCTATACGGATGAGCAGGCCTGGCGGGACAACGGTCTGATCAGCAAGGACAGCGATCCCTTCGACGACTCTCTGTTCCAGTCCGATGAGCTCGACTTCGAGCTGGACTTTCTGAATCTGCGCCGCAGCCACGGCACAGACGAACGCATTGGCCAGCGCGTGCTACAAATTGTGCAACTGTTAAGGAGCTTGAGCTTCCATCAGGAGAACGTCACGTTGCTTGCGTCCAATCGCACGCTCTGGAGATATCTGGTCATGGGCGCCAATGTGCGGTGGAGTAAGTGTATAAGATAGACACGTAGTCGCCATCTAATAGCCATGCTCTAACCCATCCTCTGCGTGTCTTTTCAGGCAACATTCACATTCAGGCCTTGGAGACGGCTGGGAATCTGGCGCAGCAGTTCGAGTTACTCGATCCCGCCACAGACGAGTTGTCGAGGAATTTGCTGGCCACGCTGTGCGAGGGCGTCGAGTCGAATGACCGTGCCGTGATAATCAGCTGTCTGGAGATCCTCTACAAGCTGTGCGGACGCGAGGGCAATGCACAACACATAAATCGTTGTCTCGGACTGGACTTTTACCATCGTGTGATGCTATTGCTGTCGCTGACGGATGTAATGCTGCTCATCTTCACCCTGGAGGCGATTTACGCGCTGAGCACGTTGGGCGCACGTCCATGCTCCATGCTAATGCAGGTGCGTGGGCTGCTGGATCAGTTGGTAGCTCTCCTAACTGTAGAGGCGCAGTCGTACGGCGCTGCGGGCTGCATATTGATGCGGGTGGTTGAGGTGGTGCCGGGCAACATATTGTCCACAATGTCGCAAAACATGCCCAGCTCTCAGATGACGCCGCTGATGACGGTCAAGCAGCCGCAACCGCAGCCGCCAGCGGCGATTCCATCGCTGCCTCCGCCGGCACCCACACAGGTGCAGGTGCTGCCCCCACCGCCGGAGACAGTTTCGCTGCCTGTGACAGCGCCTGCGCCTGCGTCAGCTCCTTCTCCTGCTCCTGCTCCTGCAACTGTAGCTGCCCCTGTTGCCATACCTGCGCCTATGCCCCTGCCCATGCCCAGCCTGCCCCAAGTGCAGCTGCCAGTGCCCAGCCTGCCTCAGGTGCAGCTTCCGCCACCACCCACCCTACAAGCACCGGCTCCACCTGCGCCAGTACCCACTGCAGCCACTACAATAGCGCTGCCCGCTGCGCCATCTGCGCCGCAGAGCTTTACCCACGAAGACGAGACCTATGCGCTGGCCTGGCTAGGCGCCACTTACGAGCGGGCCGGCAACGGGCACGATTATCGCGTGGAGCAACAGGAGCTGTACACCATTTACCTGTCGCACTGTCAGAAGGCGGGCAAGCATTCGGTGGTCAACCGGGTGCAGTTTCCGCGTCTCGTGCGCCTCATCTTCAATGCAACCGTCGGACCCGCCATCGTGCGACAGATGGACGGAACAGAACTCCCCGGCACACACTATGTTGGCATAAGGATGCGTGCACAGCCCTTGCCCATGCAGCACCAGCAGCACCAGCAGCAGCAGCATCCGCAACAACAGCAGCAGCAGAAAGTTACACCAATACCTGTCGCCATAGCTGCGAAGAAGGACGCAACTGTGGCGCCCAAGTCAGACCCATCAAGCGGCGAGTCGGGCGAGGATGTCGTTGCCTCGCCCACACCCAGCTCCTCGGTGATTAAGAGTCTGCTGGCGAACAAAGTCAACGAGCGACAGCTGAAGCAAAAGGCGCAGGCGCAGCCGCCCGCTCTGGTGGCCACCACCGCATCCTCAACTGGCTCGCCGGCCGGGCAGCCCATCAAAGTGACCTCCACGGCAATCAGCGCATTCGTCAATAATCCGCTGATGCAGCACACCCCCGTGAAGGTGGGCCAAACCACCATAAAGCCGCTGCATCCGCAGCTGCCCATGGAGAAGAAGCCAATGACGGACTCGGCGCCCCCGCCGCTTGCCCCTCTCAGTGGCTCCAACGTGCTGACAAAGGACGCGCAAGGACGCACAGTAATTATACAGTCCAAGCGGAAGCTCACCATCGATGAGGAGCAGAACAAACGGCTGGCCTTGGATGGCAGCAACGCGCCCGCTGGGAAGGATGACCCTCAGGTGACGCCCTCCAAGAATGCGGCTAATCTCTATGCGGACTTGGCTGCCTCTATACTGGAGGATGAGGATCTGGATGATGTGCCGCCGCTGGCTGCTTCCAGTCAAGAGCAACAGCCCGCGCCACAGCAACAACTACAACAACAACAGCAGCAGCAGCAACAGCAGCAACAGCAGCATCAGCAGCAGCAACAATTGCAGCTAATCTCCAAGGTGCACCCGACCCAGCGGCAGCTCATCTTTCCCGCTGGCAACGCGCCGGCGCCGCCGCCGCAGCTGAAGTTGGCTACGACAGCAACCATCAAGACGGACCAGGGCCTGCAGACGGTACCGGTCATACTGCAGCAGAAGACGGAGCAGCAGCAGCAGCAGCCGACGCAGACGCAGTACGTTCTGGCCACCAATCAGCAGGGTCAGACCTATTTGGTGGCCCAGCAGTCGGCGCCGGTGGCACCCTCGCCCAGTGCACCCGGGGCACCCACTCTCCTGGTTACGCAGACGCCGCAGCAGCAGACGAAGACGATCATCATTTTGCAGCAGCCGCCGGGCGTGAGTGCTAGCAATGCGCCCGGCACACAGAAGGTCATCATGACGACAGCGCAGGGGCAGCAGGTGCTGGTGACGACCACCACGGCGCCAGCGGCGGCGGTGCGTCCTGCTGCCCAGGTCCAGCAGCAACAGCAGCAGCAGCAGCAGCAGCAAATCTTTATAAATCCGCAGCGTGCAGTGTCCGCCGCATTGGGAGCGGGCCAGATGTCGCCCTCGCTGCTCTCACAGCTGAATCAGATTCCTGCCACCATAAAGCTGCATCAGCCGCAGCCGGCGCAGGCCGCGCAGCTTCATCGGACCGGCATAGTAGCCAGCAAGGCGGCACCAATACCTCAGCTGCAGCAGCATCAGTCCATCATACAGCAGCACATCATCTCGAGTCCCGCAGCCGGCGCGGAGAAGCGGCAGCTGCTCTTGGGTGGCATCAAGGAAACGACACTCATCACCCAGACGCCCGTGACGGCTGCCCCACTGCAGCAGAGCCAGCTCAACTCGCAGACAATCATAACCACCCAACCACCGGTGGGGGCCACCTCAGTCGTGGGCGCTGCACTGCAGCAGCAACAGCAGCACATTCGCAATGTGCTGGAGCAGCAGCAGCAGCATCATCCCTCCATCATACAGCAGAAGATAACGATGCCCATGGCGGTAAGATTGAGATTGACCCTGATTGACAATGTGCAGTGCTAATAAAATCTATTCCCGCTGCAGCTTACGGATGCGGCCAAGGTGAAGCCGGCTCAGGCAATACCCGTTGCCAAGAAGCCAATGCCGCCGCCCACGCCAGCGGCAGCTCCTGCACAGCAGCATCCGGTGCAAATGCCTGTGCTGAAGCCCACTCAGCAGGCGCAGCTGGAGAAGCCGTCATTAATAGTTGAGTCGAAGCCAGCGGAGCAGCCAGCAGTCACGGCTGCAACAGTTGCCAGTCAGATGCCATCAGCAGCAGCGGGAACAGTTGTTGCCACAGCAACTGCAGCGACCACGAGTGCTGTGACCCATGCTAATCCCTCCGCCGCTCCAGCTGTGAATGCTGTGAGTGCTGTGAGCGCTGTGCCCGTGGATGTGAATTGGCTGTTCATTTGCGATTGGCGCAACTGTCCACGTCGCAAGTTCAAATCGCTCAACGAGCTGCAGCATCACGTCTGCAATGTGCACTGTCCGGACCACTTGGACCCGGGCGCCGAGATCTATTGCCAGTGGGGCAGTGGCCCCAGTCTGTGCGACAACATAGCGCGCAAGCGCTACTCGCTGATGACGCACCTCGTCGATCGTCACTTGGCGCTGGACGACTTGCGAGCCAGTGTGCAGCGACGCCTGGCCACGGGCATCCACAATGTGTCGCCCGCCCAGCCAACGGTCACCATAGTGCGCAATGTGGGCAGTGCCAACGCGCCGGCAGCGGCGTCAGCGGGTGCTCCAGCTACTGCAGCCACTGCTGTGGGAACCTCTGCTCTGCAGGCGATCAAGCGGCACTCGGCTGACTTTCTCAACTCGAAGGAACTGATGGACGAGAACGAGGGCCCAGTCACGAAGAGCATACGGCTTACGGCTGCGCTGATCCTGCGGAATCTGGTCAATTACTCAGTGACGGCCAAGCGGAGCCTGAAGCGCTACGAGCCCCATCTGGCCAATGTGGCCTTCAGTAATGTGGAGGCTAGTGGCGTTCTATCCCACATACTACACGAGCTGAGCCAGTAGCTCCTCCTCCTGCTTCTCCTAACTAACTGTCTATATATATAATATATATATTGTATATGCATACACATAAATGTATTTTTCTACACCTCTCGCTGGGCTGCTAAAGAACATTTTTTTAAACAAACATTTCTACTAACTAACGACACTATTAAATGTGAACAAATTAAATGAAATAATGAAAAGTCCACTCTGTATTGGCCCTTGCAATAATTCATATTCAAGATGCTGAGTAAGTACACATCCTTTCCATGAAATGACAATGCGAATTGAAAATATCTCAAGTTAAGTGATGTATGGCTTCGCAAGTATATTATGTATATTATGTTGTTAGTATATGTATTTTGAAACTGAAAGAGTTATTTTGCTAATTAAATAATTTATTCTTTCTTCAAATTCAAATAATATAAATCTCATGTGAATCGAGTCTAGGGATTAATTCAACAATTCTATAGATGTATATGAAAAATGTCTATTTGTGGGTATATACATACATATAACTATATATATATATGTATATAATTATTTAAATAATAACTAATTTATAGAGTTGTCCAGGAATTGTCAGTCGCTGCCAGAGGAAGAGCTGCTTGGCAGAAAAAGAGTTGAAACACGCCAACACGCTAGGACAGATTCGTGTGAAGATCTAGTTATACAAGTCCCAGAGTGAGATTTGCGCGTCTCTGCCGGCGGCGGCCATGATGGGTGCATTCCACATGGACACCGGCTGCGGGGAGTAGGCGAGGTCCATGACGCCGCCTTGCTTGTGCTGCGTCAGCACGGCTAGCGGTCGCAGGCTCTTCCACGAAAAGATGCGTATGCGTCCGTCCCAGCCGGCGCTAGAGAAGACCTTTTGATCGGAGCGAATGCGTACGCAATTAACGCCAGGATTCTTGATGCACAGCTCGGATCCGCGCTGTAGCTGCATGGATTGCCTCTGATAGCTAAATGTTGTCAATTTATCGGCTGTGGTAAGGGAATTTGATATTATTTTAAGTGCCTTAATAACATCTCACATTGCTTGCTTACCAGCGCTTCCAACTATGCCTCGATTTGTGATGTGATCATAGTCGACAGTTAGAGCCTCCGGCGCGAGTTCAGTGACATCAATCATGACGCCGCTGCTCAGATCCCAGGTGAGAAAGTGCCCAGACTCGTACCCGGCGAGCAGAAACAATTGGGACGCGCACTCGAAGGGCTTGAAGCAGGTGACGCTGCCCAGCTTGGGCAATTGCGGATCATCCGCTATGAGCATTTGTGTTGGCGCCGCCGGATCCGTTACGTGCAGCACTCCAATGGCCGCCTCCTCGCACGGATAGAATAGTAACTGTTCATTGGTGTTGTTGGCATTTATGTGCAGCGCTGTGCGACAATACCCCAAATGATTGCCCGGTATGCTGCGCTCCTTGACGTAGCTGCTGTTGCTGATGGAGAACGTAGTAATCGTGCCGCCCTTCTCTTGTGTGATCAGGTGCTCTTTGGTATGATGCAGACTCGTAATTGGCTCGGTGCCCACCTCGAAGTTCAGTGCCGAACGATTTGTCTAAGCATTTGTCATGTAATTCGTTATTTTTGTCATTGCCCTGTTCTGTTGTCGCTCACCTGTAGATCCCAGAGAAACACTTTGCCTTTGAAAGTGCCTGCCAGCAGGCGTTCGCTTTCGTGGAAGCATAAGGAGTTCACGGCGCCCATTTCCGGGGAACGCAAACTGAACACAGGATCAGGGGGTAACACAGCCATTTTAATAAGAGAATTGAAATTATTAAATTTAAGCAAAGTGCGTCGCGTTTTAATGCCGATAAGATAAATAAAAGATTGTGTGGTATGTTGTGGAGGCGAGTCGATAACGATATATATATGTGTATTCATGTTATTTGAAGGTGCCCGCCAAATATTAATAAGTTAATATACCATAATAAATTAATATGCTAAATTAATATTCCATAATCTATATGACTAAACGGCCAAGTACTTAGACGGCATATGTATTCAACCAATTTACTGAACATCTGTGTATATGATACCCGTTTCTCGATAAGTATGTATATACATATGTAAATAAAATTCACATAAATGCTTACAGTCCATAAGCATAATCAGCTGTTCTCCTTGTAACACAGTTTAACCGCTAGAGGTCGCTGCTGTGTTGGCGCGTCATAGGCACGTTTCGAAACAGCTCACCAAGGCGATGAAACAAGAAATAATTTTTTCCCAAGCAAATTCTTATCAATTCACAGCACAGCCCTTAAGTGAAGTTAAGTCGTGAGATTTAACTGAAAAATATCATAAGAATCGCTAAATGCGCACAAAGAGCCAGCGGCTATTGAAAGCATAGCCGTGTGGCTTTTGCGGACTTTACCAGCGTCCAGCGTCTGTGGCCTAGGCGTTAAGGCAGCGATCGTAAAAAGACTTGTCAGTGGTACTTGGCCAGTGTGTAACAGCCTAATGCGAACTTAAAAATAAAAACAAATAAGAAACATACATTGAGAATTATGTGCCCAAAAAAGATCGCAAAATAAACATGCTATAAGCTCGTTAATCAACGCTAAGTTGACAGCTTTAAGTTGCTATACCAATTTTTTTCTCACTTTTTTTGTTATATATATTTTTATCAACAACAACAACTGAGCGCGCTTGAGACTCCTGTTGTGTCCGAATGATTTAGTATACGCTGTGTTAGGGCCGGCCAGAAAGGGGAACGAGCTATTTTTAATGCTCCGAAATTATGATTTCATTTATTTGGATTTGTGCTTGAAGCAATTTGATTTTGCATTTCCATATATCTAAACTATAATCCTAAAGCTTTATAGCTCCGCTGCTTTATGAAGTGCGGTGAGAACCGAGAAGTTCAAATGATTAATTTTTAGATACTAAATATAGACTAAATATATTGTCTTAAAATTTCATTTTATGTTTGTTTCAAAAATGATTTGACTTCCCCGTGAAATATATTGGCTAATACATATTTTCTTAGGTCACACAGTTAGATCAGTTAGACAGCTGCTTAGTACCTGAATTTTATGTGGCATTCATGTGAGCTGCACGAGTTCCATGAATCCTTGGCGAATCGCTTTTAAGTGCTGGATGATTGGACATTCCTGGCTGTGAGATCCCATTAGCTTCACTGGATGCTCATATTTACATGTAATTGTAGTTTTATTAGGGCGCAACAAGTTAACAACTTTCACGAAGTGCTGAGGGGATTCCTTGGCTGGCTGAACGTGGCTAAGAGTTCCTTTAACGGCAAAGCCGATCGTAAAAAGTTAAAACCTCGCCAGAACACACTGCGAAGTCATTTGCTTTGACTGCGGCTTGTATTGGGCCGGACAGACGTACGGACGGGGGGAGGGACCGAGCTGAATGGAGGAAGACGTGCCATAAATCTTTTTGCCACAGCGTCGAGGTGAGGCGTTTAGTGGCCAAACTATTTATGCATGTAGCTATGTGGGTAATCCATTTGAAATGGGTCAACAACTGCAACTGGCGACTCCTTAAACGATTCGCCTGACCCAAACCGAATCCAGTTTCAGTTTCTGTTTCTGTTTTGGTTTCAGTTGAGAGATGCTTAAAACATATTAGCTTGTTACCTTAATGAAGTCATAAATTTTCGCTATCGCATTGGAGCATCAGCTACAGGTTTCTAAGGAATTCCAATTCCTCTATCCAGATTATTTTCATAAAATTTTTGTTCTTCTGTTTTTGTTGTTGTTGTTGTTTTTGTTTTGGCACACATTTGCGTAAGCATATTCAAAATCCATATATGACCAATGCTCGATAGTTAATCAGGCTTAGTTTGATATATGCTGACAGCGTCGACCTCTGGTGTAGGCCGCCAACTCAGCCCACTCTCAGGAATGAGGAGGGAGGAGACATCCTGCTGTGCCTGTTCCGCGTATCTGGGCATCCGTTCCGAGCTATGAAAATGAAGTTATCACGCGACATACAATGGCTCCCTCCGCATTGCTACCTATAACTTTATACGGCTGTCATTATTAGCCAGGGCAATGAAATGGGCCCCAGCGCATGCTGCCAACTTATTTATGCGCTACCTTAATGGACCCCATTTCGCATCAGAGTCTCTGTCCTGGCCAGCTTCGGGTTTTCCTCTTTGTGAATCTGGCGTTTTTATGGCATTATGTTTTGCATTGCCCATGAATCATATTGAGCGCATGTATAACGCTCAATACGCTCCCAGGCACCATGTGGGCATCGATATAAGCCAAAGGTGTTGGAATTTTGATTTGCTTGCAACAATGCAGCATGGCATGAACTTAAAGTCCCATAAAATAAATAAGAGAAACAATATTATCAAATCTTAAGTGGTATATAGGAGAGAAGAGAAACAAACACTCTGGATTCATCACAAAATTTAAGTCGACTTCTTATAATATAATAATATCCAAACGTACTTCAGACTTTTCTTAATATGAAACCAGAATAATCAAATCTTTAAATACCAATACCAGTATTACGATAATAGATTAGACGCCGCTCTCTCTTAAAAGTCCTCTAGCTCTAGTCAAATCTCAAGATCCAAAGAGCATTCAATATTATGTGAAAAATAAAGTTATTATTAAATTTAAAGATAAACTTGTTTAATTCGCTCTACTACAAGAAGGCTTAGATTCATTAGAAAAGTAAAAACTCAACGATATTTAAAATTTCCAAACTTGAAGTTGCCAAACTTTGAGGGACAGAGAGGAAGAGACAATGCCAGCAGACACGTTTTGCTCTCTTTCTCCTCCAGCGCAATCAATTAAAACATCGACGTCTATCAGCATTATTATAAATCAAACGATAACATAAAATTGACACTAAAGGCGTTTCGCCCATTTTTCATGCGACGACGAGATTAAGCCTCCAAATTGTAGATTGTAGCTCCAAGAAAATTAAAATATTCGACAAAAAGAAAAAAACACACACATAAAGTCACACTAGCTGAAAAGTGTGCCCGAAAAAACCCAAATAAAATAAGAAAACTAGAGCTGCGCTTTGTTTTTATATTTTTATATATGCAAATTGAACGTTGGCCAAACTAGACGGGAAAAACTGGTCGGCACGCCAAAGTGCTCGGTAATTGATCAATTTCCGTGGCGGACAGACCGGAATATCTGAAATCCAAATCGAATTGGTAACAGCGATTCAATGCCGGGTCGGAACATACTACGTAATAGACTATATCTAATTACGTAAGATCAGATAGTTTAAATGGAGTATGGAAATAAAAACTATAATCCATTCGTATTCCAAATATCATGCACGACCCAGAGCTGGACAGGATCTAACATACAAATCTGAAGTGTTGAGCTGATCGGATGAGTCGACCGGATAGGAAGACAGACGCGCGATTCTGATTACAGCTTGAAATAGGCCTTATGCCTATAAAATATTTTGAATTTAAAGATGTGCAGATCCTGGAATCTCTGTCGAGATATGTCTATTCAAGAAATTAGTACGTGGTAAAAGCACAATCATTAAATAACCATTAAAGCAGCTGCTGTCTAAAATATGATAAATTGATTATTTTTCCTACTTTAAATTGGTTTAATATTATTAATGAGTAAATTTATGATAGACTTTCTCAAATGGGATATGCTATGGGTTTTGTCTTCAGAGTGTCACATTTGCTTACGCAAAATCAGCATACCCTCCTTTTCAAATTTTCAGCGAATGCAGGGTATATAGAAAACGAAACATATTCAAGACCCGCAGATGATAAAATGATGGTCACTTGATTTTCAAGCTGATTTATGCATCAAAATTATTCAAAGAGTAGGCACGCGATATATACATACATATATATGCATATATATACGTGTGTATATATAGACATAACTTTAGATTTTTAGCTTAATGAAATGGCGCTTCACATTGAAGACAATAGCTCAGCACGAATTACCATTTAAAGCTACAAAGCTTGTGGGTGCGATTTCTGTATGTGTGTGTGTGTGTGTGCTGCACATCTGCTCTCACCTACGCAGCGACACTTTCCACTCGAGCGGAGAGCTGAGTGTGAAGCTGAGCGTGGCGCTGTGTGCCAATCAGACGCACTCAGCCAAAGTGCCAATCAAGTGTACCTGATGCTGGCAGTCGGCGCACAGGACAAAAGGATCATAACAGCACACTGGCCTGGGCCTGAAATCGAAACCTTGTCCGCTAGGTGTCAATAACATTGTATCGCCTGATTGCGCTCGCGCTAGAGATGGCACCCATCCTCGCCGATTATTGCCACATGACACGACACGGCACATGACTCCAAACACGATGCACACACGATATCAGTTAACACGCCAGACGCTGTCTGCGATGATTAATCGACACGCACGACTTTTCGATGTCTACATTAAAAGCTGTTCAAGAATTAGCCTTTACTCATGTATATATTCACATATACATATGTACATACATCATACATATTTATATATGTATGTACGTATTCTTAAAGGCAGTCATAGCTGGGGACTGCTTCGTTTTAGATCATTTGATTAACAAACTGAATTCAAGAAGTTGACTTGAGCACTTCATTGGTTTTGTTTCACATATTGATTATTATTAATTTATTTATTAATGTTAACTTTTATTTACTTACATATTTACGTATATAAGTGTATTTTCCTAATAAATTCGTACTTTGAATGCATCCATTTAAAATGGAAATAAACGAAAATATGTAAAAGCATTAGACAGAGGCGGAAAGCGCGTTCGTCCCCATGGCCAGGACGACAACTTGAGGTGATCTCTTCAGCAGTCATGCAGCTGTAAATGACCTCACTGGATAAGTTAGCGAAGATAATTTCTCTTGGATCATGCTGTAATTGCCGTTAGTCCGTCTTACCTCTTGCTTACGGATGTCGATGTTATTGCATGAATTGAAAATAAAAAGTCAATAAAATCAAAAAAAGAAAAGGGCAGCAGATCAAGTTCATGCATGGCACGTGTGCAGTGAATGAATGAGAGAACTTTAATCGTGTTAGTATTAAAAAACAATCGATGTTTGGCTAATTGAAAGCCCAGCATCGATGCTATGATGATCATTCCATGGCAACATCGATGTTAAGACGTTGATATTTTTTGCGTTCATCATCGATAATAATCGAACATCGATCATCTCTACTCCTGCTCCTTTACGCTAGATAACCTCACGTCGAGTACTTACCTTTAGCTGGTGTAGCTGGAATGTATTATTTTGGCTGTCATCAACTATAGATATTTTCTACGTACATTACTATTGTGCGCGACTTTTCGGACTTTCTCGTGTCACGCGTGCCACCTCCTGCTTGATTGGGTTTGGGTCTTTTCCATTGGAAGTACTGATTGCTTGGCTTCTTGCCAATGCCTCTCCTTGTGCATGAGGCAGCCTTACTCAAGGCTCGACAATATTCCAATTTAATTGCGTAAATTAAAGCTGTAAATAATTATGCTAAGTGCCCTTTAATGTCTCAAAATGCAGCTCATTTGCAAGTGCGCACAGTTCATGCATGTTGCATGTTGCATGTTGCGGCAACAGCAGCAACAAGAGCCACAGCAGCGCATCAAGAGGCATGCCCCCGAGCAATGTAATCATTTTCGACTGGCGACCGTCCTCGACGGTAAACATTTGCTTCTGGTCTCCTCCTGGGCAACCTGTTGGCAGAGCTGCAGCTCTTGTTGTTGTTGTTGCAGTTGCAGTTGCAGTTGCTGTTGTTGCAGTTGCTGCTGTGGCTGTTTGCTTGCCTACGCACTACTTTCAATTATCAATTATTAAGTTAATATCTTCTTCAGGCAGTCGAAGCTACCCTCGGGTGTCACTAGATTGTTCACTCCTCCCCCTGTCCCTCTGCCATATCATGTGTCGCGCCCGGCAAGTGTTAATGTATTAATTTTGCATGGGCTGCGAAAGCAAATTGCTTGTAGTTTACTTGCTTACATACATACATTTCCGGTTTTTGATTAAACTCAACACGAATAGGGATGCAGGCCGAGTCTCATATTTACTAGTAGATATCTAAAGAAATACTGTGTATATAACTTTTGAATCTTTCATATCTGCGACTAAGCTAAATCGATATATGTATGTATGTGTCAGTTATATGTATAAGCCATATACAATTGAGACAATTACATTTTTAATTCTATTATTCCAGGGTATATGATCTTTCGTTTAAAAATTTTCAATCAGACTGCTTTAGATAGGAACTTTTTTTTTACACTTACGCTAATAAATAATTCCATTCATCACTTTGAAAAACGTTCATTAAATGTAAGCACACTCTATTTGATCAGCCACAAAACCAGGAAACTCTTTGCATTTATTCAAGACGAAGAGCGCTTCTAGATCGATTTAATTATTTCAATTTTTAAAAGTTTATAGAATTTTCCAACGATTTATACATTTTTATTTGAATACAATACGTACATTAAATAGCTGATTGTTAAGTTTTTCCATTGACATCAACAATATACATCATATACATACCTTATATAATACTTGCCATAGCAACAACAATTGGCTTACACAAGACACACGGCAATCTGATACTGATACAGAATATACATATATACGTTATAGAACAAATCAAGTCTTATAAAACCCACCAGAAAGAAAAATTCATAATGCATACACATATTTTGACATGAGGTTAAATATTTGCAAGCAGCTTGTATCTATATACTCGGGCGTCCATTAAATGTTTTCCATGCACTTATCAGAGTCGATAAGTGGCTAAAATGATGCAGGCCAGTCCATTTAATGAATGGCGTTAACTGGGCTGCCTGACTGCGAGCATGAATGCGAATATGAATGCGAATGCGAATGCAAGTGCGAGTGCGAGTGCGAGTGAGTACTCGAACTCGTATTCATATAATTAAAATGCCACTTAGCGGACAGCAGCTGGTTGTCCGCTTGCTGCCTGCAGCCTGCTGCCTGGTGGCTGAATACCTGGCTGGATACCTGGCTGACCGGCCGCAAAAGCGAAATCAATTTCGAGTCGCCTGCAACCAAATTGTCATGCCGAAAGAGGCGTCCCCGATGCGGGGCGTGGCATCATATTATCAGGCGGCGTATGCATATATGTAATTACAAGACAATACCGTGAAGCAGAGGCCTGAGAAACACCTAAATGTAGCAATGCGTTTATTAATCACAGTAATCTGTTCACCTGTTCAATTGTGCCACAGAATGTGGCGACAGTCGCAACGGGACACGTTGACCCAGTTGGCAGTTGGTATTTGGGAGCTGCTCGCATGCAACGTAAATAATTCAGGGACTTTAACTTACTTTAACTCTAACTCTACAAACAGACAAACAGTTCAAACTAACAAACTGGTAACATATTTATAGAGTTCCGCCCATAAAGACGGCGAAAGTCGTGCTCCACATGCAACTAGATCCTTTTACACTTACCCAATGAGTCCTCATTAGCTATTGCTTGCTGTGGGAGATCTCACTAGATACGCGATTAGAAACTGACAATCGATATGGTCAAAATAATAATGGTTAAAGTAATAATGATTGGTTTAATCAATTCATTTTCTAGCAGTTCGACTAATATCATCATTCGAAATAAATATTGAAAGAATGAGCTGAACTTAGATTGTAAGATCTGATTTTCTTAGAATAATAATTGTTTATTCATTGAATATCTAATAGAAATAATAAGAATAATAATCTTATGTTTACTGTCATGACATCCTATGGTGGGTGTTTGAATTAATGAATGAGCAAAATTGTTTCTTGTTTATGCCCTGAATACATTGATATTGGGAAATCATGGTTTTGTTAAAAGTATGTAACAGGCAGAAGGAGGTGTGGCAGCTTGGTCACTTTTTCAAGGGACGAACAGGGGAGGGGCAAGAATTTCTTTGCACCCAATACTTTTATTCGCAATGTAGGGCTTTCACATGTTTATGCTTGAACAATATAATATCTAATATCAAAATTAATGTAATGGATCGTAGACTATTCAAGATATAACAGAATTGAGTAGTTACTAGTAATGCATCAGAAAAGATGTTAGAAGTCAACGATTATTATTCAGCGATTAATATTCAAATATTTAGTATTTGAGTCTTAGGGCATTCACAATTCATTTTGGATTTGTGGCAATAGCTCTTGTTGATGTTTCGACCCTCTGGGGCCGTACGTTGAGCAGCTGCTGCAGTTGCTGCTGCTGTAGCTATTGTACTTTATGAAATGTGTTGAAGCTTTGAAATGCGTATAATTCATTTTGGCTGCGTTTTGCATGTCAGTTGCATGTCTGACTGACTGACTGGCTGGCTGGCTGATCAAGCAGGCTAAGTGACGAGCCGCTGGGCGACTGAGGCCAACTACGGCTGTCAGTCAAGGCTCAAACAAGCCGCCAAGTAGCCAACAAGCCAGCAGGCCAACGGGCCAAGCAGACAGGCAGCCAGGCAACCAGGCAATCAAACTAACCCAAGCAGCAATTTTCCATTTGGCACTTTGATAAATGGCGTTAAAATATTTCACATGCGCGGCGTCAGTTCAATTTTTGAACGCATTGTTCAATGGACCAGGCCCAGAAATATGCGAGCCGAAAGTGAAACTTATATATTTAAATGGGCGTTAGCTGCGCCTTACATATACGCTACGTAATTGGAATAAATAAAGTCAAATATTTGTATAGGCTCGTCTGTCTATCCTTTATTGCAACTAACTATATTTATTGTCTTGTAGTCGAATGCTGAAATACTCATAAATTACATTTTTATATTCCCTAAACTTTTGAGCCTATTAAAAATGGAAATGTTCGGTGAGTTTCGAGCACTCAAAGAACTACGCTCCTATCTTGCGCCTTTTGAAAATGTGTTTACATAAAACCGGTTAGGGTATCTTCAAGTCGGGCATTTGGGTTATGTGATCTGTGATCTAACTTAAACTTACAAATTTGTTCTAGTAATTAATTGTTGTTTATACAAATAAGTTGATCTATAAGTAATGACATTGCATCGCGATTGAATCTCCAATGCCCTTATATTAGTTTCTAGAGCGATAGCTTATCGAATGATGAACTCGAACTACCCTCTCGTATGGTGGACATGGTAAAAAGTCAGATTTATTGTAAAACATATTAAATACGCTGTATGGCTCATTAAACGCACAAATATTTCAAACCGGTAATGAAAACGGTCTGACTGCACTGAGTTTTGAAGGCAGGCAGAGGCAGACAGGCCAGGTGAGCGATCAATAAGGAAGGAGCTCTCTGGGGGGTGGGGTGAGGCGGGCTGGATCAGGAGTAACTCGGCTAGCAACTATTTATGAGATAAAAGCACTTACGATTTCATTAGCCAACCGCAGCCAAACAAAATCACCGCCAATAGGTACGACTGAGTGTGTGCGTGAGTGTGCATGCATGTGTGTGCATTTGGTAAATTAATATTTAACTACCAACATCTGGCTGACGGTAGTGAAATCTGGCAACAGTACTGTGTCGCACTGGACCTGGTCAGGCGCCAGGCCACAGTCAGTGCGCATCTGCGTTTCAATTAACGCGCATCTTGAATGTGCAGCACTACTGCACTCTTATAGGGTATTCACAATATCTCAATAATTGTGAGACACACAGGAACAAATCTCAATAGTGCACCGCGTAATCTTTTGTTGAATGCAATTTACCATTCTACTAAATATGTATATAATAAATATCTGATTATTCATTGCTTTACTTCATTATTAGTCTACAACATAATATGTTTATTTTATATATTAACAAAATAGATGTATAAATAGAATAGAATTTAAAGAAAATGAAAGTATTAGTGTATAATTAGGACTTCAGTAGCTCACTTTCCGAAGCTATTCAAACGACATTGTTCAGATTGAGAAGGATTTCCTTTGCCCGCTATGGATGGCAATCGCAATCGATAGAATGATCGATATTAGCGATGGGTGAAGCCATCGAGCGGAGTCAATGTCGATAGGTGTGCAGCTCTAACTCATCGCAGACAGTCGGAGCAAGAGCATGCAGTGAACGGCGTGATGGAACTTTCGATTCGTGCATGTTTCGGTTTTTTGCGAATTGCATTGATTTGTCAAATTGACAGCAATAAATCGATCAGAGACAGCTAAAGCTGACAGTTAATCATAAGCCGCAGTCGCTGACAGGTGCAGCCAACTCTCGATTTAATAAAAAAATATATGCATATATTTGTTGCGGTTTATTTTTGATTTTTGCGTAATTTTATGCAAGCTGCCAATCCGTCAATTGTCTTGATAAATGCGCACATTGACCAAGTTGCATTTATCTGAATGTGGCTCGAGGCGCACTGGGCACGGCACCGCACAGCTGGTTTTGCCACAGTCGGCTTTGATGCCGTGCAAAATGTTGCACCAAATTAATTATAAGCCACCCACCCGACGGCAATGTGGGACTGCCCCTAATGCCTAACCTTGTTCGCAGACACTTGGCTCAAGTCTTGGCCCCAGGGGGACTTCGATATGGCATTGATATCGCGCAGCTTAAGCTCGCATACTCGCTGATATTGCAATTTTTTCTCTATTTTTGAGTGCATTTATTTTCCCTGTCTTTTTTTAGTGACTCTTATTTGTGTAGCAGGCCGATCGCGGTTTGTATATTTCGCTTAGGGGAGTTTGGCAACCTGAAACCATGGGAAAATGCGCCGACTACAACTAATGACAGTTATTTATCAATGAACAGTTTGTTGCTGCTCGTGCTCAGGCTGTACGCCGGGAAGGGAGTGGGCATACTTATTTATGATATGCGTTTGTGGGTGACCATTTATGTAACGATCTGGCTGAAAATCTAGAGTTAATTATCAGCAATGTAGACGGAGTTTACCTAATTGATTTGGCTATTTCTTCTAGGATTATTTCCCAATTTATGTCGCATAAATAAGATTTTCAAATTAGATACAGCCTAGCTTAACCAGATGTAGATAAATTGTGGTTTATAAGAGTGGTAAAGGCAATGCAAAAACTGAATGACATACAGTTTGAGCTTTTGGATTATTTCTGCTTGTGATATAAAGGCAAAATAATAGGTAAAGGCGATTTCCTTTTTTTCGCGTGACAGAGTATAACATTTCTCTATAACAAATATATCCCATTCTGTATTCTTTTATTTTGGCTTTATGGGCAATTTTTTATGTTTTCTAACTTGTTGCTCTCTCTCTTTCTATAATTACTCAACTCTCTCTTTCAAGTTGTATTTTTATTTTTGTCTGTCTTTTTGTTTCGATCGTTGCGTGTCTTTCTCTCATTCTCTCTCTTATCTGGTATTCTCTCTTTAAGCTGTCTCCCTACTTCCTTTGTTCCTTCTCTCTTTTTTCTCAGTCTGCCATCATCTACTTCGGCTCTCTCAAACTATCTACTATTTCTTCTCTTTCGTGCTTGAGGTCTCTATTTTCTTTCCGATCTAATTTTTTTCTTTCTCTCTTGAGTTTTCCTAATTATTATTTAAAAATTATTATCATTCTTCATTTTCTATCCATCCCCAACCACCCGGTATCCCATTATCTTCAATTTCGTGTGCCCTTTTCTCACTTTTTTCCTTTGCGACTTACTAAATGCAAACAAATCGTTGTTCGAATGGGCAATCTACGCCTAATCGATGTATTTCATTTACTTCATTAGCCTTTCAAAAATAGATTGCTTATTAATTACCAAATTACTGCGGCCGATTCGAGCAGTGCCATTCTCGTCAATTAAAAACTAGTCTAAGAACAGATAATAAGCTCAAATTTATTACAACCCACAATTAGCTCTTTATCTTTGGCATTTATCTCACATCCAAATTCAAATGATTGCATTCGATATTCAAATTATGGTTGTCAGTTCAATTTATTTATTTTCAACCATAAATATATTGTTTAGGTATCGAATGTAAATTCAATCGCTGAATTTCGTTAACTGCAGGCCGTAAATTTGGAAACTGTAAAATTATTTACCATTATAAAAGTGCATAAAGTTGTTTCCAAGTATTATAACAGTGCATTTTGTTTACTTTTTTTTTTCGTTTTGCCTTTTATGGCCATCAATTTGTTCGGTTGTTAAAAATTGTTCAAAAAATGATTAAAAAATCATAAATATGAGGACATGGGATTGCACTGTTTATACCCTGTTAAATGAGAGTTGTTGTGATAGGCTTGGCTGAGCAGAGAGAATTATTTTGGATGGCAAATGTGATTATTCTAGATGCCTTCAAATATTATAAAAAGAACAAGCTAATAATTCATAATGTACAGTCATTAAACTTGAACTGTTAGCTTTGAAAAATAAGAGAATAATTTGAAGAGTTCAAGGTTTGAATCTCTCTTACTCTCTTTTACTTTTTTACATATTTAAAGGTTTAGTTCCACTTTAATTGTTTTTGAGGACATATGTTAATATATCAAAATAATTTTAAAATAAAAACTTTCTTATTTTGATCTTATTTTTTCTATTAGAGTAAGCGCTCATATCCATTGAAACTGTAAACCAATTCTTTTTTCTTTAATTCCTGATTGGACGCTTGACTACAGGGTATTCACTAGTCGAGCGGAGGAAAACTGAAGTATTCTTCAGTGTTTACATCGTGTTTGCGTTTCTTGTTTTCATTTTCTGGATTTTTGTAGAGCTGGTAGTTAAGCCATTTGACAAGTTGACTAAGACAAAACTCACGCCGCCGCACTTATTCAAAACCTTATGCGCAATTTAATAAAATCATTATGCAGCTGTCAGAGCCAATGACATTTGAGGCAACTGCAACTGTGACTGTGACTGCAACAGCGACTGCCACAAAAAAAAAAAAAAAAAAAAAAAAAAAAACTTGCACAAGCCATACAGAAAACGAAAAAAAAAAAAAAATATTTTATTGATCTCTTGCGGGAATTTGCGCAATGCCGCCAACCAACGCCGATTCCAAACGCGTCTACCAATCTGAATGCGAATATGAATATGAAACTACTAATCGGTATTTGAATCTGAATATGAATGGTAAATAGAATTAGTTTCTAACTGCCTAACTGGGCAAACATCTTCACCTGCTGTGCTGGCGGCCAACAAATAAATATGACAGGTGCAGTCGACGGGACAGCTGGCTGTGCAATACTCGCTCATATATAAAATCCTGAAATTTGTCAACTAAAAATTTTTTTAAATGTCTGGCACTATAGTAGTACAAACAGTAGTAGTAATAGTATATAGAAGTATATATTGTAGTAGTAATAGCATTATAGAAGTATATATTGTAGTAGTATATGCACATAGTAGTATATATAATAATACTATTTAGATTCTATATAATTCGAATTTGACTCCTTTTGATTGCAGCTCTTACTTATTTATCGACAAAACCTATATACTCATTCAATTTCACGAGCGAGCGAGCATGAGGCCACTAGCAGTGTGGCTAATATTTAAAGTCAAACATCAGTTGGCGCCAGTTTGCATTTGTTTATGGCCGCCAGATTTGTATATATGATGATAAATCGACGAATGCCGTAGCTAATTACTGTGCAGCCGCTGGCTAAACTTGGCCAGAATCAAGCCAAATAAAAACGGTATTCACTTGGCCGCATTTACTTGCATGGCACCTGTTGCGTCTCCTTAATTAATTATTTAAATATGAATTACTTAATATTGCACGCGTGTCGCGAATTAAATGTTGATAAACATCATTTGTTGTAGACTTGCTTAATGCTCTGTTATTACCAAATGCTTGTCCTATGACATGGCATTATGTAAATCAATATTTTGTTTTCATTTTTGTTTTTCATGAAATATGAATGTTTGGACATACGGCATTTATAAACAAGTAAGAAAGCCCTAGTCGAGACTGCTCGACTAGTAGATACCCTGAACCCTCTAAACTGATATTCTACCCATTCTGCACTTCTTTTATGCACACATGCATATACACGCATGTATAATCACGCGCTCTGCTGACTGCGCAGATAGCAGCGACAAGTCTCTTGTACTTGAAATGCGTTTTTTACAAATTGGGGCGAAGGGGCGTGGTATCGAAAATCTGTAAATTACAAAATCTACGTATCGATCAACTGTGTATACACAGTAAATCTGAAGTCTCTAGGTCTAAAAGTGTTTAAATTAGGCTGAAAAAACAAAATCCATTTTTCGATTATTCTTGATAAAAAAGTTATCGGACGAGGTATCGAAAAAATATATTTCAAATATATTTCAACAAAAAATATATTTATATCGGAAGTACCGAATAATGGAGTTAAGCGGACTTTATCCTTTAAATACAAAATACTTGTTCTTATTATTCTTGTTTTTATGGGATGATTAAAAATTTATTGTGCGAAGAAAGTAGGGTTGTCGAAAATATATCGAAATATCAATATATCAATATATATTTATTTTTCGACATATTTGAGTTGGTCACTCTTCGGCAATAAACTGTGTTGTTAGCGGCTCACGAAGTCAGAATCAGAGAACCCGTTTTTTGAAATCTTTGAGTATCGAATACTGGAGTTAAGCGGTCTTTATCATTTTATTAACACTTATTCTTTATTATTATAAATTTACTATTATATGTTTATTGTGTTTTCAAAACTTAAAATATCGTCGATACGATATTAAAAAAAAAAAGAAAAACGAAAAAAAAATATTTATATATCGATATTTTTAATGTTGCATATAAAATATCATATTGATATTTTGTCAAAACTTAAAGACGAACAGACGGACGAGTTAACGCTATAAAAAGATTATTTTAAGTTAGTTTTATCAGCTGTTCAGGTTACATCCACTCAGGTTATTTGCGGAGATGTTCTGGTGCTTCTTCATACACATGCTACCGGAGTGAAAGAGTTGTGTATAATTACCCTTTAGTTTATAAATTCTGCTTTTGAAAGAAGAGTCTAGAAATTTAGACAAACCTAGAAATGTGGATAGTAGGTTTAGGGAAAGCGGATTAAAAAAAAAAAAAAAAAAAAAAAAAAATTGAGGTGTATCCCAACATAATATTACAATGGAGTTTCACATCTTACACTGTGTAATTTCACTTGTAGATAAATTAAGTAAAGCTTCATGAGTTAAAATATTCAATTTTTAGATAATGCTAAACGATGTTTTGTGGTATTCAGTTAGTGATTATAAGATTTAATTCAGTTTCCCCCAATATGCTATTTCATAAAGTGAGATAGAAGCCAAAAAGTTGGTTCATAAACAGAAGGAAAAACCTTTGCCAGATAAAAATATTATATAAATAGGATTGTGGAGTTGCGAATCTCTTTCTGAGAATTAAATTTTACTTTTGAAAATATTGCGAATTTTGTGGATCTTCAGTATAAATAGTTTGGAATCGATTATCGTTTCTAAAAAATTTAAGGAATTTAATTCTATAAAATTAATTTATTATATTTTAAATTTATTTGGGAATCAATTTGGTTCATGGATAAGTTTGTATCGATTTGCGATATAGGATATTTAATAAACCATTTTAGTGAACTAATATGATTTAAATTTTCGTCCATGCTCTTCCTATTACTCTATCCTTACTACTTTAATGAAGGCGCACTCCTAAGAATTTCAATTAAAATTTTACTTACTAAACATGAAACAATCCAATCGCCGAAAGCAATTTCGTGAAAGTTTCACCTTGATAATACATTTATCATCAAATAAAACTGTTGTAGCTCGCGCCCGGGTTTGTATATGCTATGTGTGAGATGGATTTATCATAGCACTTGTCAGACATATTTTTTTGGTAATGTATATCGTGTTGGCGCGCTGTTCTGTGTTGGCCACATTTGTATGCCAGTTTTAGCCCCATTTGCCGGTCATGGGTTTCGTTTTAACGTTCCATGGTTGCTCTTCCTGCTCGCCCCACTGCGTGGCGGGGCCAGCTATGTGGGCATAAATCTTGCACGCATATTTAAGTTGATGATGTTAAATGGCTGTACTAAAAATACGAAATATGCATGTCGTATGCAGGCAACAGTTTCATCCTGTCGCTGTCGAGTGGAATGTGCCACAACACCAACAGCAACAGCAACAGCACCAACAGCAACAGCAACACCAGCAACAACATCAACAATATTAACATGGCGACATTCATACACTAAAACTGAGCAAACGTACCGAACCTGCCGGCCCAATGGGAGGCGGCAGGGTCTGGGGCGAGGCACGGGACTCTCGTGGGTTTGGGTTGGACAACAGACCCGACCAATGCAACGGGGCCAACAAAGCGTTCTACCCAAAAAGGAAACAAAGCGACAAACCACAGTATGGTAGCATCGATACTATGAAGAATATGAAATACTCTTTACCTAAGGCAATACTATGATATCTCTGTGTATTATATAAAACTTTTTTACTGCAAACGAATTCACAATCAATATAAATCCATCATCTACTAATATGTACACAATTGTGGCTTATACGAAATAAAATTACAGTCTGCACAGACATCTCAGTCTTATGCTTAACGATAAGTATCGATGCTATCGGTTGTTTCAAGTGTTAGCATGGACGTTACAAATTGGCTTATAATATTGCTTAGGCCCAACTTGAAGTTGTAACAGCGATTGGTTTTTCGCAGTTATTTTTTGTATTTTTTTTATTATTATTATTTCTTGGCATGTTTTCTTTTTGCTTAACGGCGGCAGATTTAAAAAAGAATTTCTGCTCGCAAATGAAATTGTTTCCTGTTAAAAGCAAAAAAAAAAAAATACTGAAATAAAGGGAAAAGAACTACTAAAAAATATGCGAGACTGAGCGGCCAGACACGAGACACGTTTACCTGGGTGCGCGGCACCTGCCGTCGCAACGATTGATGAAATTAAAAGGTATAAATAAAAATCTTTTTAATGGTCTGGGGATTTGGAACTTAATTTTTTAATTAAACAAGCAGCAGTAGCAGAAGCAGCAGCACGGGGACAAACGTTGATAACTGAGCTGTGGCTGAAAGGGGCCGAGAGAGAGATAGAGAGAGAGAGAGAGAGAGAGAGAGAGAGAGAGAGAGGGAATTGAGCTGCCTGAGATACGAGCTGCAGCCGTAGGCCATCCGCACTGGGACATTTATGCAAAGCAGCCACCGAGTTGGCTTTCGTGGACCTCAGAGCCTCTTGTGTGGTCCAAGCACTGCACGGTCTGCTGGCAAGGGCCAACAGACAGAACCACCAGCCAGGGCCACAATCTGAGTTGGTAAGAGGGAGCCTGTTGCCTGTTGCCTGTTGGCCGGCCTGGCCGGTCATAACTGTGTGTGTTGCTAAGGCAAACGAAACGCACATATCTCGCTCAGCCCTTTTACTATGGCTTTAGCTACTCCCCGCCCACAATTACATGTTAATGCCCGACTCCTGCGACAATGTCAAATGTCAGCACATGTCATTTGTCTTGTGGTCGCAGGCCTTCTTGGTGGTCACCTCCGGCTATAACTTCTTTCGGTTTGTCGCCTAGCCAACATTTGTCACTATCCCGGGTTGCAGAGGACCACCTATGCATGTACTTGCTATAGAGCCATTGAATTGTCTGTTTAACATGCCCAGAGGCATGCCTCTTCCGAGGATGCCAATGTTGGCAGAGGAAATGATGATCATCATATTTATTGATGATATCTACTTCAATGCTTTCTTATAATAGGGCTGCATTGTGGAGCCTGCTGCATGCGACCGAAGACATGTGCAATAAGCCATTCGGTATTCAGGTTTAGCTTTTATATATAACAAATATCTGAATGAGAGTTTGAGTTATGATTTACCCTGTCTGTGTGCTTTTCTCGTAAGTCCGTGTTTAGCACGCGCAGGTTGATCTTTTGTATCCAAAAATAGATAATTTTTCCCGTTATATTGTTATCGATTAAAGCGCTCTTTTAAAAATCAATTATCCCATACCATCAGCAATTTAGAAGCTTAGTTTTAGTTTAGTTCTAATACTGTAAAAAATAGTTTTTCCCGATTTCCCACGCCCTACTGGGTGTAGACATTTTTGCCCAGTTCTTAACTGCAAAATTTGGATGCTTACGCTCCAAAACCATGTAAATAATAAATTATAGGGTATATTTCAATATACCACGCCCCTAAAAAGGCGTAATTATTTTTTTTGAAGTTTCTAGCTCTTAAACTGTAGGAGATCTAAACTTTTGCGGTTTGCCGCGACCGTTTGGGCGGAGATATATCCGCCATAGCTCTTTGGACTTGGGTGGTCAGCCAGGGTATATATACCAAACCAGAGTATATATACCATACCGGTTTTCCGCGTCCCTAGTGGGCGTAGATATATAATATTATCGGTGTTTAAAGAATCATAGCATTAGCTCACGTGCAAAATTTCAACGTTCTAGCTTTAATGGACGCACCCAATGGACGTAGATATATCCAAAATGCATTTTCTGATTTACCACGCCCCTAGAGCGCGGATCCTGAAAATACTTAGCACTTTATAAATTGGAGATATACACGAGTATGTGTTCCACTCATACAGACAGATGGACTGTCCGTCCGGACGGAAGACGGACATTGTACAAAGCCAATATACTCATTTCACTTTCGTGAATGAGTATAATTATATCTACTACATTTTCAAAGCTAGATTCTCCAAATCGTACAAGAAGTATTAATCGATGGATTTAGAGGATTGAGCAGTCTCAACTTCATCCGCTTTATATATGTTATGGCTTCATATATCCCTTTTTAATTCAGCTCCCAGAGAAACTCATTGAATATTATTGGTTTTGTTTTATTTCGATATAGTTTTTATTTATACGATTTCTCTGCATACGTTTGAAAATTCAGAAGGATGCCATAAATAAAATTAATTGGTAATAAAAGAAAAAGAAAAATAAATATATATGTTTTGTGGTTTTGTTTCGATTTTTGACGCTCTTTATTCATTTATTATTTTGCGTTACTCTTTTTAATACAATGAAATGCAATCAAATAGGCGTTTATATAGGAGTATAGAGATAGAGTAAGTAGTTTTAGAGAGAGTATAGATGTGTGTGTATGTGAGTGTGGTATGTGTGTTATACATGTGTGTGTTTGCTTTATACATAAATAATTACAATTATGCTGCGGCTTAGAAATAAACATATTACAATTTACAATGCAAAATGCAAAATGGCGGCAAACGGGGCAACTAAATTACAAATATTAAAATTAGGTGCTAAAATTATTTAATTATTAGTGAATTGAGAAAAAAAACACATAAAATAAAATAAAACAAACAAACAAAAAATATTAATAGTTGTTGTGGTGCAAATGAATTTACAAATGACGAATGAGCAGCGCATGCCTGGCTGGGCTGGGCTGGCTTACATTTTCTTTCCTTTTTTGTTTTTTGTTAAATAAATATATATAGCCGTAGGAGTAGTACGAATGATATATAATAAAGGTTTTCATTTAGTTTTTAATGTTTCTTTTTTTTTTTTGTTTTTTTGTTTTAGCTTTTTCTTATATATTGGTTTTCGTTTAACATAAAATGTTAAATTACAGCAACGCGCATTTAAGTACAGTAGTTTAATTTCAATGTCAGTGTCGATTTCAATTTCAACTTCGATTTCGATTTTTTAATTTAATTGTTTTTTTTTTTTTTTTTTTTTTTTTTTTTTTTATTTAGTAGTTTTAGTATTTTAATTTGTTTGCTTTACTGTGTGTGTGTGTTTCTGTTGTTGTTGTAGTTGCAATTGTTAAAATTGATGCCAATGCTTCTTTCAAATATTTAGTTAGGTAATCATAAATTGGTTTTTGATTTATAAATCGACTTCTGTTTCTGTTTTTTCTTCGTCCTGTTCTTAAGTACACACTAATTAAATTTTTCACCTAATCATTTTTGCATTAACTCGTTCATTATTGTTATTATAGTTTAATTTACATTAATACATATTGCTACATTTAAACTTGACGACGTTTTCTCAGTGTTTTGTTCAATTGCCTTTTGTAATTCGTTTTTAGTATATGTTTGTTGTTTTTAAATTTTGTTTATGTTTTGTTATTTGGTTTGCTAATTTGTTTGAACTATTTACGTTTTGTATTTCATTATGTTAATAATATATTTTAATATAAATATACGAGAAACAATTATTGTTTATATATATATATATATATATATATATATATATATATATATATATATATATATATATATATATATAGAAAAGCAGCAGTTGATTTCGTTTGTTTTCTTTTTCCCATTTGTTTAATTCTTTTTATTTTTGATATTACATTTTTTCGTTTATTTAGTTACATATTTAATTAATAAATATAACGTTTATTCAGTGTGAATTTTGGTGTTTGTCGCTGTATATATATACATATACATATACATATATGTACATATATATATATATATATACTATTAGATTCATATACGTTCCATATATATACTTTTGTTTTAGTATTTAAAACTTTCAATTTTGAATTTTTTGTTTATTTTTGTTATGTTTTAAATTTTGTTATAACTAGATACCGACTTTACTAAGTTGTTTGATTGCTCAAAATTGCTTCATTCAAAGCTATTTTCGTTTTCTTTCAATTTTTTGCTAAGCTTCAAAGGGTTTTTAGTATTTTCTTTAAATTAGTATTATTACTATGTGCCGTAAGTTGAATGTTGTGCAACACTGTTTTTTCTCATGCAGTGTTGTGCAATTCAGCAGTTAAACGCGTTTATCCATTTCTTTTTCGCTTTACAAATTCGGTTTATTTTAGTTTCTTTTCGTTTTTTCTTCATTGCGCCAATTTTTTTCTTGTGCCTATAAAATTAATTCATTTTGTATACTCTTTTAAATTTAATCTTTTAAATTTTGTTTTGTTTTTATATTAGTTTTTTTTTTTATTTATTTATTTATTTTTGGAAGTGATTTGCTGTGCGAATTTGTTGTTTGTTTTGCTTGCGTATGAATTTAAAAAACATTTTCATTAAATTTGTTTACAATTTGCCATTTTGTTTTTTTATTTTATTTTGGTTCATTATAAAATTTTGAAAATATATTTATTTATGCGTATATACTTAGTTTTGTATTTAGTTTTTTTCAGTTAATATATTTTGTAATCTCATTGCTAATAAATTTAATTGATTTAGTAAACCAAAGTTTCTATTTATAAATTTTCTCATTGCCTTTCAGTGCGTCTAAACATTTATTTATTAAATGGTATCGTTTGCTGACATCTTAAAATTGTATTAATTTTATGCTTTAATTATGCAACTTGCTTTAACAATCTTCAGTTTTTGGTTGTTTATTAATAAAGCATATACTCATACTCGTAAATAAAAATCTTATTGTCTTTCATTTATAGCTATGTATGCAGTTCTGCGAGTTCTTCCATGGAACTGATTTGCTTGATCTTTGTTGAAGAGCTGTGAATGTAATTTCATTTTTGTTTTTTTTTGTTTTGTTTTTTGATTTTGAAGCCGTTTTTGCCATAAACAGAGCTCTAATTACCAGAGTAATTACTAGGTTAATTGGGAAAAATAATTAAAACAATTTCATGAAGTTAAGTTTTTTATAGGTTCAATTATAATTGTTTTTTATTATCATTTGGATGCCAGAACAAATATTTATGTTATTGGTAAGCACAAATTTTGAAAGCAATTAGTTCGAATTAAATATTTAAATATTTTACTTTAGTAATTATAAATTGTAATTACCGGTAATTAAGCTAACTTCAACTAACGATTCGCCTTTAATTTTGATGGATTGTGGCCTGAGTATATTTATCTTGTTTGCTTGTATGCCTTTAAGTGTGTATGTGTGTGTAAGTGTGTAGTTCAGAGCTGCATAGTGTTTGCACAGCACTCACTGAGTTCTGGCATATATATATAATTAACTATATATATGTATGTATATGTATCAGTTCATTATAAAGTATATCTATAATTTATACATATGTGTATATATATATATATATTAAATTTTTTTAATTGTTTGAACTCATGTTCACAATTTTTCTCATTTGCTTTCATAAATTCTTTGCCCCTTAAAACTTGTCGAAAACAGTTTACGAATATGGCGATATACTGATATACAGTCCACAAGCTGCATTTGACAATATATATATTTCGATCAATTGATCAAGCCAACTTGTTACGCCTACCAACCGATTGTCAAGGCCCCAGCCATCAGTCCAGCCCATTTACATTGCCCTAAAGCCCACAATTTACTGCTGCTGCTGCTTGTGCTCCTCGCTAAGTACTACGAAAAACTGCGCAGTCTCCGCTGACTGCGCTGCTGCAGTCGGCGTCGCTCGTTGTTAATCTTGATCTTGGCTATGCGTATGGACTCGGGCAGCACGGACGTGGGAGAGGTGGCCAGGAAGCCACTGACAAAGGTCAGCCGACTATTGCTGTTGCTGTTTGTAGCAGTGCTGTTGCTGCTGCTGTCGTCGTTATCGTTTAAGATATCCTCGAAAACATCGGGATATACGCTAATATTGTCCAGATTATCTATGTCAATGTCGCCCGCCTCGTTGCGCACATAGGTTAGCTGATGGTAGGGCGTGGCCAGCAGTTTTTGTGTCGATTTGCGGAGCGATTTTTTCGTGGTTATTGTTGTTGCTGTCGTAGCAATTGTTGCTGTCGCTCTTGCTCTTGCTCTTGCTGTTGCTATTGGCGTGGGTGCTGTTTCGGTTAGCGTGTTATTTGGATTACTGTTGATGTTTTTGTAAACACTAAACAGTTTGTCTGTTATATGTTGCTGTGGGGTGGCCACAGCAACAACGGTTGCTGCAGCTGCCGCTGCCGCTGCTGTTACAGTTTTCGGTGCTGCAGCAGCTGCTGTTGCGAGTGGTGTTAGCAATTGCGTGCTGGACGTGGTCACGATTGTTGCCGGACGCAACAGTTTGTGTAGTTGCAGTTGCTGTTGCTGCTTGCCGCTGCTGTCTCGCAGCAACTGTTGCTGCTGCTCGCTGGGGCTCGCGCTGCTGCCGATACCGCGATGCCTGCTGAGCTTATGTGTGCTCATCGCCAAACCAGACCTCGTTGCCGCTGCTGTTGCTCCGCTTGTGGTTGTTGTTGTTGCTGTTGTTACTGCTGATGCTGCTGTTGCTGTCGTGTTGGCCGGAACAGCGTCTACCTCATGCTGCTGCGTTGTATGCCATTTGTTGTACATAAGTGTAGCCAGTGTTGCTGCCAGTGGCGTTTGTTCCAGCACCAATTGTGTGCCAGTTACCGCTGATGTTGCTGCTGTTGTTGTTGTTGTTGTTGTTGCTGCTGTTGTTGTTGTCGAGGTAGTTTTTGCCACTTGGCTGCTAGTTGTTGGTATAGTTGTTGCAGTTGTTGTTCCTGCCGATGTTGCTGTTGTTGTTGCTGTTGCTTTGGTTTCATAGTTAGCCGTGGTATGTTGTTCAATTTCGTCATCTTCAACCACCTCCGCCTCGTACTGCAGCAGGTCGGTATCGTTGCCGCTGCTTGATGTTGCTACAGATACTGTTGTTGCTCCTGATGCTTCATTTTCTAGCTCTGTGATGAATGTCGACCCGTCATCGTAGCTCCTGCTATATGGTTTAATACTATCTTCTGCTGTTGTTGTTAGCAACATGTTGCTGGTGGTGCTGCTGCTGCCCACATCTGGTGTAAAGCTATCAATTGTTGCTGTGGGCGTGGCATACCAAGTAGTCCAGGGCTCACTGCTGCTGCTGCTGCTGTAGGCATCGTCAAAGCCTGTGGAAAAGCTGCTGCTGCTGCTGCTAGAAAGCATATCTTCAATGCTGCTATCAAGTGTTGCTGCGGTAGAGAGTAGCTGCAATTGTTGCAGCTCTTGCTGTTGTAGTTGCTGTTGCTGTTGCTGCTTTTGCTTTCGTGCCTTTCTTCGTCTGCCCTTGCGCTTGCTGGCAAGTGATATTTTCGTCGTTTTGGCTGTTGCTGCTGTTGCTGTTGCTGCTGCTGATGTTGTCGATTTTGCACTTTTGGCAGTCGTTAGTTTCGTTGGACTAGCTGTGACTCGTTGTTGCTGTTGCTGCTGCTGCTGCTGCTGCTTGCGTCGCTGTTTTCGACGCGCCAGCACTGAGGGATCATTGTGATGATGTCGCACCTGATGCTGTTCACGTTGTTGCTGCTGCATCTGTTGTTGTTGCTGTTTACTTACTAATGCTAATTGTTGTTGTTGTGTTTTGTTAGTGCTACTTAGACTATTACTACTATTATGGCCATGATGCGCATGTTGCTGTTGCTGCAACTTTTGATTTTGGTTATTCGATTTGTGGCGATTGTTTTTGTTGCGCGAGACTTTGCGATAGTTGCCGCTGTGATTGCCGCTGCTGCCGTTGGCCATCGTTGCTGCCGTCTCGCGCCATTTTGGTAACGTGTGCTGATGGAAAAACTGCTCGGCATCGATCTTATTGAACATGTAGCAGGCATCGTTGACGCTCTTCTTCGGCCCCACGGGCTTACCTCGGTGTGTGAAGCCGATACGTCGCTGTAGATCGACTACGGAACGGAACACGAAATAACCGTGCACGATGGTCTCGTTGAAGTAGCAGGTATCGCGCAGTTCCTTCTGCAAGAGAGCGAGAGAGAGAGAGAGAGAGAGAGAGTGAGAGAGAGTGAGAGAAAGTGAGAGAGTGTTTGAGCGGGACATTAGGCAGGGCAAGTTCCCTACACTTGACACTGCAATTTATAAGCGGCATTTCCTGACTGTATTTGTTGTTAACCTGTCGAAAATATTTTGACAAGCGCTTGCAAGTGAGAGGTTAAGCAGCAGCAACACTGACAGCAGCAACAACAGTGGAGCTGGAGTGTGTTTATTTATAAAACACTTGAAATTCCAAAACGACCAACGAAATGAAACGCGGCTTGATTATTGTTGTTGTCGTTGTTGTTGCTGTAGTTTCTGTCACGGCTGCTGTTGCTGATATTATTATTGTTGCTGCTGCTGCTGCTACTGCTGCTGGCAGCACCTATCTGACTTCCCAATCTGCCATTTCGATTGTTATTCTATTCAAAGTGTTGCAGATGACGCAGATAAGAATTTGTTCAACTCGCTTAGCAATTATGCCATATTTAGTCGTTCCACTTTACGTCTGCCGACCTATCTAGCTATCGGTACTACTTCACGGTATTTATAGCCATTTAATTGCTATTTTTGAACAGCTTCTCAGGGGCCACTCAAACGAACTCACAGCTTTGGCCCCTCAGTAACCAATTACTGATTGTTTTCGCTGTCAATTGAAGCTACTTGCCTCACGTTTTGTTCAATTCTGCGTTGGCTCCAGCTAAAGTGATCTAAGTCATTTCTAATTATTCAAATATTTTATAACGCACAGTAGAGTGTCTACGTTTTGAAGTAAAGTAAAGTGACTCGTTATACCATGAACTCAATGACAATGCGAAGTCGGGGTATATTGGTTTGCATAAAGTGTATGTAACAGCTAGAAGGATTCATGGCCCTGTAAGTTATATATATTCCTGATCAGGTTATCGAGCAAAAATGCACAACAGAAAATGCATAATATAACATGAATAGCATAACATAACATGAATAACATAGTACGCATAACATAACATGTATAACAGCATTCATTATAAGATATGTATATGGTTTAGGGTATATCGAAGTTGAATAGTCTGTACTAAATACATTTTAAATATATTTTATGATTCTATAAAAGTTTTGCTTTTTTAAGAATATTTCCTGGTGAAAGAAACTTTCAGAAAATATTTTATTTTATCTATGAGTAGTTACTAATTACTCAATATTAATTGTTGATATTATGCGATACGAATCAACAATTAACTTACTGCATAACACCCAATCTTTGGTATATTGGGTCTACTTCCAAGGTGTAAATTTATCAAACATTTCGCAACCTTAACCTAATCATATAGTCAGAGTTATTAACCTTCAATGGCAAAACTGTAAATAAGCTTTTTATAAGAGTCTATAAAGAAGGTGGGGGAGCGAAAAATCACAGTACAAGTATTTGCACGTAAATTCAAGTTGGGATTTGCGGCCATAATCGAAAGCAATAAAATAACAAGTGTCAGCTTTGACCTTACAGATATATTCACAATAGTCGATCACACTAGTCATATATGTGCACTCAATGTTGCCGTTGTTTGCTTTTCCAGCTAACTGTACAAATCGTAATGCGAGCTATGCAAGGACATTGAAATATTTTTGCAATTACAGCATAAACTGCCTCGTCATTAGATTGATAGATTAGATATATCTAATCATAGTCATGTACAGCCATTTGAAAAATCTGTCGACAAACGCTGAATGATTTTTATGATGACGAATCTATGCAGTGCACTCGACTCTTTGGAGTGCTTGGCCGCACGATTGACATTGGCAATAATCTATTTAGCCCGATAACTGTTACAATGTCTCGAGAAATTCGCATCATAGGTGGACTCCCAGAGCAGTTGCAATTGGGCGTTTCGCAGGGAAGCAGTTCTAAATTAATCGGTTTTATGCAAACATTACGCATACGCCGCGTAAGCCACTGAGAAAAACAAAAATTAACATATCGTGTGCCAGTTTTGTTGTTTTCTTTCGGCTATCGATTTGTTGTCTCTGAGCAGTTATTATATTTATGTTTTTGTGTCTGTAATTGCATATGAAATTTCAATATTTTAATAAACAGTTATTTTTTGTTGTTGTCGCGCATTTTGCATGACAGAATTGGTTCAACTGCAACGGGTTTTCGAAGAAAAAAAAAAAATACTAGTAAAAATAAATAATAGCATTCCAGCAATGGATTTGCCAGAATTCGTGCCTGACTGGCAGATGCCCTGTAATAGGGGCAAGCTAAAGAGTGACAGTTGGTAAAAAATAGTTTTTGTTTAATATCCTAAGTTATGTGGAGCAGTTAGGTTATGTGATATTTATAATCTAATAAATTGATATATCTAGTTTTAGCGTGTTTATTTTTACCCTTGTCTTTTTTATCATTAAAGTATGATAACCTTGGGTCAGTAGTAACTACTACAGCCAGTTTTTCTGTTTTTCAGTAGTAGACTGATTAGTCCCAATATCTGAGTCTTCATATATATGTACACTATATATTAAGTACACTGAAATACTACATATGATATATGTAATTTGATCTGAATGATAATCTACATCACTAAATTGGAGATGATTTGAAATGAATGATTAAATTGAAGAAGAAATCAACTGTAAAACAACTTTTCAATTTTTACAGGGTATAATCTACGGCATTTGAAAAAAGCGAAAAGAGAGAGAATTATTTAGTCTTTGCAGCGTGTGAGGCGGCGCTTAGCGCCCTGTCGCCGAGCTGGCAATTTATGCAATTTGGCCAAATCGTTCAAGTATCGCCATTGTCGCTATAATCGCTCGTTTGCATAAAAACCATTATGTGCTACATGCCATAAATTATAGTGTTTGCACAGTTAGTTTGCATAAAGCGGCGGCGGCGGTGTTTCAAGTACAATGCAATCCAATCCAATCCAATGAAAATGCACTGCAATGTAATCAAATTTGTTACAAGGCGCCCGTTCGGGGCCTTGGCTCTAAGTACATATCATTATATTGTGTGCTGCCATAAAGATGCAATTGCTAGGAAGTGGGAATGCAGTTCAGATTTAACGTCTAGGAAGCCATAAACCGAAAGCTAATGAAATAATGTCAACTCATTTGAATTTATATTATCATCATCAAAGCGGGGAATCCCAAGAGCTTTGTGTAGATTGAGTTATTATCAAAATTCGTAGTTTTTATTATCTGTTGTTCCACTAACCCGAATATGTTAAGGGGTATTTGCGGGATCTTTATCGTTTTCTCAAGCGTGATGATGCAATATTTTATAATTATGATATGTCTTATAGATAATGCTTTTAATTTATTTGTCGTCCGCTATAATTTATCAATCAAAGTAGACATCTATTTGAAAACTAAATATAATAAATATGAATTAAATATAATTTATATTTACTTAATACAAAAGACATATACATACATTTCTAGAGGTCAAAGTTAAAAAAAAAAATGTATTTGAGAAATTAGATGATAAAAGTCAATTAAAATTTTGTTTGTGGCACCATCAAGTTGGCTGCGCTTGAAAATTAACCTCAATTAACTGAACTTTATAATTCTAATCCCTATGCTGGTAATCATTTATGATTAATAAATAGTTTAGTGTCTTAGGCCTGCAATCATTCAGAATTTGATCACCGACCGCTCGACTTGAATTCCTTAGTAAATACGTTTAACTGTGCAGCCACCAACTGTCAAACGCTCTCAAGGTAACTTACCATGCCAACTAATCTCCAGTTGTCGTTGAAACACAAATATCTTTGCGTTTCTTTTGCGAACAGTGCTATTTTGAATTCGTTGTTCACATAGTCCGTGAGGCCGACTATCGTTATATTTTCTGTAAAGAGAAGAAGAAGAGAAACCACATTAGAGGCATTGCATGTGCTCGCGTCAGCGAGTCTATTAATTGATGCAAATATTTGGCTGGGAAAAACAATTTTAATTAAAAGCAAACACGGATGCTTCGTGATTAAGCGTGTCAAAGCGAGCCGAGATCACTTCGGTCCGGGGGGGACAGCGCTGATTTAAATATGTAATCGGAAGGTAATAGCAGTATTTGTTTATGAGTACATCGATTTTTTTTATTCAACATCTACATACGTTGGCACGTGTCCCAAATTCCTTTGCACAGTGGGTAAATTATTCAAGGTAACATAACCTGCTTGTATGCTGCTTGCTTGCTTGTATACAGCTTTATATCTTATCAATCTTATCAAATTACTATTTTGAATGAGAGTTTATTGGGAATGGGTAATTATAATCATGTATGTATTAAGTAGAAGACCACCGAATCTAGCGGAGCAGCTTCTTTAATTGTGAACGGTGCACAGTATAGGGGATAAACTATCTAAAGTGGTTACCATCGATAATAGGTGATAGTTTTTAGCAACCATCGATAATGAACGATTGTACATCGATAGTCCTTAATATAAAATAACTGTAATAAGTATTTGTCGGAGATGATAGTATTATTCGAATAGAAATCTTGTCGATATATCGGTTCATAAATAGTATTGGATGATATTAATTGAGTGTGATTAGTGCAGGAAGAGTGCAGGCATGCTGCACTCAAAAATTATCTGATCTATAGAAATAGCAGTCTGGGAGTATCGACTACTATGGGTAGTGTGGCACCATTAATAGGGGGCCGACTAGACATTAATTGACCCTAGATGCTAATAGGAGAAGGACTGACTAATATGACTTAGTAGTAGTACTTGTAGATCGAAAAATGGGGTATTCAACAATATTGCATAAACCGATAAATATTCTTTAACAACTGATCAGATTCGAGCTCTATTAAAGAACGCGACAGCGCAGTTATCCCATTTAGACCATCCGAAATGTTGGCTTTTCGCTGAAGGCTTAAACAACCTGGCCCACTGTGCCAAGATGGCCAGTTTAGGTGCAACTGCGCCAACCGCGCCATGTTTGATATTTGCCTAGCAGTTAACAAACCGAAAGGCGCTTCAAGGTGTGCTGCGTTCTAATTTTAAAAGACTGTCCGTTGTAGCAGCAGCAGCAGCAGCAGCAGCAGCAGCAGCTAATGATTATTATCGCCGGAATAGAAAATGGGGGAAATGCATTAAACCTAAACTCAAGTACATACGCCCTGCATCGCTCTCTCTCTCTCGCTCTCTCTCTCTCTCTCTCTTCTCTATCTGTTTCACTATCTTTCTCCTTCTCTCTTGAGCTGTCTCGCTATCTCATTTTCTCCTTCTCCACTAATTATAAACTAACAATGTATCTTTGGCCACGCCCCGCTGTTGTCATCGTCGTGGAGGCGCAGGGCTATTGAACTTGCGAGCAGGCACAAAAGTCACTAATAAGTAAAGCACTTGAGCGCAACCAAAGAAAGGCAGAATGGAGCAGGGAAAAGCCACTCGAGTTAGATTGATAGGTGACTGGGTTCAGCTTCAGCTTCAACAGAAACGTTGACTGCAACAGTGCCTGCGACTGCGACAGCGACAGCGACGACGACGACGACTGCGACGGCGACGGCGACAGCGTCTGCGTCTGCCAGTAATTAAATTTATGCACAGAAATTCCAGGCAAAAGACGTGCGCTGGCAGGTAAAAGGCGGGGGGTAGGGAGGCGATTGCAGAGTACGAGTGTGGTATGATGGGAGGGGGCTGCTGCTATTGTGGGCTCTCATATTTCATAAGCCCGACAGGGCCCACGGCCAGCGCGCTTGAGTGACTTTTGTGCTTCACACCTTTTGGCCAGGCCAGCAGCGGGCACTTGGCCTGCGTTTGGGGCCAACCAGTGGATGACTCCTTCTAGGCAACTCGATGCTCGGGCCTTTTGTTGTTATTCATGGCGCATTCGCATAACTTATTGATTTCATTAGTTTAGTAACACATACGACAATGGGGAACAGAGAGAGAGAGAGAGAGAGAGAGAGAGAGAGAGAGAGAGAGAGAGAGAGAGAGAGAGAGAGAGAGAGAGAGAGAGAGTAAGAGAAGAAGAAGATATGGGAATACTCTGAAGTTTGCACTTGTGAGTGCATGCCATTGCACCACCAGCTAGCACCAATCATTCCACTTGCCCCATGTTTATTTTGCTTGAAGCTAAAGTTGAAGCTGAAGCTGGAGTTGGGGCTGGAGTCGGAGCTGGTTGCCTTTAGCCAGCATCAAGTCAACTTTGCATTGTTTATCTTTGGCATTTCCAGTGGGCCCTCAGTGAGTCTTCAATGGATGCATTCGAATGGAGTGGGTGCCGATGAGTAATTGTGCTAGTTATCATGACACCTAAAGGAATCTCTACAAAAGAGAGATTTCGCATAGAGCAGGTTTATGAGAACATAAAAGACATTTGGCAGGTGCTGGAAGCCTCAAAACAAAAATAGTTACCATACTAACCGAATGACTAAAATAATATTTGACAGGATCTAGAATCATCTTTGTGCGAGTAAATATTGGAGAATTTGGAAAAAATATTCATTTTGATTTCAGTAAATACTAATACAAATCAATATCTATTAGTTGACTTACCTATTCAAGCTGATTAAAATATTTTTATTTTCCCTTTTTTAAAAGTGATTCTCTTTTTAACTTAACTTTGGTTTTCTACAAGATTTCATTAGAACTTATTTTCGGGTTACTAATGTAATCACTTTCAACTCTTTGAATTACGTATACAAACTGATATTACAAAAATTGTTTTCAAGTTATTTAAATCTTCAGAAATTTTCATCTGGCTGTACTTTTGATTAGCAAACATTTTCATTCTCTTTCTACTCAATTTCAATTGGGATTTTGTTAAAGCGACTTCGAATACCAAAATAATCATTCAATTGGAATAATTTACTGGAAACGCGCCTGACTAAATGAAATGTTTATTTTTAATACATCACGATGCTACGGAAATAAAACGTAGATCTTTTTGGCTTCAAGAGCCGAGAGAGTCACATAAAATGCATTTATGCTTGGAATTTTTATGGCTATTGATTGTAGATATTTGAAAGATTTTTCGGTTCGGTTCGGTTTGTTTTTCACTCAATAAAAAGCCTCGATCGAGTCGGAACTTATTAACTTTTCAAGTTGTTTTTGTTGGTTGGTTGTTTTTTTTTTTTTTACTCGTCTTCTTGTTGATTTCTAATTAAGTTATTAGTCACACTGTGGAATTTTTTGTTATTTTTCTGAGTCTGTCTGAGTCTTTAATTTATGATTTTTTTCTGTTAAAAATTTGTGTTGGGTTTTTAGAATGGGCGTCGTGTCTGCTATCGATATCAAGATCTGTGCACTTAAAATGCATCATCGTAAATATGGCAAAATAAAGCATTAGGCCAAAGACCTGAAGGCCTTCTAATTGTTAGATGTTATCATCTTAGATTGATTTTGAGGCGCTTTATGCTTATGGTTATGGGCTATGGAGGCGGAGGTCTCCGATCGAGTGGGAGTGCTCATGTGTGCGTGTGTGTGTCTGTGTGTGCTTGGAGTATTTTGTGTGGATTTAATGAAAGTTCTTAAGGGCCAGAGTTAAGCGAAAGTTATTGATTTGTGTGTTGTGAACCAGCTTATAATTCAAATGTGTATCTGATATTGGGAATGAGTTTTTTATAATCCAAATTAAAAGATGAGAATCCTATATTATCGATGTTTAGCTTGAAATTCGCTGCGTAGTTGGAAGTTCTACCAATTATTGAGAGTTGATGAAATTAAATCTTGTTATGATATTAACAATGATCGACGTATTTTTTCTGAGCATTGCATACGATTTGGAAAAAGTTCCACAGCTTTTAAATTAACATAAACTCGCATTCCCAGCCATTGAGAACCATAACCTATCTTAAAATCATGCTCGAGCTGTTTTTATTTGAGATCTGGCGTCCAGCTGTGAGCAGATCGCCACAAATATTGATATATAATGTCAAAACGACTCAAATCTAACGAAATCACATTAAGAGACAGAAAAGACAAAAAACATTAAGTTGAATCAGTAAAAGATAAACTCAAATTAAAGTTCAGGAAAACAAAAGGCGACAAAGAATAAAACCAAAACAACACAAAACAAATAATAAGCAAAAAAAGAATAAAAAATACAAAGAGGAAGAAAAACAATAGCAACAAAAGTTTTAATCAAATATGCACGCAATGAGGCTCATCAACATAAAATTAAAAAATCATAAAATGCTAAACTGCACAGCATGAACAAAATGAAAATGAAAATGAAATAAAGAGAATGCTAACACCAAAATCTGACTTTGCTATAGCCGAGCATATTGCCGGGCTCCATATATCTGACAACAAGCTGGGGCGTCAAAAAGCCGCCTAATTGCGGCATATGCGAGGGGCATGTGAGTGGTTCGTGAGGGGCATGGGCGGGGCGAGCGAGGCGCATGGTGGAATGCCAAGAGATTTAGATTTTTATGACCTTACGATGTGCATGTCACACAGCTGGTCGCATTGTCATTCCATCAGTGTGATAAGCATCGCCCCATGCCGCGCCCTCCTCGAGCCCAAGTCACAAAATACACGAGTTACGGATCGCACGTAGCTGCCATCATTTGAATTTTGATTGAATTCAGCTTTAGAGCCGGTGGGCGTTCGAAGCTTGATAAGCATAAATTGCGGCTTATCGATCGATCGGGTTGCATCCATGCGAAGCGATCTCTATGATAATTCCTAGCGCATTATTTTCGACTAGATCATCAGCTGCCTTTTGCACTTTCACTGGCGGAGAGGAAAGTCGAATAGAGCTATTACTAGCCGGAGATCGAGTGCCTTTATAGGTTATTCAAGATTCATGATCATGTTTACATATATCTTCCAATATTAACATCGTTTAATTCATTTTAAGTATTCAGGACTTGAAATCAGATATTATTAAAAGCTTTTTTAATTTATCTGTATAGAATATTATTAGAATATTAAATATGTATTATATTTGAAATAATTTGAGGCTTTAAGAATGCTGAAACTATACAAGAATCATTGATCTTCAGCTTTGTACGATTTTATTTTTATAAAGAATGGAGAATAAGAGAATTGTTTAACTACAATATATGTTAATTGTTAACCCAAATTTTAGTTAATAAATTGAGCGCATTTAAAGCTTTTTTGTATTCGATTTTTTAATAGAACCCTTTAATATATTTTATCATTTTCTGTCACTGTGCTTGTTAACGGTTTGTTAAAAAAAAGTTCGGAATGTCTTCCGTTTTGTTTGGGTTAGTCGTTGGAGGGTTCGAGTTATATCCTTGGTCACCAGTGCATTGGCCCTATTCCAAGAATGTTGTCTGAGGTCCGAGTCTGGCGGCGACTGCATTCCGGGAACTTTCTCGCTTTGAAGCGGACGGCGACTGTGGCGAGGTCTTAGATTACGTACGTATTTTGACTGCGCGGCTCTAAGTAATTGCTTTCGCAGCAACCACAACAGCCAAAGCAGCAGCAACAGCAACAGCATTTGTCACATGGTGCAGCAACTACAACTAGTCGCCGCCTGGATTGGCCATTGGGCAGCCGCGTCTCGCGCTTAGATGTTGCACCAACTAGTGCGCCGCAACGTCAGTTATTGACGTTTTGTCACGTTTCCTGGAAAAAACCGTTTTATTTGCTCGACGCCTGGCTTTGGGTTTGTTTGTAAGCCGATGCCACAAAAGCAAAACAAACTGCAAAACCAACACCAATACCAACACCAGCACCAACAACAAAAACAACAACAACAACTGCAACATAAAGGAAAACAAACTTCAACTTGGAGCCGTTGCACTTGCCTGTAGTCCCATTTATCAGTGGGAGCTGAAGTCGGCGCAGCCATAGAGATGGACTGAAGAGGGGGGCCACGGAGAGGGAGAGTGAGAGGGCAAGGGAGCGGGAGCGGGAGCGGAGGCGTATGGGCTCTCAGCATATCTCAGTGAGACTCCAAACAGCGTTAATTGCATTGGCACGCCCGCCAGAGTGGGCAGAGAAAGGGGAAATGGTGAAGGGCTGGGTGCGGGGGCGAAGGGACTGGAGAGTCGAATGCCACAATTAGCGCCTTTTAATGTGGAGCGTACTCGACTTTTACGCACGATTCCTGCACAGACGCCACTCACAATTGGCTGCCCAAGCGGAGGCCACAGTGTCAATGAGTTAATTAGCGCACGATTTGGCCGAGCCCCTGCTCCACTCCGCCCATAGCCCCTCCACAGACAGGCCTTAGAGCTAACCGCTAAGGGCCAGACCTGCCTGTGTGAGTGTGTGTGTGAGCGTGACTGTGTGTGTGGGAGTTTTCTATCTCTACACATAAAAAATAAAACAAAATCTCGACAAAAAATCTGTTTTATCGTCGCGCTTTTCTGGGTCAAATGCGTCTCGCATAATTTATGTAGCGCTGATTGAATTTTGTCGTCTACCAAAAAGGGCAATTAAAATTATTGAAAATCCCACCAGAAAGCCCAACAAGTAAATTTATATACATTTTTTAAAATTTCAAATAGATAAAGTTGATTGAAGATGTGCGAGCGCTCATGAAAATAAAAATGGAAATGAAAATATAAATGAATATGCTAAAAGGCATTTGCTGTTAAGCTCCACACTTGAAACAAAATGCATTCGAGCTTATCGAATTATTTAAATATTTGCCTTTTGGTCAAGTTTTAATGCCAATTTGATGTTTTAGTAGTGCATTTAATGGTCACATAAATTCAAAGTAAAATAAAGTTATGATTATACAGTCATATATCACAAACATGGATATACATACATAATTCTCAGTGCTTAACTCAGCAGTATTTAAATACTGCTCAGACATGTAAATACTCGTTTTTCGTGATTTGGAAGTGTGTAAATGACATCGAAATCAACATGAATCCCCAAGGAAAAAATAGGATAATACGTAAATAATTATAGCTAAATCATAAACGTTCTAGAGTTTTTATCTTTTGAATTAATCATTTGATATATATTTTTCGTGATATGCCACATATGCAAAGGAATGTGAAGAAGATGAAAGCTATTAGAGCTTCACACAATTCTTAGGCAAATACAGATATATGTTCATACATAGATGAAAGTTGAATGTAGAGCTTTGTTGAGAGGTGTGGCACTCTGGTTACACAACCTCAAGAGGGTGGCAACACCAGTTCAAGAAGAAGAACATTGATAGATCACAAATAGAGTAAGGCCGTACACGCTGGTGATTAACACGAGTTTAAGTAGTTCCCGTGCTTTGAAGCTGGTCAAATTGAATCAATGTATTCTCAATATTTAGTTTATTATATTAATGCCCTATAATTTATAAGAAGCTCACAATTATGTGCATGATAATTGTTAAGTGTGTGTGTGAGTGTATGTAAATGTGCAACTGCAACTAGCTACGCATTTAACCCATGATCTAGGTATCTGCTGGTCGTGTACTGCCTATTGGATTCTTCTTACTTGCTTTTATTTTAAAATTAAGTCTACGATTGCAAATTGGTTGAGGCGCATAAATTGCGAAAATTGCATAAGCTTCGTCCGAAATTTGAGCTCATTTTAATCGAAATAGCGCAGGCAATTTAATGCTGCTGCTATTGATTTACGCAAAAGATAAACGTGCAATTAAAAGTTGCTCGCGCCATTTATCAATGCAATGCTCAGCAGCGGGTGAGCCGTATCGATGACAACAGCAACAACAACAACAACAACAACAACAGCAGTAGCAGGAGCAGCAAAAGAAAAAGGAATAATAAAACTTAATAACTACGGCTTTTTCGATGTTTTATATCGAGTACAGTAAATTGGGACCACACGCAGGCGGCATGTTATTTACAGTTAATTACAGCTGACTGCAACGAAATGTAAAATTACATCGATAGTTGCAGCAGCAGCAGCAGACGACAGAAACAGCAGCTGCAGCAGCAGCAGCAGCAGCAGGAGGAGCAGGAGGAACATTTCGCCCCGGTGAATTTTGCTCTCTTTGTTTATTGTTTATTTATTTAGCGGGCTTGCGGTTTCGCTTTCATTGTTGTGGTGGCTGCAAATGAAAAATAAATTGAAGCTGGCATTTAATTAAGTTAACTGCAAGCATTGCTGAGCAGCAGGCGAGACTGAGGCGCGGTTGAGGGAGTGGGGCGTGGTCAGTCGCTGGCAATTTATTTAAAGTAAATACAAATAAATCATTTGGCCGTGTGTGAGAGACGGCTAATTGCAGTTTTATCAGTGCAAGGACGCCTTTGGCCTATTCAAAGCATCAGGTTGCAATATGCCACATGCAACATGCAACGTGCAACCTGCAACAGCAGCAGCGTCGACAGAAACTCTTTGGCTTGCAACAAAGTCAACACGCCAAGAATGTTATTAATTAAGTGCATAGGCAGCCACTTACAAGCCGTTTAAGCGGCGTGTTAGCCAACTTGAAATGGGCCTGATAATGTGAGCAGCACAAAAGCAACAAAAACAGAAACGAACTCGAAATTCGGCTACGCATTAACGCAAAGTGTCAACCGGGCACATAAAAATACCAAATGGTATCTGGGAGCTAGCCGCTTTGGCTGCTTTAGATTTGTTATTGGTTTTGGTTTTGGCTTGGCTTTGGTTGCCCGGCGGGCCACACTTGTTTTCATTTGGCCGTAAAACTCTGTCAAAAATTTTCGCTCATTTGCGACTGGCTCACAAACTGCCCAGTTTGGGGTAAGCAAATATTTTAATTTTCTATATACCCTGTAGCTATTGAGCAACATATATTTATAATTGTTAGGCATATTAGTCTATATATGTTTAACAAAATACTTTTTAAATAATTTTTTCGTATCTGAAAAATCGACAAGCAATATTTTTAAACTATAAATAACTATATGTCATTAATTCTTAAAGTAATTAGAGTTTAATATCTATACAAACTAAATTTTAGTATGTGGGGTTTGGGTACCCGACTAAACTTTAATGAAATGAGTTGGTTTCCTGATATAATCGGTATTTGTAGTATGTATAAGAACACGAAAAGTGTTTTCACGCTTTTTAAATTTTATTATAATCAAGCATCAGAGGTGCAAGTCAAGGAATCCGATTGCATCGCACGCAATGCAAAGCTCAAGTTACAGGGTAACTCGTAGTTCATGCAACTTGGCAGTAGAGGCCAGTGCAAGGCCTAACCCAACGGCTCAGTGCAATTTGCTTTAGTTAAGTTTTTAATGTGCTGGCTTAAGTGTGCGTGTTTTTCTTTTAATTCTCCTTCAATAAGGCGCTGAGTTATTGTGACAATTTGAATTGTTTCCGAATTATTGGTGCAATGCAATGCGAGCAGAATTTATTGTCGAGATACGCGCAGAAGCATTGATTACGCCATCATAAATTAAGATATGCCTGGCACTGATTTATGCGGACAGGTGTTAATTGTCATCGATTGGCCAATGAGTAAGTATCCATAAGTATGCAGACAACTCGCATGTACACATGTTTATACACGAATATCCCAATCCCAATCAGCAGGAAGCCGTTTGGCGTGGGTGCGGAAAAACAAGCGCTAATTGAATGCACTTAAAAAGCCCGAAACAACTTCATGTTTTCGGCCCCTGATAAACTGGACTTTATGATCCGTGTAATAACCACCAATCCGTATTTATATGTATTTACATAAACTAGGCAACTTTTAATGCGGGTTTCATTTGCCAACTGGACCCCATAGGGTTTCCACCACATATACCTCTGTGCATTGCGCACATATGGACTCACGACTGTTGCTGCAATATGGTTATGAAAGGCCTAGGTAAAGGTGCTGCTCAGAGTTACGATTCTGATATTGCCGAATGTGGAGCAAGAGAATTAATGACAGCACGCTCTTAGTGCTCGCCAGTGATAGCAAAAGTAGTTGCTTATCCACCCACTTCAGAGATTTTTTCTTGAAGATATTCGAATCTAATAATGTATCTGTGATATATGTGTTACATATATGTGGAAAATTAAATATTTTCCATTTTTCTCATAATTACAAATGAGTACAAATGTCAGCTAGAATCAACATAGGAATAACACCATTTGTTTGTTATTTTACAAAGCATTGAACCATGACCTATGTATGGATAAAATGTAATAATTTTCATGATCGTTTCAGTTTAACAGTAAAAATTAAATTTTTAAATTCTTCCTAGCATAATATTAGTAAGTTGTTGTCTTCGATCTATGATCTTATACAACCATTACACATTTTTAAATATTTATTATTATATATATTATATTTATTAAGGATATTGACAAAAATATAGTCAGCTTAAAGGCAAAACAATTACAAAATATATACTACATCGCAAAAGGAAAACAATCCTTTCAATACTACCCATCAACACGGATGGGGTATTTTATTTGCCTTTCCGGCAGGCTAAGCTCCAATAGCTACTGATATAACCCAATTTTCTTAAAGATGAATCATCAACTATTTATGATAATCAATTTCCTAATATAAGACCGCTCTATAAGCTGTTTCCTAAGCGATGATCTAGATAGTTTTCTGACTACAAACTGCTGATGGATTGACTTGAACCTGTCCAATTTATACAGCTGATATCCTTTAGAGCTCGCACTAGAAACGATTTAACGGACCACCCAAAACAGTTTTAGCTGGGCAAAAAAAAAAACGACTTTTCTAGTTTCGCCCCGAGGTTTTAAATCTTTTAAGGGGCGTAGTCTTGGCACTTACAACATAATTATTATAAAGGGCTCTTAGCATGTCTGGACTGGGATTGAGAGGAAATGAGAGGCAGAGATGTAGGCAGAGACAGAGATGGGAACATTTTAATGACGCCATTAATTAGCAAAAATTACCAACAATAAGAAAACCTTCTATACAAATTTAACACCCTCAAGGGATAACAGCTCTCTCTGTCTCTCTCTCTATCAAGAGGGGCATAGTCAGAGAGGGAGAGACTACAGTTGCCCAGTCCTATTTGTCTGTTGTAACACCTTTTGACTTACGCGCGGCGCACAGCTCGTGGGCCATAAAACAAAGTTAGAACCTTTTTTGTTTTCTGTTATTTTTTTGACCAAGTCTGAACCAGGTTTAAACCGGGCCATGTAACGCGGCAGGGCGCCGTCTGTCTTAGCAATTTCGGCCCAGAGCGCCTGCCAGCTAGCAGATGAGCGGGAGCAACTGAGAGCATGTGCAAAAAGAAGAAGAAGAGGAAGGCCTAGATATAATAAAAATGTCATGTCCTTGTCGGGTCTTGCCTAGTTGTGTGTGTGGGCCAAACAGGATTCGGCCAGGTCCAAGGTGTTAAGTGCGGCCGGCTGATATGTTGTCTTGTTTTTTTTTTTCAGGTTTCTTGTTTTCTTGTGCCTTTTATTGTCTTTAACTTTTGCCAGCCAGGCTATTTGTATTCTTTGTTTTCTTGCTTTGTTTTATTGTTTTTCGCGTGTCATTATTTTAGGTTTTACATTTGTTTGTTTTTCTGCGGGCCTCGACAGCAGCACCGTCAGCAGCAGCAGCAGCAGCAGCATCCTATGGGGCCTACATCATCCGCAGCTCTTCTCTGTTTATTCTGACATTGAGTGACATCGCAGTGCAACTGTCAATGTTGCATGGCATTTGCAACGTTTGAGCTGAAGCCAGTTCTGCTGGCCTAGCTTCGGCTTAATTAAGGCTTCAGGTGTAAGGTGCTCATAAAATGTTGCCCCACAGCAAATTATGCGAGCACACACATCGGCTACAGTGAATACCCTCTACTGAGTCCCTGCTGCCCTTATTTTCTTCGGGCTTATTGCAATCGATTCGTTGGAAATATAAACTTGAATCGTTGCACTGACAATGTGGACGGGCCTTGTTGTTGACGTTGATGGTTCACGATGATTAAGTTCGATGTGGTGGGGCCTTTCGTCAGCAGTGTTCCGTGGAGTTGATCGGTTACTATAAATTAACTTTAGAAAATGCAATACTCAAGGCTACATCACCTGAGCTAATGTTAACATTTGTACACTGACTGTTAGTATTCCGAAAATATCTAATATTTTCTGAATTTAATTTCAATTTATTTTTCAATCATTTGTTTTGGTCTTTTAAAATCGGATTAAATATATATATTTATTATTCTTTTATCCAGAAAAAGTGTTTCAGCGAAAGGTAGAGAATTTCAGAAAAGAATAGAGCAAGTAAAGAATCGCTAGTCGAAACTGTTTGACTACATTATTCCCCGAAGCCCTGGTAAGAAAAACAGAAAAAATCATCGCTTTCTATATATGTAGATACAAATTTGACCAAACTTTGAAGGTCAGTTCCAATATAGACATATTGACATATGATATACTGATATATTGATATCAGTTGATCATTATATTATACCATGAATCTATCCTTAAGTTCTTCAAGTCTCTTGCCGGCGCTTTAGCTCATTTAATAATCTTGCGTTAATTTGGCGCATTTCTCGCCACTCGGCTTTTGGGCTACTCCTCGCCAGACTTGGCGGTCAATGTCCTGTCTTAACTTGACTTTTGGGCCGAGAGTTTTGTTTTATGTGGCCAAAGTGCTGAACTGTTACCTGCAAATCTTTTCAGTCGACGGCGGCTGCTGCGTCCCTTTAATAATGAGATAAGAAAACATTTTACGTTCGTCTTCTCTTATTCTGCTGTTTTCTTTTTTATTTTATTTTATTTTGGACAGAGTGCCGACTGTGGCAGCGACAACGGGAGCCGCTCCACGCGGATAACTCTATTAAAAATTATTGAAAGCATTATTTTATGGCAGTTTCAGGCCGTTGATTGCTTTTGCCAGCGGAAATCGCTTAATGGTATTCCAAGGAAACCATCTCGATAGCCTCTTGGCCATCCCTGGGCCTATCGACTGAGCTATCAACAGGGTGGTCTTCACACCCACCATGAGAGCTTACGTCAGTTACTCCGTTATTGGTATAGCTATTCGGCCCGCAATTACCTGCTGCTACAAATGATGTGCCAATTGTTTGCCATCAAATAGTCTGTTGCCAGCCCCTGCCACCAGCCTCGCCAGCCATCAACCCCGATTCTCGATACTTGCGCTCCCCAATGCCTAGAGCCAATGGGGCAATTACGGGTATTACAAACGTTGAGCCAAGGTGTCGGCAGGCACGCATTGTCATTTAGTCCCAGATACGAAAACGGAGGGAAACACGAATGTGAATACCACTATGGGAAGGTAAGAAGGAATAGATATGCGACTGCCTTCACAGGGATTGTGACTATGAATATATATCAATGAAATTTAAAAGGAGCTTGACCTGTTTGCGAATTATGAGAGAACATCTTTTAAGATTATGTATATTACAATATATGTATAGCTGAAGCCACTGTCGATATAATTTCCAGCTAATAACATTACCATTAGTGTTTGTAAATGGTATACATATTGCCTTTAATTATGGTAAAATACTTAAAATAAATTTATAGCTACATATAATTTATTATTGTTGAATATTTAATAAAAAGTTTATGAATATTTTATTAAAATATAACACAAAAAAATATATAATAAAAATATTACATTTAATTTTTTTTTTTTATATTTAATAAAATATAAAAATTTATTTTATAAAGTATAATTTTGCTCATAGCAACCTGAATTGAAATAATTCCTAATACTCTGAATTAGGTCTAACTTATTATATTTTATCAATCGAATAGTGAGGACTTGAATTTGACGGTCCGTTTTTAACACTTATTAATTAGCAATGAAATGAACAATACAATTTTCGAAAATCTTGTTGAGATTAATAGGAAGAAATATAGTTTGAATACATTTAAATGAATATTTCGTTTATAACCGTGATCTCGTTCATCAAAAGCACAACATTTCTCAACACTGGCACACCTGGTGCACTGTAGCTGGCATTTGATAGGGGCAGACTTGGGACATTTGTTAGCCAGGCGTCGCGTGCAGCGCCCCAACGAAATGTGCCCCACACAAATGCCAGACACGCAATTTGCGTTAACCAAGCAACAAAAGGCAAAAAGAACAAATATGCCCGAAAACAGACAGAAATCGACGTCCGCCTCGGCACATTAGCAACTACCTAAATACACAAGTTTTTCGCTTTTTATTACATTCGTATGATTAAAAGGTTCATTTGCATGGGGAAGGCGAATCAAACTGCTTCAAGTGCACGATAAAAAGAAGAAGAAGAAGGCGCCGCCTCGACCAAGACCAAGACCGAGACCCGGCCCGAATTCGAGCCATGCAACAGCAGAAGCCCATTATACGGTAGTATTTAGGTATATGTTATACTATATAGAGTAGAGCCAAAAAACTCGGAACTTCATAATTTGCATAACTGCACGCGATGCCGACGATGCCGACGTCAACTTTACGTAATTGGAAAGTGGCTGCTTAGCAGGGGAAAGAAATAAAAAGAAAATACCAGAAGAACGGGACGTGTCTTCCTTAAAGAGGAAGAGGGGCTGGGGATGCAGCCCCCCTCCTTTTGATATTCAGTCACTGCCACCTTGTAAACGAATTGATTTATTCGTGCGGCACAAGCCAACTGACAAATTAATGCATTTCCGCTCTCTGGAGCTTTATCATTATGGCTGCCGACCCGACCTGGCAGCTGTCTGCGAGATGTTGACCAATCTTAAGCACCTAAATATGCTAGATATATGTTACCATTTCGTATACACATGTTATAGAAAATTTTCCTTTTTGTTATTTATATTTATATACATATTTATACATGTACATATATTGATATATATACATATATATATATATATATATATATATATATATATATACAATATATCATTATGGCTATATATGCTTCTTTTTTTTGGCTGGCGCCAGTCGTTGCAACACTTCCTGTGAGAAAAAATTTCTTTGTCATGCTTGGCCGATTCTTCGAAAATTGTTGGGAATCAGTATTTAAGTATTTTACGATTATAGATCAGGCAATAAATATATACGAATACAAATATACTTTTTTACTAAATTTACCAAGATATACGTTTTTCAATATATGTATGTGTTACCGAGCAAAACTATATGTTTTCTTTGGAATGGGTTCAGGATGAAGAAATATTAGAATTAGAGATGAAAATTTGAGATAATTCTGTATGATATTGCAAAGATTTGCTACGTTTGACTATAGAAGAAATTGTGTTGAATATCAACTAGAATCTTTAGTTTGATCTATAGTAACTACACCTTATAATTCTTTCTTCCCCTAACCTATATATATTCTTAGACAATACCAATAAGTTGATATGAATATAACTATAACTATTTCACGGTGGGATACTTTATAGCTACAAGATTTCAGTCCCCAACTTTTTTATTTCTTATAAATAAGTAATAATCTAATATATCTCTGGCAAGCTGAGTCGGATCTTTTAACTAACTCTAGTTCATTCAACAGAGTCACAAAGAGTATATTGCTTTTGTGCAATATTCATTTTGTCTGACCATCTGTATGTTTGTCTGTATGATCTCAGCTATTTATAATACGAGGTGGATGATCTCCTGGTCCATTCTTAGTCTGAGTCATGGCAATTTGAAATATACTTTTCAAAAGATTTACCCTTTATACGTATTTATTTTACTTAAAAATAATTTGTACGCATATACTCTTAGCCAATTTTTTACTAAATATAAATATTTTTAAACAAATAATTAAAGCTACAGAATTCTAACTTTCTGTTGTAAGTGCTGACAAAAAGGAACAAAATACTCGTTTTTCTTCACATGTTTTTCCAATCGAGATATTTTCTCCTTTCCCACACAACTTCGTGAAAATACCTATCTCATCTGAACACAAATTATTCATGGAACTTGAAGTGTCCACCGTGTCTCGACTTTGCAGCAGCGTGTGTTCGATAATAATGATGATAAATGCCATGTGGGGAATTACGTACAATTTAAAGGGTATTTAGGGATCAACAACAGGCGGCAAACGCCGTGTTCGTAGCCGCAAGATCAAGATCAAAATGAGAGTTCCATCCTCGCTTTTAGTCAGGGAAAGACAGAGAGGGAGAGAGAATGAGAGAGAGTGAGAGAATATGGATGTTTAGAAAGACTACATCCATATATGTATAGGCTGCATTCCCTTTTGTTGTTATTGGGAGTGACGAAAGATCATGTCCATTAGGTCGTCTGCAGGCAGTTAATGGCCTCAAAAAAGGGTCCACAACGGTGGCTGCTGCGCTGATGGCTGTGCTTGAGTCTGTTCCAGTTGAGATTGATATGTTTTTCCGCCGATCATATCGCACTGATTATAGTTTTGTGGTTTTAATATTCATGTCGATTATAACGCAAAGTCGGCTTAGCCAACAGCTCAAGACCCCCTCTCCCTCTTTCTCTATCCATTTACCTTTCTCTCTCTGTCTTTCTTTGATATTTGTTTGATGAATTTATTGCGCCGTTGATCAAGCGTCGATCGGCGGCGTTTTGTTTTATCTGTCAGCCATGAGAGCGGCATTTCTTTTATACCACGGCCGAGCTATCTTTCTGGTCTGGTTCTGCTCGTAAAATGCACTATTTAATGGTTTGGAGTGTGCTGCGACTAGGCTTCAGATCGTCCAACTGATTATCATGTGGTTGATTTTTTATTGATTGATCATAAAGCAGCAGCTGCTGCCACTAGTTTTATTGGCCTAACCATTAGCCATGGATGTTATATGTATTTTTGATTCGTATGGATTCTAAGAGTTGTATTTGTCTTTTATAAAATATGGCATTGAAAATGTTTTAAATATTAAAATATATTTGAGGAGAAACTGTTTTTACTACTTCTATACAAGTATCAATAACTTTGTTCGATATCAGCCTACAAAAGAAACATGGTTCTCACGACCAGAAACAAAACTCACGTGGAAGAGAACAATTCTAAGAACTTTTGATTTCAATGCATTGACTAGCTATGGAGAGTATAACAACTCCTTTGTCAGTTACTATCGGAGTTAAGTGCGTAATTGCTGACAAGGCAGCTCCTGCCAGATCAAAAATGCGATCGTTCATTACCAATAGGAAAACCAAATACGAAAACTGAAGATTGAAGAAGGGCGCTTTGAAGCCATGCCGAAGTTCAGAACTGGCCCATTGTTATTCAAATTAAAGTAGACAAGGTGGAAGAGAGAGATATATATATATATTCATGAGAGAGAGAGAGAAAGATCGAAAGAGTAATGGAGAGCGAAGGAGATGGGGCGATAGAGAGGGCGACACTTGAGGAACGGTAGTGAATCGACTGGACACGGTAATAGGAATGAGTATTTCTCTTTCTTTTATTTCAGTTTGAGAATGGAGGAAAACTACATGAAATTGGCGCTTAAATATTTTCCTGGCACTGTGGGAAACAATAATATTGAAATAGAGAAACGAAAGAGGAAAGCGCATTTGAGTCGCGGCACCCTCCTGCTCGCGCCTCTACCCTACCGCTTACTTAAACTGTAAACTTGATGGCCACTTGAGTTGTGAAGCGTTAAGTGGAAATCAATGGCGGGTCCAAGGTTTTCGAGGGCCAGGTTCAGAAAGATCGAGTGAAGCAATTGACCAAAAAAAAACAAAAAAAAAAAAAAAAACTGTCGAACCTGCCTCTGACTTCATTTTTGTTGTACGACTGACGATCGGCAAGCGGTACACTTGTTCGGCTTTGTTGTTGACCATGTTTTCTACTTCTCCTTCTCTCTTTTAACTGTTCGGTATTTTTTTCTCGAGTTTCTAGGCGGTAGGTAAAAAATGCATCTGAGATTCTTTAGGTTGTTGTTGCTGTTGCTGTTGTCGGCGGCTCTTGGAAATGTGTTTGTGCGCAACGGAAATGCATTTATTTGTCCACAGCTTGGACAGCGTTTAATGAAGTGACCGCCTCTCGACACCACACCGAACCACTCCGACTCCAATACCAATACTCCAACTGCAAGTCCAAGTCGGGGCGTTAATTGATGAATCTGCTTGGGCAGCTTCAATGACTACCCCTACACCTAAGACCCTGAGCCCTAACCCTACCTGTGCTCGGCATGTGCTATTTCTTGGAATTTTCACGGCATGATTTCCTTTTCTCAGTGTACCAAACGAAAAAAAAAAAAGCAACAACAACTTTTCTAGTTATTTTCATGTTAAACACATCTATTTAAATTTTAATGATGTTTGTAATGATGGTGCTAAATATTTCCCACATTATTATCACCTATCAGCCATCGTCAGCAACGGCCAACAGCCAAAGTCATTCATTAAATTTTTTTTGGCTATGCCGTCTCTCGCGCCTCGTCTTGAATCGATCTGCTGCATATCTTCTAGAGTTGATGTGATTTACTTGACATTGAGCTTAGCCTTAACACAGATTCTGAAACAATTTATGATATGGCGTTGCTTTGCTTGATACAAGTTTGCCTAGTATTTCAATATTTCTTTGCAGACAATATAACTAGACTTGAAGCTACAAATTAAATTTGTTCTTCTTCTTAAATGAAAAGTGGAAGCTGAGAGAAGTTTTTGATTTATACACAGATTATATACAGATTATTAAGGCAATCCCCATTTGACGATGGTAATAGATCCAATTGACGATGAATAAATCCAATTTTATAGAGTTGAAAAACTGAAAATTATTATCAGTACATGAGAATTTTATGAAGGTGTATTTTCAGTCGGCTATTACTGTGTGAAGAACTACGACTTACTGAGTATTAACTTGTGATATTCTATATAAAGCTCAAAGAGCTACAAAAGTAGCAAAACAAATATAGATTTTGGAGAGATATTAAATATTTGATGAGCATATTTCCCTTTCGGGCAGGTCTGTGGAATTTTTGCTATTGCTTTTGTATATTTGCAGCTGTGATTGATCGTTGAGGTTGGACGGACTGCTAAACAGTTTTTATGAACTTCAGGCAAACACGCATTCGAAAGAGAGGAAAAGACTGGAAGACCTCCATTAGAAAAGTTTTGGGCCTAGAAGACAATGATCATTGGGGACGTGGACCGAACCCTTGTCTATTATTTGATTAAGAAATTAACAGACAAGAACTTATTACAGCAGCTACGCTCTGGGGCGGAGGTGTTGATTGGGCAACGCCCTGGACACCGGACCACGGGGGATGGGGGTAGATGGGAATGATGGCGTTCTCAAATTTATGGGCGCCCATGATGAGCCATAAAATGTTTTTATGGCCAAGGGGCAAGCAGCCCTAGTTTTGCTATTGCTACCCTTTCGACTCGCGATCGAGGTAAATGCGACCTCAACATTTTTGCCTTTAGTCCACAAATTAATTCATGTGATTTATGACCGAGTTGCCTGAATTTTCCCGATGAAAAGCGCTGCAGTTGCGGTCTGCTAAGATTTAATGCTCTGCGCAGGGCAGATGGGCATGATGGGAGAGGAACGTGCCGGGGTGTGGAGGGTCATTGATTGAAATGTCAAGATTCATTAGGCATGAGGTGTTTAATTGCGCCCCAGCACAGGAGCGGCTCAACAACAGATGCGGGTGCTGAGCAAATACTCGAGATTTATTGATGTAGATAAGGGAAATATGTGTGCATATATCTGATCAGGCATAAATATGTATTTTTACGCTGATCTACACATATTTGGTCTTCTGCCCTTAAAATAGTCTCTCGATCCGACAGATTTGTCGTGTAGATGGCACACTAAATATTTTTAGCAAAAATTCAGTGATAAGTTTTCATTGAGATCAGGTTAGTATATCGTGTAACTACATAAGCAATAATAGTGTATGCATCTTCTTAGAATATACTACTCTTGTATAATCTTCGTCCTGTTATAGCTACCCGTTATTATTATTATTGGCTACTTTAAGTTATTCCTGCTCAACAGAGATAGAATTTGTAAACCGTGAACAGTTATTTCGGGTGGGAAAACCCCTGCAAATTTTGTTTGCACAAGTGCACATCGGGTTTAACCCAGCTGCCAGCAGCTTAGTGTTGCATAGCACATCATAAAACCCGAGCCGAGAGATATAGATGGCCGGTACATCAATTGTTATTCATGAAAATGCTGAGGCTGCCGTAGTAGACAGTAGACAGTAGACTAGTTGACCTGGGTACCCAGGTATCGGAGCTTCCGCCTAAAATACCACAGCTCATGCAAATAATTGAAATAGTCCGGGATGCAGCCGCAGTGGGCGTGTGAATTGACAAAGGCATTTTTCGCACATTAGGCATAAATGCTGTGGCCTTTTTCCTTGCCTGCGACTTTTCTATGCACACAGATATAAATCCATATATCTATATTTTTTGTAAATACCAGCTGAACATTTTCACGCGCAGCTTGCACCTGTTGTGTGGCATTTGTTGTGCTGCTTGAAAATGTGCAAAAACACGACGGCGACAGAACAATGGACGATACTTTAGAGTACATTTAAGGTCCTGCTGGCATAGCTCGTGCTGCGACCCTTCGAGCCGCTATCTCAGTTTTTGGAACAGCTGCGGGCAATCAGCCAAGCGGCCATTCGGACATTTAACGCAGCATTCAGGCAGCCGGGCTGCAATTAGCCACGGCCGGACTACGAAAATTGACCTGCCAGTGAAAGTTGGTGCGTTTCGAGTTATCGAATCATAAAATGAGCAATTTAAGCGCCAAAAGAGAGCTCCACGGTCTACCAAACTATTAAATTGGGCTTGAGATTTGGCGACTTGGGTCTTGCATTTGTGGCACTTTCAAATTAAAGTTACATAATATGGAAATGTTGTATTCTGTTCTCGGTAGAGTCTAAAGAAAATTTAGCGTGAGCTGTGAAATATGCTTATCTCTAGTATTGTAGAGGTAACATAGCTTTTTTGGGATTGGAATAGCTTAGACACTGTGAATATCTAAGTGGATCAACAGATAAATCAGATTCCTATGAAACTGATAAATAATTGATTGATCAATCAATTATTTAATCAGTCTAGTCTGTAAATCATTGAGTCAATCAACTACATTTAATACTACATTTTTAAATCAATCTGTCAGTAAATCAAACTGTCACCACTCAGACAATAAGTGTCAGTCAGTCAGTCAATCAGTCATCAATCAGACAAAAAGTGGGATCAGTCAGTTACTCAATCACTAAAGCAATCAATCAAAAATAAATGTATCTCAGGTCAAACAGTTAGTCTGATAGTCAATCAATTCATTAACTCATTCAATCACTCTGCGGTCAATCATTCAAACAAGGAAGTTGTTAATCAATCATATTCCGATTTGTGTTCTACTTGTTAAAACGCTCATGTATTTTTTTACTAATAAGTATGCATGGCGTATCAATCCATGACAAAGTTGCACTTGTCGAACGGAATATGAAGGTTTTTCAAATTTATGTTGACGATTTGACAGATAGATGTAACATAATTGATTGACAGTTTAAAAACGTCGGAGAGTTAACAAATAAGTGAGAAAAATATTGAACATTATTTTGACTTGATTGTAAAAGTAATGCCAGGTTTTTGGTCGAGTGACTTGCTGGGTTCGGGCATTGCTTGAGATCAGATGAGATGCTTCATTGTCATGGAAATGAAAGCAACAACAATAATAAGCAGCAAAAAGTACTTAACATTGTTGCCGAATGCCGTTGTCGAATGTTATTGTTAGTGAAAGGTTGTCGAAGAAAATGTTAACTACAAAATGTGATGGCATTTCCTGCAAGACACACGCGTTATAAACAAAATAGCTCAGATCGAGAGCGAGAGAGAGAGAGACAGAGAGACTGACAGGGAGTGAGGGCGGGGGTAAGGGAGTGGGAGTGAGGGAGAGAGAAAGAGGGATACATAAGATCAATTTATTTTTTTTTTTTTAGGTGTATGTAGTGTCTGTATATGTGGGATTCGAACCCGTTTAGCTACAATAGGTGGGAAGTTGTAAATTGTAATTGATTTAGTACTTACGAATCTGTGAAATGTCTGTCACTGAGACTGTTCCTTCCGCAGCTAGGTGTATGGCTTTGTTGTGTGCACACTGTGACATTATTACGTAATCTTCTACTGTACATAATGCACCTGAAATCACCACCTGAATGGGACGGAGAGCGAGAAAGAGTAAGAGAGAGAGAGAGAGATGGCATTAGAAAGTGTTTGCTTTATCAGAGGCGCTCTTATCGCACATATCTGGCGTATCTCTAACAGCCAATCAATAATTGTATCTAAAACAGATACAACAACCTAAATTGCATACTAGTGTTTACACCTTGTCAAAATGCGACTCACACACACCCGCACACACACAGACACGCTCCCTCACACAAGTGCGCCTTTTTTATGACTTCCTCTTCGTTTCCCTCCCTCTTTGGGCGTAGCTCAGTAGTCGCCTGCTTGTCCATTTATCATGTTTCATTTGTTGTCTCTTTTGTTATTTTATAACATTCATTCATAATCGCGTTTTCGATTTGATGAATTTATTGGATTTTTTACACACAGTGTGGCGGCGCTTGTTGCTTTGATTATTGTGCCAGGTCAGGTAGTAAATTAGATGGGAAACTGGATCGGTTAATATTATTTTAAGCCGCCTCGACTGTTAGTCGCAAACATGTTTTATGGCTCATCTACAACCACATGTAATATGTTACCATAATATATTGAAAGTCGGCTTTGTTCAATTGTAATGTGGATTCAAAAATGTGGATTGAGTTAGAATAGATCAAAACTATATATATTTCGTAATTAGCATTTCCACTACTTAAGTAATAAATATTTACTTGATTGTATATATACATAATTCTCAGCAGTTTTTTCTTGGTTTTCCATTCTTGAAATAATTTAGTTTAATTATCAATAGCATTTAAATTAATTATAAATTTCGATAGCCAATTCGAGAGCTTTATCGACTAGAACCCTCTATCCTCTATGGCTTTTTGCACCCCTCAGTTGAAATTATTGTTTAGCGCCACAACAAACCCCTCAAAACATCGACGACCACCCAATGCGGACGCCCTCTTGGAGCCTTCCAAGCACATGTTAACCACTCCAGAGCGCACTTGACTTCAGTCAAGGCCTCTCGAGATTGGAAACGACTTCGCTTACAGCCTCATTTACAAGTAGCTTCCACAAATTAGCCAAGTTACAAATAATCGAAAACTATTCGCCCCCCGCCTCTCGCTTCGCGTTGCGCTCTGCGGCTTCCTTCTACACGGAGACAACATGAAATATAACTGAAACTGAAAACGAAACCTATCGAAATCTTATCGCGCTCGCTGTTATGTTTTGGGTGGTTAACGGTGAGGTAGGGGAGTACGGAGGTGTGTTGGGGGAGGCTATCGTATCGCTTGAAAATTTATGCTTCACATAACCTCGTTTTACACTTCACTCCATAGTTTGTTCCCAAGCATAGTTAACGCTACTTCAGCACGGTTCAAGATATGAGATGGGGCGAGTGGGTGGGGCGGGTGGTTGGTAAAACGCATTATTTTGTAATTATCGACAGAGTTCTAATAAATAAATCGAATGTGCGACGTAAAAAAAAAAAAAAAAAAAAATATATATATATACAACAAAAACGGTAGAGAAGAAACGTCGCAAAGTTTTCGACTGGGCTATAATATTTTCCCTCTTCTTCTTCGTTTTTTTCCTTAGTAGGTTGATGAAATTATGAATGAAGATAAGGTATGCCACAAGACTTGAATGGGTCTGTATGTGGGTGTGTATGTGTGAGTGTGTTGTTGTGTGTTTGTTGGTAATGCAAGTGTTTGTGCTTGGCGTTGCCCAAGATGTTTGAAGTGCTACCAATAGTGAGGCCCATTAACAGTAACATTTCAAAGGCAAGTAGGGTATACCTGGATACCCTATGAAACACATGGTCAAAACGATTTTCAGTCTAAATATGCCTACACTATACCAATATTTGCCAACTACAAATTTTATTTTGTTGTTTATGTTTATTTTTCAGTTTTTAATTATCTCATTATTACTATTATTTACATAGTTTTATTTTTGATTTTAATTTTCGTAATATTAATTATTAAATATTATCTGTATAGTCTAGTCATAGTAGCTTTTATTTGTTATTAAGACTTAGTAACAGAATTCAAGTCAATAAGATGTATTTTCATTCGAATGTTTTTCTGGGTTGATAAACAGCATACGCGAAATTTATAAATTTGTAAGAAATGTGATGTGGACCACAGTAGCTCACTTATAAAGCTGCCTGTTCGCACTGACTGTAGCGAATGCAGATTATCATGCACAATTCTTTAGATTCTGGACCAAAAAGTCAAAGACCGTAATGTTTGTAATACTTGGCTGTTACATTGTGTCAAAAATGTTTGTTAAGTAATGAATAAATAGAATAGCTTTCCGAAAAATATAAAGAATATATATTTAAATTTTCCTGGTATAATTTTATTTGTAAATCATTAACAAAAACGTCACATTAGAACAGTTTATTTGCAAGCTCGACTTTCAACAATTTTGCAGAATATTCTAGAAAATAATCAAATTTGTATTTCCATTTTTCGTCCATATTAAATTCAGTGTAGTTTCCGCACATCAATTTGATTTTACACTGTATTTCTATGTACTTTTATATTATTGAATACTTACAATAAAAAAGAGCAGTCTTTTTAACTGATTCGACATTCATTCGGCGATTAATGTACATAATTTTAACCCATTTACTGCCAGCTGAGCAGCAAACTAAAATCTCGTCCTGCTCGCGGTGCTCTCCACGGCCACGTTTAACAATCTGCCAGCGCCGTTAGATAACGCTGACATTGAGGTTGCACTGCGAGCTGGGGGCGCGGCAAAGTGGGCGTCATCAATTGGCAAATCCGATTGCTGTTGCCAGGAATTTCAAATTGAACGCGTTCGATCGCTTGTTTTTTATTTTCGCCAATTGCTGTGTGCTCATGCACAAAAATAATAAAAACAACAACAGAAACAACAATTTCAGGCGGCACAATGCACACACACACTCACACACACCACACACGGGCACGGGACATTGGGTGGGGGAGGCGAAGGCGCGAGAGGCGCTTCCGTTTCCGCTTTGGCAAACAATTCGCAGCGGATGTCACGTATTAATCTGTTTTGTTTTGCTCTGTTTCGGTTTGCTTTGTTTTTACTTTTATGAACTATTTACAGGTGCTGGCGCTGCCACCTGATTCGCAAATGTGGCGTGCGTAACGGTAAATTCGCGAATTCGAATGCGAAATGCTGGAGACTGTGGCAGCGAGTGATAAAGACAGAAAGAGACAGAGCGAGAGCGCGTGCGACAGAGAGAGAGAGAGAGGTCCGCAGTTGAGTTGGCAGCGACGTTGAACGTCTTTGCAGGGCGATTGAATTATCGAGACTAACCGAAACGAAACGTGCGACATTTTCTTGTTGCTGTTGTTGTTGTTGGATACGGATACTGCCAACATAGCAAGCGACCGACACTGGCAGCACCCGCGGCAGAGGCTGAGGCAGAGCCAGCGACAGCGACAGCAACAGAGGCAGCAGCAGCAGCAACAGCAGCAACCAAGAGTTGGTGGCAGACAGCTGCACAACAGACATGTTGCATGTCGAGCCCCGCAGCATGGCCAATGAGAGTTTGATCCAAAGAGAACCTACACACGCATTATAAATATCTGATTATTAATATTATTATTTCATTGTTTGTTATTTGATATATCTGACTTTTACTCGATCATTAGATAAAGTAAATATTAAGCTAATTTTTTTTATTTATATATTTTAGTTTATATTCATATTATTTTTACTTTATTAACATAATTCTTTTTTTAAGTTTTATCTTTGTAATATCAAAGATTGATGTTTATTTCCAAGATAAGCAATAAGCGAATATTTTATTATACAAAACCTCTTATTGCATACCTAACCTACCCTTATCATCTAGGAAAAATTACAAAAAATGATAGATTGCATGTTTAATGCTTTATTAATTTATTTGGCTAAGCTTTAATTCAATTCAAATCTTATCGAGTCTTATATAAAACCTTATCAAAATGTGACAACCCGCAACACCTAACCAAAGTGCTCAAGCCGAAAGAGCATAGCGCACAGTTTAACATTTTATTGTAGCATGCGAGAAAACCTATTTAGCAGCAATGCTTTACAGCAAAGACTACAGAATACGTAAAGCTAACAGATCTGCTAGCATCGAACCTGTTGTATGAGCTGTTAAAAGCAGCTGTTGTTGCGGTGTGATTGTACATGCGGGAGCGCTGTTAAGCTAAATGTTAATGTAAAGTAAAGCCGAAATTACATTAGCAATTGTGAAATTGCATTTTGGTAAGAGTTGTTTCAAGGTTAAGAAAAATATCAAATTATTGAAGCCGTAATTTTATAAATGAAGTAAATATTGTTGTAGTTTTAACTAAATAAATTATTGTAAGGTATTAAATTAAAATTTAAATTTATTTGTGTTCAACTTAATTTTCGGGTAGGTCGGAGGATTTATATTAAAGTTGTTTTTTAACATGTGCCAAGAATTTAAGTTCTTAAAGATCTATAACTAAGCGAATTCTAAAAAGAAAGAATTATAGTAAAAAAAAAAAAAAAAAAAAAAAAAGAAAGAAAAATGAATGATCATTGTGCGTTTGTTCTCTGAAGACATGATGGTTGATCTATATATTTTTGGAGCTCTCCAGCTTCATATAGAGTACGTTAAGTTTCTTCATAAAGCTATGATGCTATTCTACAGAGCCTGATTATATGACTAATATTATTTAGTGGAGTTGTTATGGTTTCAAGTAATCAAAATAACTTAATCTCATTGATGATCTCCCTGAATATGCTGAATATATGCAACAAATTCAGTAAAGGAAAGCAAGTCTTAAAGTAATATTGTGACGCTCTATTTCCCTTGCTTGAATAATAAAATATAAAGAACACACTTGGAAGTTAGAGTTATATAGGGGACCAATTTTTGTATCCACCCACTATCCACTGAAATCATCCATTAACACATTTCGGGCTACATTCCAAATGGGATACAATAAACTGTGTATGGACACGCGTTTCTCATTAACGAAAACTGCAATAGTTCCGGATCGTACATAAAACTGGCGAAACGCCCACGCAATAAAAACAGGGAGCAACCCCTAACTGTGTGTGTATGTAAGTTTGTATGTGTATATGTGTGTGTCTATGTGAAACAGTTTAAAGCGATTAGGGTCAGAACAAAGGAGGACCCGCATGCAGGAACTTCCGCTATGTCTGCTTGATGTGTTTTGTGTCTTGGGTCTTTCGTCCTGTGTCCTCTGCTCTGTGTGGGTGGCAACACTCATGACTCAGGAAGTTGCCAAAAACCTTTGATTGAACGCTGATTGACAGTGGCTGAGCAGCTCGCTAAATGTTCCGGCCACTGCGAGCAACTGGCAATCCCTGTGCGAAATTCATCGACATAGACATGCGTCCATCTTCATTGTTCAGCGCTCCCATTGAGCGATTTCTGCCACAGCCTCTCCCTAGAGCTCTTCCTTCTGTAAGCCTGCCCCTTTACCCTCCACTCTGCCCATTCGCGCCGTCCTTGTAATCCTCGATAATGGACTATTGTCTGGGCAAATGCTGGTTGACGCCTGGCGGTGTGACAAGCGCCGATGCGACAACCAAAATTCCTGCTTGCTTCTTGGCAATTGCTTCACATTTCAATGATTAGTTCTATGCCCTTCTCTGATCCGGTTAGCTGACTTCCCTTGGTTGGCTGATTGGCAGACACTCGATATTGGTCTACCCACTGCAGGGAGGCCGCAGGGAGCAATCAAGCTCAGGGTTTCTCGAAACCTATTAGCAGAAGACTAATTTTATTACAAATCTTAAACTCATAATTACAAAATAAAAAAAATCTCTCTTTAAGCCAGAGTGTAACGTATAATATTTTTATTTATAATACCGTAGAGGGCTAGAAAAATGAAGTGGAAAGAGGCTGCTCTAGAAATGACCTTGCTTAACAATAATCAGTATAGGGAGTTATATAAGCTATTCCCTCATATTAATTGCATATTGCTATTAATTACTAGGGCCACTATTTAATGCTTTATATATGATACAGATTTAGATTTTATTTTACGAATTCATTAAAATAAAAAATCTTGAATTATTTCAAATATCATTTATTTCCTGCTTTAAGAAACTTATCGATTATTCTTGTGAGTTTAAATGTTTTTTCTTTGATTCCGTGGCAAAATAATATAATAACAAATGATTATATTTACAGAACTGTGTGTGAAGGAAGTGGCCCACCTGCAAAGTTGTGGCTTAAAATTGCTTGAATATTGTTTTATTTTATTATTATTTTAAATATATATATATATATAGAACATTATATATACATATATATTGCTTATATATTGTTTATATTTTAGTTATTTTTAAAATTGTGTTTTACTGTTTAATTGTATTTTCAAAATTGCCAAAGTTGTAAAAATTTATTTGATAGTAGAGAATAATATGTATTCATTTTAATTATGTATATATGGTATTCCTATAAAGCGAGTGACGCCATGACTGCAATGAGAAAACTGAAACTAGTTGTTAAAAATATTTGTCAAGCCCACATTTCCACTATATTTTTGGCTCGGTATAGAAAACATTACAGAAATAGCTAAAATGTTTCAAAACTGAAATAATTAATTAAATATAATAAGGTCTAGAGTGCATGATTGATAAGATTGCATGGTTGTGATAGCGATCTTTGGAACGGTTATCGATTACAAATATTCTTATCGATAAACAGATGTAAATGCCATATCCAGCAATCCGTTAATCAATCACTTTACAATGAACACTCGGTTTTTTGCCTTTGGTCATTGTCCACCCCCGCGAATATCAAGGTTTAGTTTTTATCAGATTCTGTTACTGACCGCGCCGAGTCATAAAGGCAAGCGACATGGCGCCTAGGCAATACGCATGAGTAATGCGCAATCTTGATAGTGAATGGAAATATAATTAATTTCCCAATCACTGCCATTATTTTCACTACATCTATGTCAAAGGCTGGCCAACTGATTTGGCTAATCCATCACAGAGCTGACTCACAGCAAAGGTCAGTTAGCTATAGGTTAGCTAATAGGTAAATATCGCAGGTAACCTAATTAAGAGCTGTTGCCAGGTGACTAATTAGACTCGATTACTTGCAAAATTGCAAAGATACCCCTTTTGGCCTCTGCCTGCCGCACTTTCTCTTATCGTTCGCGCTGTGTCGTCACAAGAATGTGAGTTACGACAGCCAGAAGATTAGATTGTTGCACATATAAACGAAACTATGTTGAGAACCTTCTATAGTAAGTACTCTAGTTTTGCATTTCAACGTTGCCAAGTGAGAGTCGAGTGCTTGTTTTTCTGATAGAAATCAGAATTGTGGGTCCCTTTCAAGTGACGCCATGTGCCATCATAAGTTGCCAAAACAATATTAATCATGTGAATGTTATGTGGATGGAACACGCCCTCCCGTATATGCCCGGCACTTACCTGGCGGGGATTCCACGCAAAGCGAATAACAAAAAGAACTCGTGACTGGGAAACTATTCAAGTTAAAGTTCTAGTCCTTTGATTTCAGTGAGGAAAATCTTATCAAATAATTTGCAGACTATGTCAAGTTTACTGTATGCCCCTATGTATATAAAAAATGTAATTTTAGTTTAAATTATTGCTTTTTTATCATTTTTGTTTATGAGTGCTAATAACGCAGTCTACTCGCATACTCCAGAACACGATGACTGGACAAACATTCTCGAGTGCAGGCAGTCGTATAAACAAACTTAACTGAAGGGTCGCCAGCTTGTTTTATTCCAGGAATATTAAGCCCAAGAGCTCCCTGACTAGTGGCCCACACAGACAAGTGCTTCAAGGCCTCAAAGGGCTTTAAATAGTCTGCGTTGCTCCGAAAAGTTGCTTTTGAAATATTGCAAACGGTTGGGTTGTATTCAATTCTTTTAAACAATATTGTAGCTTACATATTTGTAATTATGTGAGCCATGAATTTTTTTTGATATTGTGAATATTAATTCACATCTAAAGTAAGCTGAGTGATTGGGCCTTGCAAAAAGATCTGAAGTAAAGAAAAGTATCTGGTTAGGCTGATCCATATTAGCTGCCAACAGGCGCATTCAAGTACAAGTTTGATACCCAAATGTAAGAGTAGAAGTGCATTCTATTCAAGCAATGCATTTAGACAACTATAATAGAATATATATATATATATATATATCATTCTGTCTGGTCTTCCCAGGAATTCACGTACTTTTATTTCTACATTCCGGCTCATAGTTTTTGGATTTACGCGAAAGCTTACCTGATTCGATATAGTGAAAGGGTACACTATAATTAATTTACTGCATATAGCATATAGTAAATTGATTAATTTGTTGGCCAGGCAATAACTGAAATGTGCTGCTCGCAAGTCTAATCATCTAACTAATTGGCCTTGTGGGTGGTCGGCTTTGCGTTTGTTCATTTTTACTTAATTGCTTTGCCAAAATAAAAACAAAAAAAAAGCAAAAAGCTAAAAGCAACAAAACATTAAGATAAACCGCTATTTAAAAGCGCAGCTTATTGTCTAACTAATTGCCTATTTCCCCCTCTCTCTCTTTCGTAGACAGTTTACAATTACAACAACAACGGCCACTGCGGCTGACGTTTTGTGTGGCCAAGCCCACGAAAATTGTTAGCTTTTTTTTACTTATTTATATTTTTTCTTTTTGGCAGTTTCGGCCTTTTGACTCGACGCTCGCGGCTTCGTTTATTAAAGTTAACAATTTAATTCGCGATTTCGACTTAAAATACTCTTTTAGTGGGTTGGTTAGCCAACAAATGTTTAAGCCATGGATCGGCTAGTTGACCCTGTTATATATCTATGTAGTCTTCTCAACATAAAATAGACTGCCATTATTAAATATATATAGTTAATGGAAAGTTAATTAATAAATAATTATTAATTATTCAATAAAGGAGCAGTTAAAATAAAAAAAATAATAATAGGAAAATATGATGCCACTTAAATGTTAAGTTCTTTTATGCTTGCAATACATATAAAGAAAAGCATATCTCCTATACGAGCTAAGCATTTCGCTAAGGATTGAAGAGATTTTTATGTTATCGAAAGAGTATTTGTAGTTCGACTTGGCATTACTAACTGCTATTTCTCGTTGTTTATTTGGCTATCGTTGACAGCAAGTTGGCAGCTCTGTCTTTTGGCCACTTGAGCTTCGTGCCAAATAGATGACTGCGATAGGCTTTTGCAATGGAATTTCGTTTCGATAATCTCCGGAACTGGCTGAAAGTGCGGTGTACCGTGCTGTCGATCAATAAATCTGACTGAGTGTTATACAGCCAGGGCTTGTGATGATTTGTTTGCACTTTGGACCTTCTGGTCAGATGGTCAGGCAAACGAGCTGGAGAAAAACGATTATCACTTTTGCAAAATTCCCAAAAGCCTTGGACTTTGAGTCCAAGTATATACTTCTATTAAATAATTTATAGTAATAAACGGAATTATTATTTGGTCAACAATATCAAAAAGCTAGAAATTTAATTAAATAAAAAATAAAAAGATATCAGAACTTTAAACTGTTATCGATAGCAAAATAATTCGTAACACGGTATACCCTGAAATTGTTGACTATAAATCCGATAAAGCTTTCATATTTGACAAACATAAATTCCTATCTATTAGGCATACAATTATTAGGAATTTTGCTATGTTCGTTGTCAATACATCAAGAATTCATATATCACCTCTAAATAATCTTTTCGGTCTAGGTTTAGTGACAGCTTGGCAGGTTCTCTAGTTATTTGATTGTTCTGTCTTTCATATTAATAACGTTAACACGTTGTAAAAATTATGTCTACTCTCGATTCATTTGTTTCACTTAATCTGCTTGTCAAACAATCAAATAGTTCTATCGGATTTGACAAGTGTTTTAAATATATAAGTTAAGCGCTCCCACACTAGAGTACTAATGATTGGGGACGCTGTGTTGGGTTCTTGTGAATATATATACAACTTTGTGTTCAATGAAATAATATATTTTATATAATTTGGTACAATAGGTCTAAACTCTCTCTAGTCCGAATATAAACTGAACTAAATCTGTTCAACTGGTTAGGTTCTCCCCTTGAATGTCTGACTGGACTCTCCAGCCTCCTTAGATTGTCGAAAGTCTTAACTTATATAACACTAACTGCTTGTTAAATTTATCATAAGGATAGCCATTGGCTCAAACACTTTCAGTGAATGATGATTTGCTTTGGGAGATTCTATAAGGAAACCTATTTCTAGATTATAAAGTCTTGGTAAGAATCGCATCAATGAAAATATTATTTATGCCTTGTAAGTTTTTATAACGGATGCTTAAAGCTTAATTTTAATTTCCATCTATAAAATGGGCGAACATAGCGAAGTACTTTTCTCTTCCGAGGCTACAACAAAGTTATACCAGCAGAAATGTCGATGTGAGGCAATAGGAAACTTATCCTCACCGAACTACAATATTATATAATCAGATTATCCGAAAGATCCAAATCAAGAACCTTTGATCCTTCATATATTTCCGGTACATCAGCCGCAATTTGAAATTAAATTAAACACAGTCAATATTCTTAAATTTATTTATCAGCTAAACTGCGTCAACTGGCCAAATACTTATTTATAAGGTATACTGAAGACCTGCTATGTACGATTTATATATAGAGCGCAGATTTATGGCCTGGCTGGCGGCCTAATTGAAATCATAAAGATTGTGCGCGTACAAATCAAAACAAATCGTAAATAAATCTCAAATATTAAATATATATAATTGTATATATCTCGTTTGCTTGATGTTTATTGTAAAACGAGTTGAAAATTCCACTTGGCCATTGGCACTTGACGATTTGGCTGGCTACTATCGGCCACGCTTGATGCGGCACCAGCGCCACTGACGCCTGCATTGAACTTTGGCTATGCATCGTATATTTAGCACCAGCCCTGGCGGACAGCTCCACTTATCGTTGCTCACATGGGCAGCAGTGATATGAAAGGGGCCGGTGCTTGAGTTTCTGGATTGTAAGAGCTAATGAGCATTAATTGATTTCGAATTCTGTTCGCCGAACACGTAGCCTGCGATTTATGAGACAGCGAGTTGAACATGATATATATTGTGTACAGGATCTTGCGGTTTCCTGGGCACGTGCCCTTACCGTACCTTCCTCTTGCTTACATTCTTTTTGTACTTTGTCATAATCCTGTTTGCCCAAACACACAAGCCACAGTGAAGCTTACTATTTTTTGGTAGTCCAACCAAAAACCGCAAAGTCAACCAAATAAGTCCCGCAACAAGATACACAAATCAGAAATCGGTATCTGTGCATGTTTTAGAGTGCAGCTGACGCGTGGCCGGCGGGCAATTCATGTTAAACAAGTAATAAAAATGATTAAAGCAAATCTAAACATAGACATCGACATCGGCACCGGCACCGGCACCGGCATCCATTTGTTAATCAAAATTTGGGCAGACCATGCAATATGCAAATATGTGTGTATGTAGCAAACAGCTCAACGTTCAAAGTAATCAATAGAACGGAAGCCTAAAACATGCGAAGGGATTCGATTTGCTTGTTTAAGTAATTACATAATGGTCAGAAATTTAACGACCTCCATTGAAAGCCTCCCTGTGAACAGTGGTGTAAAATGAGATTGCTTAGGGCACAAATTAAAGTAGAAATAGATTCTAATAAAACTCATGTAAAGTATGATAAACTAATTTACATTTGCATTATTATATTGATATACTGTTATACTGTCATATATACATGTATATGACATACGTCGGTTATTTCTGCATATTAGATCATTTTGCATAGTGCAGCGTATCCCTGCACTTGATGGCCTTCTTCTTCTTGCTAAGCGACTGACAGTTTTTCACTAGCACGTTCGATATACTTTACTTGTCTACTGTTATACTTTACACTTAATACTGGCATGCTGATCGTTATATATGTTTAAAATGTAATATTTTCTTACTCCGTTGTATTCTAAATCGTTCATTCAATTTTCGTTGGGGTTATTCGTAATGCCATTAGCTATTACACAGCCCCACCTATACTTTAATACCATACTTTTTCATTTGTTGTTACTCTCCCTGAAACCCTTGCTCTGCCAGTCTCTCCCCCTTTCATGTTGCATGTGGCATGTTTCTCACTCCTTTCTAAAATTTTTTGGTCTTTTGGCATTTCCATTTGCAATTTTCTAGCGGAAATGTGCGCCAAAATGTTTGCGTGCGCGCGAGTTATGGATATACACACATACACATACACATACTCATACACATGAATATATATGTGTGTGTATAGGAGTGTATGCGTGTAGCTACAAATATTCGAAATTTGAGAAAGCAGAAAAACACTTCATAAAAGGGCCGTTGCAAGGGTTTAGGGTTGCGGGCCCCGTCCGCCTGCAAATGGCGCACCAAATGCGTTCATTGAACTGCCGCGAATGCAATAATCAACAAACGTCTGTAAAGAAAAATACGTATGCATGTATGCGTAAGGAGAATGAGCTGATGGCGATGACGAAGAAGCGCCATAGGCGGGGCGACCCGATCCAACCCAAGACAAACAATCTAGCACAGATTTGTATAGCCCAGCGGGTAAAAAGGCAGCAAAAAGTCTAAATCTATGTCTCCATGCGCTACAGCGGAAGCGGAAAGACGCGCAACTTGCGACTTGTGGCATAAAAAAAAAACCAAAAAAGAAAAAAAACGGCGCTCCACGGGACACGAGCTAAGACCGCAGTAAAGAACCAAGGAAGCTGTCGAAAGGCTGGCAACCCTGTGGCTTTTTTGTTTTATATTTGTTGTTAGCCTGCCAAAAAACGGAAACGAATTAAGTTGCCTTATGCGACAGACAGACTGGGGCTTCAGGACGACGAGCTGAAATCGATATGCAGATGCACAACCAAGCTTGAGATACAGATGTATACACATACATACGCGATTTAGATACACACACCATACCCACATACATGTGTGTGTATTTATGCAGTTCCGTCATCAACTTATGCCTACATGAGCGGATGATGGGTGGGTCTCCCTCTCGCTGCTTAATGTGGCGAAAATGTAATATTGTAACAAGCGCTGAACGGTATTGGATTTGTGTGTTTATTGCTCCACATTATTCACAGCTCGATGCACAGCAGCAGCGGCAATCATTGCATAAGCGGGACAACATGGCGTATTGTGAATATTTCCTTATACTTGTCCAATAACTCGCAAGGAAATTGATCAACAAAACGGCAGTAATAACCATTATACTCACTATAAACGTGGCCAGAAGCCAGCAAAAAATGAGTACTTCAATTTGAGCGATGTGGCATTAACGAGACTTTTATGAAAGACAAGCGAATGGGCGGGGCATTGGGTAACTGGAGCAATTTACTAAAATAATTTTAGTGGAGGTATAACACAACTTTTGTTTTAACTTATTCCGATAAAAGTTTAGATAATAATATTATTATAAAACACACCTTGTTCTCTGTCCTAAAAGTATGCTACAAAATAATTAGAGAATTCCAATATTTCTTATAACTTTTCGCTACAATAGAACCAATAATGAAATATATATAATATTGCAAAAGTTAAAATTTAATAAAAAAATGTAATTAATTCAAAGTTAATTATGGGGCTTGAATAGTCCATGTGGATTACGATACCTCGCGGAAACAGGAGGAAAATAAAGCCTTTTCGGACAATGCCGTTCACTAGGAAAATTGGTAAATTTATTTAATATCTTATGGTTTCAAGTAAAAGTAAATATTTTTGTTAAAATAAGCTAGTCATTGTTACGTTAGCTTTTTTATTAGTTCTCATTCATATCCATTAGAGCTCGCCTCTCGTAGGCCAGCTCCAGTTCTTAGAAAGCTAAATATATTAGCTTTCCGACATTTCCACAATATCTCTGCGTTTCGACCTCTTTTAAAATATGTTAGTTGACATAAACAGCTCATATCACATATTTGTAGCTAATTTATTGCCAAAAATAAATTTAGATTCTATTTTCGCTGCGATTACAAGCAATTTGTGCAGCTGCCAAGAGCAAGTGGAGAAGTTTATCAGTTGAATTCGCTTTTAATCCATATGTTAGGCCACCCATAAATTACATCGAGCAGCGCTAAGCAGCGATTCAGAGCTGTCATTTAACTAATTTTTGTTGATGTTAAAAGTGAGAGTGAGCGATTTTCTTGTCAGTCATCCGATAACAACCCGCAAAACGATTTTGTGAATCCTCTATATGTAGACGATGAATTTTGATTATGCTATCTACTATATTATCTTTGATGGATCTTTGAGCATATTGCAGTTTCATTAGATAAGCCTTTGAACATTGATTTGGACATAACAACGGGCTTCCAACTTTAAAAAAAAAGACTAATTTCAATATTTTTATTTTTTGAGTTAAATCGAAAACAAGAAAATAATTTACTTTATCAGCCTATTCCTATTAATTCGACTTTAGATTCTGAATATCACGTTTAGTAAAATGTTTAATAATCTCCATTTCGGAACTTGCGTCCACAAATAATCAACGACAAACACAAAATTTAATGCCGATATTTGCAAGCCCAAATATTTGATTCTCTCTGTTTTTCGTGTACGTTTCACTGTTTTCACGTCGAATGCACTAGGCTAAAGTCTAGTTATTAAATAGTTAAATGCAACTGGCATATTGCAATTAGGTGTAAGCTCCGCTCACCAACCGATCGATGGCTGGGAGTTTAAGTAACTGTTGAAAAAAGGCTGAAAGGGGGGAAAATGGAAAACGAAAAGAAAAACAACTTGAGCGAATTGTGGCATGAGGCACGCCCCTGTTTGGCAATTTGGTGCGCTTCGCTGCGCGTGAAAATTATGATTTTTGCTTTTGGGAAAATCTCATTAAGTTAAAGGCTGAAAAAGGATGCCGACGGGCGATGCCTGATAAAGGCGCGGACTATTGCCTAGGCCATAAATACGGGTTATGCAAGTAATTTGCATGCAGCTGGGCTGACGATGTCGGCGGCATTTGACTCAAATTGAAAAGCACATTGCCCGCCCGCGATACTCGCAGTCAGAATGGAAGCAGCAACAGCGACGGCAACAGCAACATCAACTGCGACAGCAACTGCGACAGCAGCATCAGCAACACAAGCAGAAACAGAATCAGCAACAATATTTAAACGCATGTTGCGTAGTATTTTAATTAAGCTCACATTTTTATAGACATTTCTTAATGGCGCGACATAAATTTTGCGGTCTACCTAGAAATTGGCATCGCGCAGGGATCAAACCGCTGGACTGGGACTCTCCTCCAAAGGGTAACTGGAGCTCAGAGCATAGCTTATAAAACGCACGGCAGGCGGCAGAGGCGGCATCTGCGGCGGCGTCGGTGGCAGCGTCTCTGCTCATAAATGGAAAGTGAATTTAATGCCGTGCATTAAACAAAGTTGTGAAACTGAAACGATTTGTATTCAAGTTGAAGGAGGCGGCACACACATTCAACAGCCGCAGAGGCAGAGGCAGCCGCAATCTCAGTCGCTGTCAGCGTCGCCGTTGCCGTCGCAGTTGCGTGATAACTTCATTGCGGCTCGGCACTTGCTATCTCTCTCTAACGTTCTGCCGATTGTTGCATGAGGCAACTTTGTATAGCCGCCTTATCGATGCAGCGACTGATAAATGTTTGACACAGTGTGTGGCTTATTTGAGTTACAGTACGTCCTCGTTCGCACCGTCGCACCGTCGCACCACCACCTGTTCCACAGCTCATGAACACACTCAGCGTGTCATTCACCCGGCAAACAGGCAATTGCAATTGAGCAGTAGTTGCACTCAGTGTGAGTGACTGTGAGTGTGAGTAGTGTATCTGTATCTGGTAAATACGTTTTATGGCCAGCCATATGTGCAAGCCGTTTAAGCTCTGCTTGTCCACACAAGCACACACACACACACACACACATATCTCTTGTGTATTCGTATTCGAAAAAAAAACTCACAAGCGTTTTGTTTGAACAAGCAGTAAATGCTTCAGTTGCTCCCAGCCTGGCTAAGCATTATGAATAAGAGATAAACAAAGAGGCGCAAAGTTATGAAACGTTGCAAAAAATATTTCGAATTGTGACTGCATTGCGAAATAGTCAAAATACTTCAAGTCTTGTAAATAAAGCTGGGAATGGAACGAGCGATCAATGCGGAGAAGTTTAGAGTGTGTGAATGATGGGCTTTGATATGGATTAATGTTCTTCTGTATTCTATTCTAGATTATGTCAAGCTAATAAGCTAATAACTAATATGAAGTCTTTGAGCAATGGATTCCATCAATCAAGATTTTCTTCACTCATTCACTCTTTATTTAAATAATGGTTTCAGAGGCTCAAGCCCTTCTCTTGCACTTCTATTTGGCAATTAGCTCAGAAGAGTAAGATAATTGCATTTTTATTTATGTAATATGCACTTAAGTAATATAACATATATTGACATTGGGGTGCAAACACTCGAGAGATATTTACTTCGAATGCTTTTGGCCATTGTGCAACAATTCAGTTCAAAGTTGAGCTGTGGAACAGTTGCATACCTCATGTGGCAGAGGCGCTGGGGATTTGTTTCCATTTCGCTTCGATTCGAAATGGAATGATTTATTTGCATATGCAACATCGAAATGCACTCACCAGGGCCCCGAAATGAGGTGACTTTTAAGTGGCCGGCATCCGACTGTTGCCTGAGCTACATATATGCACTTATTCATATATACGTGTATATATGTATAAATGTGGCTGCCCCTTTCCGAAATACCCAAAAACTGTCGCCAAGTGCTCCATTTCTCGGGCAAAGCACTTTGGTGTAAAGCTTATTAACGAAATTGTATTTGTTGTTTTTGTTTTTCGTATTTTTGTTTTATTTTTCTTGCCTCTTGCGCCGTTTATTATTATCGGGTTTAATGGATTTTTAATGAGCCTTAAGCAAAGCTTCTGACGGTATTTGCAGCAGTGCAGTTTCATTATCGCTTAATCCTGTTTATAAAAGCGCAGCAGCGTTTTGTCATCGGCCTAAAATCGGGTTCCCTACACAATCTCGCCTTCTCCTTCTTCTGTGTCCCTCTCTTTCCTAACCCTATGTGCCGGGCTCCTAAGTTGAGGATCACATCGTCTCACTTCCAATTAAATGTATACCTTGAATTTGTTTGCTCAGAATCACAGCATTTGATGCAATCAACTTGTCAGCTCGTCATAGAAGGAGTTCACCACTAACATGGCATACATGAGTATACCTACGAGATGATAATATATAAATTTAGCCATTTTTTCGAGATTCAAGTGGAAAGTGAAAAGTGAAAAGTAGGATTATCAATAGCAACCACTGAGAACAGAGGTTTGCTGTTACCAAGAATAAGGTAACTAATACTTATATGTATAAATAGAAAAATGACTTGGATTGTACAATCGATAAAATAATAGTTCCTGGAACTATAGATAACTAATATCAATATTTTAATAAATTCTATAAATGATCGATAACAGCAACAATCAATCGCCGTGCTTACCAATTCTTAAAACCGCAATGGCACTCAGCAGAGCCGTAGCTATAGTACAAATTAGAACAATAAAATTTACTATAAGCCAGGGTCCCAAGCAAGAGGTGTTTTTCTGTGGTGAATGCCTTTAGTAAGAAGATTGATGCGATTTGTCCAACTCACTGTCATTGCTCCAGTAATCAGCAATAGATCGCTGAAGGCCATTAGGTAAAAGATTACTGAGAACCAGAACACGCAGTACCGTGCGTCCATCTTATCAAAAAATTTAACGAACACATGTGGCATCTTATCACGGGTCACATAATAGATGCCAAGTGATCCTAGATAAAAGTCCATAAGCCCAAAAATGCAGCCAAATAGCATTGTTCCGAATTGTAACGATACGCAGCAACAACATTTCATCAGCCGCATATTGATTGCATCAACTTCTCTATTTCCTTTACAATATCCCTCGAATTCCTTCTGAGCGCTGTATTAAGTATAACGAAAACTGAGCTGAGCCTTCGTTGCCTACAGATCGAATTTTGATAGCAGCACTAAAACCTATCTAAACTTCTGAATTCCTCCTTTAGATTTCCTATTCTATGTATAATAAATGCCTATGCAAATTTCAGATAGTTTTCAAAATCCCAATTGACAGATATTTCTAAGGAACAACTTCTTTACCATGCTTGAAGTTTTCTTTCTGCTCTGGTCTTACACACTGTGCCGATACAGAGTCTACACTTGAATGTGTGCAACGGATAGATAGATATCCTTATACAATACATTGCCAGTGTGACTTACAGAGTTTATAAATTCATTCCCTTCAAATTTGTAATCAATTAAGTCTAGTAGGTCAGCTTGTTTACAACTGCAGAATCGGAGGATCAAAGTTCATTTTACTTATGGCGCAAAGTTCAAAATATGGCATGCCTTCTGGGTAATCAAATATGATTTGGCCAACTGTAATTACGTGAAAAGGCGACAAATCACCTTTCAAAAGAAATGAATAATTCGTGTTGTGTGCCGGTAAAGGCTTTTTGTTTATCAGCTCGAGGCAATCAACTCGAGGGCTTGCGACCAACCTCAGAAGTGCTTTTCTCAAGTGCCAGCAGGCGGCTCAAATCCGCCCAGTGACAGTTGAGGACATCAAAGTATATTCGTTGATCGATTATGGTCCCAATTATGCCTCGTCAAGACAGTAATATGTGTCCAAAGTCCGAAGCAGCTCGGTGTCTTGCATAAGAATTCTCCGCCAGCCGTTGACGGTGCAATCCATTGAGTGAGCCCTGGACAAGGTCGTTGCCACTATGGTATGTTGGTATGTCGGTTCTGTAGTATTCTATTTGATAACAAATTTGGCACTGCAAATTGTGCGCGTGAGTGGCGGTTAGTATCTTTGAGTACTTTTACAAGCCGCAACAATTTCTGTTGATTCTTTTCTTTTTGTTTTGTTTCTTTTTTTTTTTTTTTTTTTTTTTTGGTGTGGTACCGGGAATGTACCCCTGCTCTGCAAGCAGCCGCTTCATTTATCGGCAATGGAATTTTAATTGAGTTAGCATGTCGTGTAAGTCACAGCAGTGGCGTCTGGGCGCGCAGTTGTGATTCAGATATTAACGCAATTCTCCGGCACACATGGTATAGCAAGGGCGGAACTTTATGCACTGAACTGGTTCATAGTTCATTGCACCATGTCATATATATTATAATTGATTGTTAGTGCCTTTATGATGCTTATGTTTATTATTTTACGATAATTACTAATCAAGAAAAATAAAATAGGTTTAGCACAGCAAATTCTTAGCGGTTTGTCTGTAGACCTTTGTTAAGAGTCTTCCGGTTTTGTCAGCAGTTGATCTCGCTAATTCGTGTTCGCTTTACTACTCATGATAAGCTGTAATCATTTGAGGACTATATGGTTATGGCGTAGCCCAGAGACCTCAAGCCGGTATGACCAGTGTACAGGGCGTACATAAGGGTGAAACCTTAGTTCTGATAATCGATATATAGATTATATTAGAGTTATAGAAAATTATAATAAAATTTGATATAAGATATGTTTATTAATGGATAATTTAATTGAACAAGTTGTCTGAACTCGGACAAAACTTGTTTTCTCCGAATATTTAATCAAAATGATATATTGCAGCTGACAACCCATAAATCATCAGCTGCCTAGATATGTTCTTACCAAATTTACAAATGAACTAGTTCAACTTATCTACTTGTAATCTTTTTGACTGTTTCTGATGCTAACACGCAATATGGATCAATTTTTTGGGCGTAGCATATCATTTATTTGGCAAATCCCTTGTTTTGAATAGGTTCCACTCATGAATCTTCGTCAGCTTTAGTTTGAAATAAAGTACTCCACTTGTTCAGAATATCGGGTAGGAAGGGTAAGTGATTCACTTTGGATCACATGAAATGATAGATGTACACACATTGAAATGTGTGCAGCACACTTGCTGGTTCCTTGTCTCATCTATCTTCGTCAAGGCTTTGGATGCGTCGCACCGTAAGCCCTATGCAGATCCAGAAATCACATGTCCAAACTTGGCCACCCACTGACCGAAGCCGCAATAGGCAGCTGATAATGTTTGGACAGTCGCAAATCCATAGAGTGCAAGCCCATTGGACATAGTTAAGCGGGCATTTCGGCTTGAGGCTATTTGCAAAAAAAAAAAAACCTAAAGTCTAATGAATAGGTTTTTAAGACCAGCCCGAAATAGAACCGATGCGCTCAGTATGCTAAAATAGATATGGTCAAAGTTTGGATCGTCTGGTGCCTGGCGGTATCTATGGGCATTCTTAGCTGTATCTGCTAAGCGCCCATCAGACCTGCCAGACATGCCGCTGACAGGAAATTAACAGTTTCAATTACATTTAACCAAACGAGATAATTGGAAACGCTGCCGCTGGTGCTGGGGCTGGCGCTAGCGTGTGGCAGAGCTTAAAGCATTTTGTGGATTTTGACTTCTATTTTGCTTTTATTATATTTTACCTTTTTTTCTACTCGGAACTCGCGCGCCTTTTATCACCAAACATAAACGTTGTTAGGTTTAGTAATCCACGATAAAACAAATTATTTGACAAGCGCGTTAATTGATTTGATTCTCGTGCAGTTCGCTTCTGCCAATAACTCAGATCAAAAGTGTTACCAAAATTTTGGTAGCTTGTTTCGATGGGACGAAAGACAGATACACTAAAAATTTAGATCATATGATGATTTGGATAAACATTACAAAGTCTTAGCTGAGTCAAGTTCTGAACATAAGGAAGCATATTTAAGATATCGACGGTCGCTTGATAAAAGTATTCAGCGAATTCTTGAAAGTGATATATTAACACTTAAGTCTACAGTTGTTTACTAAATATCACAATGATTGAATCGTGACTCTTGATAGCTAAACTTTGTGAAACTAGTTTTAGTAAAAGTATTTAAAGATTGCAGACTTGAAGGTATTAATTGATATGCTCAGCTATACAAAGATTGATATGCTCAGCTATACAAAGATCGATAAATATCGATATTATTGCATTCATTCAAAGCAAACTCAAAATGTGTAAGGCCCTCACCAAGGGTATCCCAAAAGGTGCTTCACTTGTAAATTCCTCACATATTTTCGCACTGACTGAGACGCTTTGTCCGATAATTTAAGTCACGGTTATCTTGATGATAATTGATAAACGATATAGTAAACTTCAAGTAAACTGATGTATAGTAATATATGTACATATTGACAGATACGCATTTATGCGGGATTCACAGTAAGTGAATTGTTATCCGAAACTTGTTGATCGTGCAAATAGACTATAAATCCAGCTATGCAGTTAGTTGATCTACATTTGGCGTATTTAGATATGAGGTATATAGCCTTGAATTCCAATAGTTAATTGTACTTAAAATAATACGTCAGGTATCAGCGGTCTATTATTTCTACACAATCACATAACTAGAACGATAGGGTGTTTATGGAAGACGAATTTCGAGTTCTCTTCTCGACATTTCATAGACTGGACATGTGGTAAAATAATATTGTGGTACACGAAAGTAAAAAAAGTGTATTAAATATATTGTAATAAAAACACATTTCGTAAAAAGTTTAGCTTTCAAGCCGCTTCCAAAACGACTGTGTATAATGTATGTGAACAGGTTTAGGTTTGTCCTGATTGTGTTAATACCCCTCTTTAGGGTATACAAAATATACTTCGCAATAGAATTTGTGGGTGTTTATGGTATTTAAGCGGATGTTACCACACATTGGGTCGATTCAACGGGCCACGAGCTTCACAAGAAGATAACATAAAATGCGTTTTGCAATGTGTCTAGATGTGTGTGTGCGACTGTGAGTGGGTCTTTCGGTATAGGTAAGACATATTCTCTGTTTGTTGTAGACTAGTTAGACTTTGCCGTCGGCATTCGCGTTGCATGTCACAGGAAATAAACAATATGTAATTATGCACTCACACTGCTGCCAGCTCAAGTAATCGCCCACTGGCAAGGTGATCTTTATAGCGGGACTCCTCCCCCTCTCTCCCGTTCTGCCGTATCTTATGGATACATATATCTTATGACTCGACTGCACCAGCAATAATCATCATAAACAGCCGGTTCTGACTTGTCAACAAAAAATATGCCGCCTGCCAGACGCAGCAGTGCAGTTTGATGGGCGGGGGCGTCTGGAGCGGCTCTGGCGGCCTCCTACGTCTCTCACTTCAAGCATACACTGAACGGAAGTTTGAGTTTTGATAAATGCCCAACCGCAAAACAAAAGGGAGAGTGCACCACAGTCAATAGCCAACAGCCAACAGCCAACGGCCAACGACCAACAATCAAAAGCTTCTTCCTGTGCCTCGTCTTAAGTGGGTCAACTGCAGCTGACATAACTCGGCTGCGCTTTGTGGCTCCGATCTGAGCGGCGTCTCTGTGGGTGTGCCGCGTGCAGCTGTAGTGAAAGTGGCGTAAGCCTTGGGGAGCTCCAACATTATCTCATTGTTTGAGCTGTGCTTGTTCATTACTTGGCTAATTAAAAATGGAATACTGGTGGAATGGTGGAAACTGTTTCCAATTCGTGTTTATCTATAATAACGTATTATCTATAATAACGTATTATTATTAACAGATTAAAAGATCAACTGAGTATAAAAAATATTTGTTCATTCTCCATAAATATTTGAATATTATATATTATTATAATTGTAATTGTTAAACTGAATGAAATAAATAAAGCAAATATACATTTATACTATTTGAAATTGTTCCTCAAATATGAGAGTATACCTGTATAATACTTGCAGTGTAAAAGTAGGCGGAGCACATGGCCAGTCTCGATAGTTACAAGCGATTGCTTCTCTGCCCCCCAAGAGTGCTTTTATCATTTAATGGCATACCGAAAAAATAAAGCTCTTATCTAAGTGCGCAAATGAAGAGAGACTACGAAGCAGAAAAGGCGTTCAGTGTGGCGCTCTCTCTAAGAATAATAATATATTAATGTTAATAATATATTCGATATGGATTTTCACAACGGGAGGCAACTATTGGAGCTGTCGATGTCATTCAATGCCACCCACTTTATCAACAGCAGCGACGACACGGTGGCGTCTGAAGAAATGCGTGTCAGATACAGATAGCGGGAAAAGGAGTGCGCCGCAATCTTGGCCACACACCAATACTATAGCCATAACAATAACAATGACAATTTCTTTCTGTTTGCCTTCCAACTAGCGCCAGTTATTCAAATAAAACTTCAGTCCGACAGTTAGACAGACAGACAATCCTAGGGCCGGACAGTCGAACTGTCGGTGAATGGGATTGTCAGCCCAGTGTAGATACATAATTTAGTATCAGTATCATATTTTTTGTTATTTTATTATATTTTTTATTAATCAATAAGAGTGCTGCCTTTTTTGTATTTTTTCTTTGATAAGATTACAAGACAACCCACAACGCAGTTCCAAGCGCTGGCCAAAGCACTGCGGGACGGCTGCGAGGTGCCGGAGCCTAATGAAGATCTGCGACCACCTGGTATGAAGCATTTGACCAGCTTTTTGGCAATCGTTTGGCATGCGCGATAAGCAAGACAGAAAACAAGTCAAGGCGGGTATATTCAACTAGGGAAATCTGAGTACGGTTACTCGTCAAAATTTAAATATACTTTACATCTTATGTGATTCATTGGAATGCATGATATACTGATGTAATGTCCTGATAAATAGTTGAAAATAATATCGATATTGATCGATAAAGGGATCGACTTCTGCCATTTACTATATACATTCAGTATATTACAAAATAATATTCAGATAGTCGGGAGGATAGGCTTATATACATGGGTTACTTATACATAGTTCTCAATGGTATACAATAATTCATAGACTTTATGTACGGAGAACGGGACTTCCCCTTCCACCCGACCTAGAATGTCATCACTCCCAGTTGAATGAACAAAATACTAAAGTGACAGCGCCATCCGCAGTGCCAAACTGATAAATCTAATGTTTACTTAACATTTATTATTTTATAAATTATAATTACCACTTGCGCTTTGCATTTGGCATTAAATGGACGAGTATCAGTATCGCATACAAAAGCAATGATCGTCGAACAGACTTTAGCCTGAAATGCCATCTACTTATAATATATGCATATACTATATACATGTCAGACCCATTATTTGGGGTCCACTGCCCAGCCCCCATCAATTTGCGCCGTTCATAAATATTTACATAAACCAGAGCGTTAGAAAAAAAAAAAAAAAAAACATTTGCCAGACCAATTTGTTATTTTTAACAATTAGGTCTTATCTGCCAGAGTATGCTCGAATGAAGATACCCTATACACTTTCAACATGGTTCTTGGAGGATCGTTAAATAAAGTTGGAGAATTCTTCATAGAGCAGTCGATGGATGACGATCTTTAAATTGAGAGTCTCTTAGAGATCACATTTACATATGATCGATTCTCGGATCCCGATGGAGATATGTGAAGATTGCTTGGAGCGGACAAATGTTGATATTAATATGCAGTCCTAGAATCTGATAATGGAGATTATTTCTGCAAAATGTTAAGTCTTTAGTCAACCCCGTTTTGGCCAACTTTCATAGGGTATCAGAAATATATTAAAATATATTCATAAGTAACAATAAAACATTTACTAAGGAAAATATATCGTAATTGTTGGGGTTTTTGAATGCCTTGCCGGGAACACATGCGCAATTTGTTTTAATTACCACCTTGGGGCCTAAAACCGTTAACTCCTACACATACCCTAGTATTTACCGCTACTTCAAGCATTGCCGTTTACAGGGCCAGACGAGAACCCTTAACTTAGCCGTTATCTTAATGATCCACAGCAGACAACATTCCAGAAATGCCATTTGCATGAGAAATACCTAAGGCAAGCCCAAACCAAGTTCACTTCTTTATTTCGAAAACTCTTGACCAAATACTATAATAACATAAAGCATTTCATTGAATTTATCTATATCAATAAACTGAGAGTGCATTTGCTTTTGACTGTATATTAATAGACATCATTTCGATAAGACAGCACGCAAATAGCTCATGTCAACATGGGGCCACGAAACGAAGTCAAATTTCTTTTATTTATAAAACTTGGATGATTGGCAAATTTTAAGCTTCCCGATATGATAGCAACTGGGATGGGTTTTCTGCTTTTATTTCAGTCTGATAGATATAATTGGAAACGATAGCTGTTTTCAGATAAGTTTTTATATAACACATCGGTATATAACAGTTGGATTACAGTTAGATATATAACAGATCGGATATTTGTAGTACATATCAATTCGGTATATAACAGTCAGATATATAACAGTTAAGCAGGCAACAGAAAGGTGTATATAACAGTTCAATGTGTAATAGTTTAGCTACATATAGGGAGAGTTTTGCAACCAATCTGAAATAGTTCGGTGTGAAATATTCAGACGTTTGACAGCTCTGCTTATATCGCTTATAAAAAGTGCAGTGTATAACAGTTATGACAATTAATATAGGTTCATAGCTAACTATATGTGTGTAGCATGAAGATGTAGCCCCTTTTATATGTAGAACACCAATCGGATGGGCAAGGCCAACAGAAAACTCTGTTATCCCACATAATAGCCACAATTAAAGTGTGTCTAGCTGCACTATCAGCGGCGACTACTGACAAGCCATCAACCTGAGATATGAAAGGTTCCCCCGGCCGCCTCGAGACCGTCTCTGACCGTCCGCTGGCTTCTTGGGCCCAATCAAGCGAACAAGAAGAAGAAAAGTGCAATATTTGCGCAGACATTAACAGAGTCAACAGCGGCATATTTTAAATGGCACACAGAAGGGCGAAAGGCGACGCCTTCTCGCCTTGTCGACTTGTCGCCTTCTCGCAGCAGTGGCTAGTTGCTTATATTGAAACGGAAACCGTCCTGTGATAGCCGGAAAAGTTTTTCAAACAGCAAAAGCCTTTTAAGGCGAAAAACTGATTCTACAATACAATCAAATGTGCCGACGCATAAATCAAACACTTGGACATCAGCTGGGTCTTAAGTTTTCAAATGTTTTTCCTTTTGTTTTTGATTTGCTTTCTGTTTGCTGATTCCAAAATAAAATTCCACTGAATAACTAGAACAGGCAGCGCTTTGGATCATATCGTGTATCATATCGACAGGGGGGAAAGAGAGAGAGAGTGAGAGAGGTCTCTCCAGCTGTAAAACTGTCTATTAAAAGTTCTCATTTGTCTGTGTTTGCTTTCGTTGGTCAGAGTTGAAGAGTCGCATTGGCGCCGGTGAATCCCGCACAAAGGTTTGGCCCGATTCAGTGTCTGCAGGATTCCCACCCACGGTATCTGGCTCACTGTAATTATTGAGTATAACGAATGGCTCGATATGCTCATTTATCAATGCCCGTCATGGCGATCGTAAAAACACGTTTTATACTCGTGCATATATAATACTTTTTTGGGTATTATCGTTGTGCACGTTTTTAAAACGCGACACATACGCTGAATAACAAAAACTTTCCGCTTACAATAAAAACATTGTTAAATTGGCGCTCCACTGGGCTTATAAGCGAGCCCGCCATAAACAACAGCAAAAACAGGTAATCAAAGCAGTAAATACACTGAGAATTCGGAATTGATTTTGCGGAAATATATTTAGTTATGGAACAAGCCGAATTAAATAGTAAGTAAACACATACATATATTTATTCCACAGGAATAAACGTTATGACGGCTGGATGGATGGGTGAATGGAAGTCAAAAGTATAATATATAGGCATCTCCTTTAAATCATTGAATCAGAATATTCTCAAATTGTCAACTTCGATATTGGCCGGAATTAGTGTGCCATCTCTGCGTGAAGAGTTCAACTGTGTGGCAACTCTGCAAAATGCGCGTTGAACCCTCAAATTCTTATCTGGGCAAATGCAATAAGAGTCAAATACACGACGACACACTAACATATAGCAGTGGGAATTTATAATGGCAATACATGGGAGTACATGTGCTTAATATCTACAGCTATCTTTGTTGCTATTGTTGTTGTTAATGTTGTAGTTGTTGCTGTTGTTGTTGTTATTGTTGTTGTTGGTATCATTTAGCTTGTTGCCAAAGGCAACGTGGCCAGACCACAAAATGGTTCACCATCTATTGACAATTCAATTAGCGTTTTGAAATAATTTCTTGATAAGCATGGCTGTGGGACACATTTTCGGGTATACCAAAGCCTCAAGTACAACCACCTAATAACAAACTGTAAAAGCTAATAAAAACACACTAGAAACCTATGAAAGCAGAGTCTGCATGCCCTTGCCCAGAGAGGAGGAGACATACTGCCATATGGCTTGAGTTTGGACTGTGAAGATATTCAAGTTTTTTAGAGCTGTCCAGATATAGTAAATTTGGAATTTTAAATAGGTTATTTTAAACATGCTGTGAATATATGATTTAATGATTTAATTAAATTACTTACTATAACACACGCTATAGGTAGATTGAAATTATGCCGAGCTCCTTTTGTTAGAGCTTATAGCAATTACTGTGGCGTCAAGTTAATTATTGGTAATTAGTAGAGCCAAACCAGGACTATAAAAGCGCCGAGACCATCTGGGAGAACTTCAGTAGAAGTTGTGGATGACAAGCATAATGGAGAGATTTATTTTACTGCTTCTAATCGCCATTTGTCCCAGTACATTGGCCAATAGCCAAGATCTGCAACCTGTGACTTCGGAAACAGAGTCGAGCAATTTGAACAGCCAGAGATACCCTGGAACTGTCATAGTATACGCACGTGTGCAATGGATTTGCCTGGGAAAAGTGTGGGTGCCGAATGCTATGCAGTCGGGCGATCTTATCTGGGGTGCCCAGATTGCAATTTTGGGCTATACCCTGGCACTGTTAGCCTTCGGCGTCGAGTGGGTCCTGAGGCGTGCCCAATTTGCATAAATTGCGCTGCTTTCACACGCTGCAATTTGCCTATGTAAATCACTTTTTATCAGACATTACAATCATGCGCCATGCAAACTTCAGTTTCGCTGTGAGAAAGTTCAGTTCCTTGGAGAATGTGCGACAAGTTGGCGGACTGTGCAGTCATAGGAGCTAGCTCAGCGTTAAAACTAAAGGTATTTTCTTGTGAATGTGTAGAAATAAAACTGTTTCAATTGCTAATGCAAAAAAGGTGTGCTACTGATGAATAATAAGGTCAAGCGGACTTTGTAGACAACTGTTTTAGGACTGCTAATCGATCTAATATCTTTATCTTAAACAATTTTCGGTAAACTTGACGTCAAGTCACATTAGTAAAAAAAATTAATTACAAAGATTTTTAGAAATCGAATGAATCGAAATGAACCCAGAATATTTTTATTTTCATCAAATTCGGAATAAACGCATTTTTAAGAAATGTTATTGGAGCTCTGTTATGCAGAGCCTTGGTTATTTAAATATTTTGCTAACATTTTAAAATTATTGCTATTCACATTTTTCCGTGCATCAAAAATATTAAAAACTGTAAATAAAATGATTTTAGTAAATGAATTTAAATAAATAAAAATTAAATATTTTAAAATAAACTGTAAATTATTTGGAAAAAGGAGAAAAAAAGTAAATTAAATACTACATATATTAAAAAATATATTAAATTTTGAATGCTTCATGTTATAAAACAGAAGCATAATTTCATAAAATTTTCCACCCGAATTCCCTGTTTTGAATTCCTTATGCATGAGTTTTACGAATCGTTATAATTGCTTAGCATAAAATTCTTGTTTTCTCGTTTATATTATCAGAAATAGAGCTGTGAGTTTTTTCTTTTTAAATAAGCGCGTGGCATTGTGAAATTGGGAATCATATCATTTGTATATGATTACTCAGATAAGAGCCCTAAAATAGATATGGAGACCTGGATCGTGCCTCTGAGTGCTATGAATCACATATATTATTATGCTATACATGTGAGTATATTCAGATGCGCATTGCAGATAGGATTTTTATCAAAATTAGGCGCTTTAAAACTTACCCGAGATTCCATATTGTTCTGACTGTTATTTGACATCAAATTGACTGTGCTGACTCATCCTGAAACTATTGGCCCAGCTAGAACTCTGGCGCTATTAAGAGTGCTGCTAATTTAACCCCTGATTGCCCATTATTTGTTCAATTGTGTACCTAAGGCACACCTAATATTAACCCCTTGGCATTAATAACAGGCCCTCTTGCATTAGCTTTATTAAAAACGAAGCGTGGCCTCTTTGCAGTGCCTCCGTCTGAAATCACTTCAATTCGACAAAGACACTCGACCAGACATTGAATTTATTGTAGCTGCATAACTGTGACTTACGATTTGGCTCTAGTTTTCAATGAAGTGAATTCGTTATTTATGAAATATTTTATCTGCGCCGTGTAACAAAAAGTGATTTTGTATTTTATAGTTGTGCGCGCTCTCTAAATGTGCATTTACTAAGTCATAAAAAGACGTAAATTACATATAAATTGTAAATCGCCAACGGGCCAACGGGCCAACAGGCCAACGGACCATAAACTACAGTTGATCGGGTAAAACTTGTTTATACCCTATTATAAATTAAGTAATATATTTTTCTCTCTAACTTAGACCATTATTGTTTTTATGAGCTAATTAGGGGGTTCCCAGAAAATATATATCAACCTGGGGAAGTAAACTTAAAAATTATTGATGATCTTGACACACGAAATACTTATTTTTTTATACCCTGAACCCATTTTCAATGGGAAATCAGGGTATAATGGTTTTGTTGAAATGTATGTAACAGGGAGAAGGAGGCGTGGCAGACCCCACAAAGTATATATATTCTTGATCAGGGTGACGAGCTGAGTTGATTTGGCCCTGTCCGTCTGTCCGTCTGTCTGTCCGTCTGTCCGTCTGTCCGTCTGTCCGTCTGTCCGTATGTATGAACGCGTCGATTTCAGAAGATATAAGAGCTAGAGACTTCAAATTTTTTTTAAAATGTCCGTAATTACAGCGCGCATATCAAGTTTATCATTAAAAATCGATAACTCATCTCGATCTTTTTTTATCGATAAAAAACCTTATCGAAACCCAGTTATAAAATTATATCTTCTACACCTTTATTGCTAAAGTCTCCAAATTTTTAATGTATGCTTATATGCAATTTATACAATTTCGGTTTTTGTTAAAATTTACCCCCCCACCTCTAAATTCACCCCCTCACCCTCACTTTTGTAAAAAGCGTATTTCAAATACTAGAGACTTGTGCTTTGGCAATTACATGCATATTCATGTTATAATCATAATCTAAAAGTTTCATGAAGATCGTACGTCCATAAAAAAAGTTATTAAACAATTAAGTTCTCATAGTAAGCGCACACTGCAGCCCATGCGTGTTTATGCGTGGTTGCTTGTGTGTGTATGTGTTTGTGTATGTGTGTGTGTATGCGTTTGTGTATGTATGCGTGTGTGTGTGTATGTGTGTCTGTATGCGTGTGTTTGTATGTATGCCTGTGTGTGTATGTATGCCTGTGTGTGCGTACGTGCGTGTGTGTGTGTGTGTGCGTGTTTCTTGTATAAGCTGAAAGACGCGAAAAATTATTGAAATATCTATTGCTCCAAGGGTTCAGGGGATCCCGTAGTCGAGCAGTCTCGACTAGAGCTTTCTTACTTGTTATTACACAAATATCTTTTAAATTAAAAAACAACATTTTTTTTTATTAATATTTGTATATTTATATATGATGTATCTATATCAAATCCTACATTTGTAGATTCGTTACTTTTGATTGACTGATTTGAACAGGTAGAATATAAGATTTCTGTTAACATTTAACTTCAAATGATTTATAATGAATTAATTAATTAGTTGCATTTGTATTCATAGGTATAACTATGATTAAAATTCTATAAGAATGGCATTAGCTTTACATTTGTGACAATATTTAAAAGCCTATCTAAAATCTGATTCGATCGTTAAAACGTAGTAAAAATATTTGCATATTCATCTGCGCACTATAAATTGCTTTTCGCTTAATTAAGTTTGCAAAACTTTTTCTATTTTTGGTCAGTACTTGGACCTCTGGTCTTTGGTCTCTTCTTTTGTCCCATTCCCCTTTGAAGCTGTGAAAGTCATTTTCACAATTGACCAATTTGAACTGAAGAGGTTCAAACATTTCTCACACACTCAGCAATGTGCCTCGGGCGCTGCAAATACTTCAAGTGTGCTCAAAACACTCGAAAGTGTTGAATAATTCAAATGGCCTGCAGGGGAGGAGTAAGAAGAGCTCTGAGGGAGACGAAGACTCTGGCTAGCGCATACCGGAAAATAAATATAAATAATTTGCGAAAAGCTCATTTAGAACAAATAAATTCGAGTTATGAGTTGGACAGACTTCACGCATGGCTCACCCAGCAGAAAACAGAAGACGGAGAGAACAGAATGACAAATATTGTAAATTCATGCCCAAGGAATTTCAGACATCTCAGTTATTTATTTCGGCACATTAACAACGCGGAGACAGCCCCAGACACGAGCCCAAACACAAGCCAAGCACTCAGGCCCGAGGGGTTCGCATTTAATATTGATTGTAAAAAAAAATTGAAATAATAAAAAAAAAAAAAAAACAAAACAATGAAATGTAAAAAAAGGTAAATAAATGCGTATGTGAAATTAATATGTAAAGAGCTTTCGCACAAACAGAATAATTTAATTAGCGAACACTTGTTGGCACTTTATAATTATTTACTTCAAGTTTCCGCTGTACTTGCAAATATTCCTTATAATAACCTGCTTCAGTAAAGGGTATGCAATACGGATGAGCTCGGAAGCTCTATGTTTCAGAGCGCCGAACTTGGATGGTGTAGAATGCTTCCAAAGACTTGATTGATAGGCAAATAGTATTTCTAATTTATGAATGCGAAACACCTCTTGTAGTGGCATAGCGACGAAATGAATATTATCTCTAATGGTAAAGGCAACAATCAATCCAAATAAATATGACAAAGAAGTTCCATTGAATCGCTAAGCGTATTCCGTTTACAGGGTATATGCAAGAGCAGGTACTTTTGTGATTGCTTCTTTTTATTGTGATTGATAAATTTGGCAAATATTTGCTATTGCCCAGTGCAAGTGTCAATTTATATCGTATTGTATTTTCATTTCCATTGATATTTTTTAGGGCAATGCCAGTCGAATAAAATCGATAAAATACTTGGCATAACTTTGATGGGTTATCACCATTAACTGGGAATGGGGCTGGGTAGAGTTGGGTTGGGTTTGTTTTGTTCCAACTAAATTGTTTACAGTGACATAACTTCTGATATAGCTTGGCAGCTTTTTAAATACGTCGGAATGTTAAGTAGATGAGTATCAAATGTTACGTTCCTCAAATAGTAGGCGATAATATCAATAAACACGAATTCTATACGAATTGCACAAACAAATACAATGTAACGAATCGTAGACGCACTTCATTTAGATAATATTACACACGAGCAGAGAAACATATGTTTCCTTGTATATATATGTATATATATATATATATATGTACTTGTTTACCAAGTGGAACTTCCCTTTCGAATTGACAAATTATTATAGCAAGACCTCTCATTGAGAGGAAACTTGAAGGAATAATTGCCCAAGCTTAGCAGCTCAGATGAGTCTTAAGCCTCTTGGCTTATTAATTATTATTTGGGAATTACTCACCATCAGGAGGTAAATAATCTTGGCATAGACCGTAAACTGTGGTAACCTGAAAGTAAACGACAAGCTTAATATGTGTATACAATTATAGTTATGGTATATAAATTAGTTGAACGTGTTTTCAATTTATTTTTATTTTCGAATTGTACTTTCCCGTTTCTGTTGGGACTGTAATTTAGATGTCACTTGACAATTGCCTTTTACGAGATTTTTTAATGAAAATGCAGCAGAAATTACATTGGGAATTTGAAATTTATGCTACTTTTTCAATTAGCATTATTTTTCTTTTTTTTTTCAAACAGATTTTTTGACGGGTTTTCCCCCAGACTCCAGTACTGCCGCCTTGTTGGGTAAGTCGAGCACATAACTTAAGCTGCTGGCGCTAACACCCACATCTAATAACAGTTATGGCAAGACATCAGACCACAAAGCACAGGCACGTAGCCAAATTCGTTTCTCAACTTTAAGCCAGTTGGTCTGACCGACGTTTTGACGTTTGCTAAACGGTTCGCCCAGTTAAATTCTAAACAATAAATTCACTGGAATTTATTATGCAATTAGTTAAAAGGCTGCCACAACAAAGAGCATTAATTTCACACTGACCGACAGAAGTAGTGCACAAGGAGTCAAAAGCCTCAGCTGCTGCTCCTGTCAGCGGAAACCACAGCGCCAAAGCGCCGCGGTAAGACCTCGGAACTCTTATGTAATCGAAATTGTAGGCAAGTGTTGGTAAATGTGGTGGGTCGGTAAATGTGGTGTGTGAATATTTGATACAGAGAATTGATCTAAGATAACTAGTTAGCAAGTTTGTAACTGTAAGTTAGCTTCTTATCCTATGGCTGACCCAATAGCCGCATCCAACCTGCTTCATGAAAAAGTTGGGCTCCCTCAGTCTCACCCCCACTCTCTACAGAAATTCACAAATTTGTAGCTTAAGACATGGATGTTACTTGGGCGTACAGTGATGATGAGTTGTTGTAGCAAAAAGTGTTTTTAGACCTGAGTGATGAATGAGAAAATGAATTGGGGCTGGGAATAGAATTGTATGTCGCTTGTGTCGCGGAGTTGTGCTGTAGCGAAATAGATATATTATATACTCGATTTTGCGGAAATTAAAAAGGCGTTTATATATAATAATATTTAACAAACTTTTAGTTTTAAGTTATAATAGACTTTGCATAGTGTAGCAGAAAGTCAAAGAGAGGAAAGCGAGGAGGAGATCTACTCTTACGCAACCGCAACAAACTTGGCCGGAGGAAACTTGTTAGCCCTACCCACATGGCCCAGAGTTCAGTTAAATGAAGCGAGGCTCATATGGATTTGCTTTGAAAACAACTTCAATATAACTGCATTTGCAAGATAATAGTGGAGACGAGGCGACGCTGCCTGGCCTTGGCATTGTTTTTCCCATAGTAGTTCGTGTCTTGTATGCGATAGTTGCCCGGGCGCAGATAGACAGGAATGCTCTTGTCCTCCACATGAAAGTTGCGCAGATCGTAGTAGCCCTGGAATATGAATATCATTAATTCTGTCCCCTCTTGAAATGGAGACCCACCTACAGCTTTCATGGGACAGATGGCTGATAGATTTCCGTACTTGCGCACATTGCGAAACCAGAGGCTGGGCAGGCTGCCCGCCGTATGACTTTTGACTGACTGACAGGTGTCTACATCGTAGTTGAACAGAGTGTGGTAGTTCCTAGAGTTCTCGATCTGGAATTGCACAGTTATGGACGTGCGCATGGTCGGTGGGAGAGATCGATCTACATAGACATCCGCATTCAGGTAGCCCTCAGTCGTAAGCCAACTCTTCATTCTTGTAAAGTAGTCGGTATTGTGCTCGTAGCTGACGTTTGTGAACTTACTGCGTAGCGCCACGGCTTCAAAAGCGAAATGATATGGAAATCGGTGTTTTATTCCGATATTGATTTAGTTGCACTTACTCAGCGCCGTCTGCAATGGAGTTGTAGCAAACAGCAGGACGTGAACCAAGAGCAGATGCATGACTGCCTCATCGATCGTGTAAAGAATCAATGAAAATGTGATTCGCTAATGGAAAATTTCCACTGCCCGTAATGAGCCAATAATGGGAAATCAGTTTAGTATTAGATTAGGGAGAATCTTGATCAGTTATTACTTCGATATTGCCTGTGCTACCCGAAGGTAATGAAGCATATCGAATGAAGCTCTTTAGCAATGGCTTTAGTGATTGGAAAAACTGATCTGTTATAATGTATAATAATAAAATCCCTATATTGAGTCTTATACACTTGGCATAAGACTTACTTGAATGTTACTTGTATATTACTCTAGAAACAACTCAGAGTTAGATTTAAATCAATTTGCCTATAGCTCCATAATTTGCCACGGTTTGCTATCTGTAGATCTGTTCAGGCTTCAATCATACTTAGACCAGTTTCATATATAAAGCTCGAATCGAAATCAACTGGGCAAAATCTGTAAATATTTCGCAAAATAACTGCACAAGCAATTTTCAGAAACTGTTTGCTGCCAACGGCATTTGGCGCAGTTGACAAGTCGATGGGAGCAATCAATTGATCAGGTGTAAATCTAGCAATCAATCAAATGCTTTCAATCAGCCAATCAACAGCCTTAAATTGAATGACAACATGTTGACAGTTGTATAAACGAATTGAGGTGCTGCCAGCTAAATATTTCAGGCAGGTGTGTGATTAAGTTTGAGTGCGTGTGTGTGTGTGTGTGTGTGAGTGTGAGTGTGAGTGAGTGTATAGACCCCCCATACCGAGTTAAAGCGCCTGCCACATAAACATTCAAGTTCAATTTCTTTGGCAGAGGCAACTGCAGCTGACAAGCTAACCGTAAAGCAAACTGAAAGTTGTTGCATCTAAAAGATACAACTGACGTTGTTGTTGTTGTTGTTGTTGGTTGGTTGTTGTTGGTGCTGTCATTGTCGTTGTTTGTCAAAGCGGCGTTTAATTGGAAACACAGTTGGGTGTTGGTTTTGACCGGTCCATGGCTCCATCTCTAGCTTCAGCTCCAGCTCTGGCTCTGGCTCTAGCTCTGGCTTTGGCTCTGGCTGCTGCTGTCTTCATCAAGCACAACGGCAAAACTGTGAAGCGCAGACAACTGATGGATGCGGACATTTCGATTCATTCTCGAGGCCAGGCCAGCGCAAACTTGTTTCTCAAAATAATCAAATGCTATATTACGCATACGCCACGGCTTCCAGCCGACTTGAAAAGAAATGCTCAGCAGTGTATTTCTGTTTTTTTTTTCCATTTTTTTTGACTCTTGATTGCTCCAACTGAATTCAGAGCTTGCAGTTTAATTGCAAATTATTCAAATGCTCCACAGACGGCGGCAAGTCGCGCTTTGCAGCTGCCGTTGCCGTTGCCATAGCCGCCTGCTGCTGTCATAACCAGTCGCCCCACAGCCAATGCCACGCCCCGAACCCTCCCCTGACTCAATTGTCGCTTTGCAATTATGTCGGAAATTAACAACAGCGCCCGCAACTGCCGACCCAAAAAGGCAAAACAAAAAGTAAATAATAAATATACATACATATTTACATATTTACATATTTACTATATATCCAGCATGTGAAATGTGCAAAAATATTTCAATGTATTTTTTCTCGTTTGTTGTCAAATGAAATTAGGCGTGAAATGTAGTTTGAACTTTGGCTAAAATATTATAGCAATGGAAATTTTTTGTTTTCTCTTTTACTGCCACAGTCACATAGACATATATATCCATACGTATGTGTATATATGGGTGTAATTACGTTATTTATTTTTTTAGGCGCCACTTGCAATTTTTTTTCTTATCGCTAAAAAATGTAAATTTATTGGCTTTGTTTTTATACACTTTCACGAAGCGAAAAGAGTATATTAGTTTGTTTTGAAACGATATAAAGCTATTATATCTTCCTTTTTTCGGTTACAGTAAATCAGAGAAGTCTATATCTGACATAGTTTATTTCGTTTATATTATAAATTGAACTAATTTATTTGATTCACAATTATTTTTAAGTCGCGCCTCCTCTACTGCAATGATCTTACATTGCTCTTCCTTTGAATATTGTTCTGTGTTCTTTATTTGCGAATTATCGTTGCTCAGATCATAAATGATATATCGCTTGGGCAGCGTGTGTTGCCAGGCACATTTGGTCGGCGATATCCAAGTTGATATTTTTCAGTTAATAAAACGTCATTGCACTTTGCATTATCTCAATTGGCTGCAGCAACACGCCATTCATATACCATGTAAATTGTATGCTAGGGGTATGGGAAATGAAATTCATATATTTTAAACTTCTTTCTATAATAATTATTTAGGTTTCACAATGGAGATATGATTTGAATTGCTTCATATTTTAAAAGGCCAGACATTAATCAAATTGTAATCATATGATGAAATGAAATTCTCATTTGGTTTATTTGAGAATCGCACATTGGGTTTTCCCCAGTCAAGGTGCAAATTGATGTATTTATTTCTTTAGAATTAATTTGTTGCAAAATGCGTATAATCTTTAATTTAAGAGCTTGTTGTACTCATATTTCCTTCTCTTTTCAATCTCGTGTATATACAGGGTATATGTCATTTATAGCTGATAGTCAACCATTCTCAAGTAGTTTTAAAGAGAGTTCTGCTTAGACAAAGCAACCGTTTTTAATTTGGTTTACATTGCAGTGCCAATGCATTGGCATTACGAATTTTAGAATGTTAGAGGGTATCTCCGCGTCGATCATTTCTGACAGGTGTTGCATAGTGCCCATTTTATGTGGTTAATGAATTTGTGGCGAACGAACTAGGCACACTAGAAGCCCAACACGTAAACATGGCCAATGTGCAGCAGTTGCTGTTGCAGTTGTTGCTGTTGCTGATGTTGCTGATGTTGCTGCTGTTGCCTGCATCTTAAGTTGCATTTATATGCAAATAACTTAAATTGTTTTCAATTTGCCTTGGCCACCGCATTCCTTGAGCCGAGTTGCAGCTAATTTTATGGCTAATTGTCAGCTCGCCTGTTTGCCGCTCCTGCTCCTGCTCCTGCTCCTGCTGCTGGTGGTGCTGCTGCTGCTGCTGTTCGTCGATTGTTGATTGCTGATGAAGTTGTAATATTTGCGATAAAAAAATGTATGTGATAAAAATTATAAAGCGTCGATAGTTATGGCCAAGAATTTCTTAATTGCCAGTGGCAAAGCATGCTAGCCCGCGAGGCAGCAATGCAGCTAGCCGGCCAAGCAGGCGGTCGCGGCCAATCAATTGGCTAAGAGCTTTGTATTGAAAACAGGACAACAGACAAAGTCGCACAAAAATGTCCAATGCTTTTAAATAGATATCCACGTTCAGCAATTCTGGCCAGTTTTTTTTGCTTAGCTAGCTTAGTTTTTGCTTAAGTGTCGACAAGTCTCAGGTTTTGACCTAAAAACTCAATTTTATTTGGCATTTTAAGAGCTTTCAGCCTTGGGTCTGTAAGACGAATTGTTACGACCCGTCAACCTTATCCAATTGGAATCTATTCTTATATAAATATCCATATTCAATTTCCTTGACAGACAAAGTAACCGAATCGGAAATGAATCAAGCCAAACGAGATGCGGAAATACATTTCGTGCTGCCTTCTGCTTCAGTTTGCAATTTATTTAAAAATCTAATAGATGATTAAACACATTTTCTGAATTATTCATGCAAAAAAAGAGCTAGAACAGTCTGCAAGCTAAAAAGATATACATATAATAATAAAATATATTGAAAGAAATATACTTTCATGGACTTTGCTTTTCAAAAGTTGTAAATTATAAAATATAATAATAACATATAAAAAACAAGTAAGAAGACTCTAGTAGAGACTGCTCGACTAGGAGATACCCTGAACCCTCTAATCTGATATTCTAATTAGTCTGCACTTCTTTTCGAAATACATACATACACACGCACGTACTAGAACGCGCTCTGCTAACTGCGCTTGGGCTGCGCTGTAGTGTGGGTAACATTATAAGAATTTATTTGTTGAATAATTTTATTTCTAGACGTACAATCTTAATGAAAGTTTCAGAGCGTAATTATATGGTGAAAATGTATGTACATTCCAAAGCACACGTTTCTAGTACTTGAAATACGCCTTTTACAAAGGTGAGGGTGAGGGGGTGGATATAGGGGTGGGGGGTAAATTACAACAAAAACCGAAATTATATAAAATATAAAATTATATAATATAAAATTTGCAAGCTCTAGCTTTAAAGGTGTAGGAGATATAATTAAATAACTAGCTTTCGATAAAAGAACCTAGGAAAAAGAATTTTAAGTCTCTAGCTCTTATATCTTCTGAGATCGACGCGTTCATACATACGGACGGACGGACGGACAGGGCCAAATCGCCTCAGCTCGTCGCCCTGATCAAGAATATATATACTTTGTGGGGTCTGCCACGCCTCCTTCTGCCTGTTACATACATTTCATTTTTTGATTTCCCATTTTCAATGGGTTCAGGGTATAAAAAAAAAAAAAAAAATTTATTATGAGCTATTATTATGAAACTATTACATTTATTATATAGAATATTCCTACTTAAAGACTGATGCAAATCAGTATGCAGTTGCTTTCAGCTGTTGCTCTCAGAATTGCATACAAATGAAGTGCTGAACCGGTTGGCAGTAACCTTTTTCTTAAGACACTGGACAATCTGTCTACACGATTTGCTGCATGACTTCAATGCAATTGATATTCATACACGTCCGTAAAGTTGTCATTATGTCAGCGGGACTGAGCACTCTACTAAACTAAAGTAATGTTATAATCAGATAACCGCACACAATATCAGCACCATAGCCACACATTGTAATTACAATTACAATTTCAATTACAATTACAATTAGAATTACAATTTCAATTACAATTACACTTACAAAGTTGTTGTTGCCTCATAAAAATAGCAATCACATTTGCATTACATGCTTTCAGTTCTGTTCTGTTCTGTTCTCATGCCCATTCGATTACCGATTACCCACTCCGGGTCCCCCATTTAGTTACAGTCAATGCAAATTGATATGGTTTGTACCATTCGATTCATACTGCGCACTTTCGATTCGTAATGCCCACTAGTGGGCGGCTTGAAACTGAACCCAGGGTGTGCTCTGCCCTCGGCCTATCATCGTCGCAGGGCCATCGAGCAGCTATCTGATTGTCGATGGATGGATAAACGTGCGAGCCTCATGATATATGGATACAACGCAATTTACACGTAATGAATAGCTAAAAATAACCGATCATTGGAGCTGTGCGCTGTCAAGTGGTTTTTGGTGACATCTAAGCACTAAAGCAATTAATCAATCACCTTTGAGCTTTACACAATGTTACATGCATTTTGAATTCAAAAATCCAGCACGAAAATACCCTAAAAACTTCATTAAAACGGACGCTAATTCGTAGGCTTTAAAGTTAAGGTTCTTGCACTGCACTTTATAGATGAAATATTTCTCAGTATCTGAAAAACGGAAATTATGTGGTTTGATGTATTAGTTACCGTTAAGTCCTGACACAAAATTATTGAACATATTCTCAAATAAATAGTTAAGAGGACAAATAAATAGTCCGTCTGTCCGAATTGTTTTTTTCAATGTTCGTATATATAGCGCGGATATCGAGTTTACAAAAAATCGATAGCTCATCCTGTTAATTTTTTATCGATTAAAAACATTATCGAAAATATGCTATTTAATTATATCTCCTACATATTTAAAGCTAGAGTCTCCAAATTTTAAATATATGTATTTTATACAATTTCGATGTTTGTTAAAATTTATCCCCCACCCCTATATCCACCCCCTCACCCACATATTTGTAAAAGACGTATTTCACATACTAGAGACTTGTGCTTTGGCAAATGCATGCAAATGAAGATCGTCCATCGACAAGAAAAGTTAGTTAAGCAATTAAATTTCCATAGTAAGCCCACACTGCAGCCAATGCGTGTTTATGCGTGCATGAGTATGCCTGTGTGTGTGTGTGCAAGTGCAAATAATTATTAAAATATCAGATGCTCGAAGGGTTCAGGGGATCTCGTAGTCGGGCAGTCTCGACTAGAGATTTCTTACTTGTTATTTTATTTATTATTTCTACTTATATGTAGTATAATAAAGTAAATGGCAGCATCATCAGCGATAATAGGGTGTTAAAACAATGGCTTCAAATTTTAAATCATCGATAATGTGAATAGTTAATTAAAATATAATTATATTAAATATAGTAATAATTATACTTAGTTCTAGAATAGCTAAAGATTTGCAATTTATTTTGCTGAATAAATATTCCTTTCACCGGATACTTTTCTTTACATAGGCTAAAGATTAGTTTCATTTTCCGTTATTTCCTTTAAATAACAATAGATTGTATCTCTTGGAATAACTATATCACTTTATTCATCTTAATCGGCTTAAATTAATACTATTTCCACAATGGCGATTACTTTCTTTTCTGTCCCAACCATGTTCTTTACCTCAATTTTCATGTATAAATCCATGCTGCTTCTTTTAATTAACCTCTTTTCTTCAATGGTACAATTTGTAATATCTTTTCGTGTTTGTTTGCCCATTCACAAGTTATTTGCCCACAGAGTTCAATGAGCTGTCTGTTATATACCCATTTAATTGCTTCATTTAATTGTGCAATACAACAACAACAACAACAGTAATAATAACAACTGTATAATAGTTTGCTGAAGGGCGCTTCGGTTCGCACATGTTGCTCGTAATTACAGCAAACATTTAGACGCCAGTTATTATATTATACGATATTTATAAGCAATTCACAGTGCTTGGATGCCAACTAGTTTCCCAGCTTTCGAAGCGAGCTGCCAGCCAAGTCATGAACTCGGTTACGACTAGGAAATGCCATTAAACACACACACACACAGACACCCACCCAGTCACACAGTTATACATAGTGGAAACGCCACCCACAGTCACCCTGACATTGAAATGCATCCATATTAATGCTCATCTAACTGTTAAATCGAGCTGCCAACCAGACCCAGTCGGAGACCCCGTTACAGTACCACTCACTATTTGAGACCTACTCGCAGTCGCCCTTCATCTCCATCTCCATCTGTTTATCAGGCACTGTCATCGCTTTTGCATTGAGTTGTCAGCGTCTGCTCTTAGCACTTTATTAAATGATAGTTTATCGAGCTGTTTACTCGGCTCTGTGTGTGCCCGATAATCGCGAAGTTGCTTTCGGATTCGTAATTGAAAATAGCGAGGGATAGAGGGGCAGGCATTGACTCTATGGCTTGTGGTTTGCCTAAGTGCTTATTGCACTCGCAAGTTGTGTCTGCTCGCGAAAAGTGGGGATTAGAAGGCGTGTGCTAGATCCGGAACAGCCTCTGGGCATGTCTCATTATATATAGATAAGAGTAGCAAATGAGACGACTACCAAAAATATATCTAAGCTAAGCGATATCTCTTTTTGCAGTTTGAATACTTAGGTCTATAAATGTATATAAATGTGTTTATGTATTAAAAGTATTTATCAATCAAATTGTTGAGTAGTTATAAATCTGTATAAATATCACGTTTTATGTCTATCATCCATATGTTGGCTGTTTTTCTTTTTATTGACGACTAAAAGTATTTGGTGACTGCCCTAAAAATACCAAAGCAGTTAGTTATCTTTATCTTATTATAAAATCTTTATTTGCAAATTTCGAAATTCTTGAAATAGATGTGAATGTTGCAGTCGGGTACTACCGTTTTCAGAATTCTCATTCACAATCAATACGCACTATTTTGCGATTTAATTGTATCGCAAAAGTGGTTGAGCTTAATTGACTCTATAATTCCAAAAAGCAATAATGTCGGTTTTAGAGTATTTTCGGAGAAAAGCTCCAAGCATTTCAATGCCAGTAGATCGCCCTTTCTCTAAAGCGGATCCTCATGTTACGGAAGTTAGTGTTACTGAATTTCATACTTAACAAGTAAGGAAGCTCTAGTCGAGACTGCTCGACTACGCAATCCTCTGAACCATGGACGTATCGGGAAAACCCTAGAACTTAACGAGGGTAAACTTGAGTATATATTTGAAATTTCAGATGCACGGATGGACATGGAAACAAGAGACTTATCTCATGTTCCGGAATTAGTTTAATTCATTTCAACATTTCCATTTGGCAATATATATTAAAGTAGCTTAGGTCAGTAATACCCTTGATAAACCTCTGATAAACATTTGCACTTATTATGTTTAGACAGTGGCGAGACGTCGGGCACCCCCTCCCGGGATCACCGCCTCCCCTCAGCTGCCTCTGGCTGCTTACTGATTACAGATGAGTCAATATGAAGTCGATTTGCCTAGAATCAGAATCAGAATCAGAGTCAGCAACAGCGACGCTTGTTGGCAATGCATTTGAATTTGCAGTCGAGCCAGAAGATACAAAAACAAAAATATTTTCCCATGCGTGTCAAAGCAAGTGGCACGGCACGCCCACAGCCCACGTCCTTCAGCAGCCAGCAAATAGTCTAAGCTAAAGCAGATGCGCATCCTTTCACCCAGAGGCAGTTGCAGCAACTGCAAGTTGCAGTAGCTTTCCCACAGTTGTTGGTGTGGCACTTGAGTGGGTCGGCCCGCAGGCGTGATAAGTGCATAAAGTGTTAAGTGGCAAACACGCAATTCGCCATTCCACGCAGTTTTCACATTTTCACAATTCCACAATTCATGATCAAGTGCAATCTTTTGACATTAATATGACAACAAAAGGAGTTGGCAAAGGAGGCGGCAGTCCGCAGTCGGCAGTCCGCAGTCGGCAGTCGCTAGTCCACACAATGCCCCAGCACAAAATCAATTATGCGCACGAGGCACACAATGAATGACAACTGCAACTCTGACCAAGTTGGGGGACTCTGACTGGAAGTCGGCAATGATTGAGCATGCGACAGGCGCGCAGTGACAGGCGCTGATACAGCTGGGTCCGCAGCAGCAGGAGGGCGATGAGGAGGAGCAGCAGTAGCAGAAGTTGCGCCGGCGCAGAAGCATTTGCCATGCGGCTTGATGAATGTCTGTCAAATTGCTGACACGTACGCACTCCTCCTCGTCGTCGCAGTCGTCGCAGTCGTCGCAGTCGTCGTTGTTGTCTCTGACATTGACACAATGTTGTGTGGCTGTTGCTGTGGCTCTGGCTGAGGAACTGCTGCCAGCAGCAGTCTCTATCTTAAGAGCAACATTGTTGTTGCTGCGCTGCTGGGGCAGGAAAATATTTCATGGCTTTTAATTTCAACTCGTATGCTGCCTGTCATCTAATTGAGTTGTTTCGCCGCACAAATTTATCGGCATATTAATGCAGCATATTTCAAATGCCACGATGCCAAGTCGCTTGACTCACTTCCTTCTCCTCCTCTGCCTCCTTTTCCAGCTCACAGACTGAGCAGCAGCAGCAGCAGCAGCAGCAGTTCCTCAGCTGCTGGTGAACATGTTTATGCAATTTGCTGGTGTGCCAAACTGTATAACTGGAAGATTGGACTACTGGCCGATGCCTCCTTGGCTTGTCTTATCAAATGATTTTATTGGATTATTTACTTTCGCGGCTTAGCAGCCAACAAAGTTGTGAAAATTGTCAGGTTTTCGCTTTCTATAAAACTTGGTCGATCATTGCTGGTGGCAGCCAGCCCAAGTTGTTGTTGTTGTTGCTGCTGCTGTTGTTGTTGTTGTTGTTACTGTTGCTGTTTCTGTTGTTGTGGTTGGCTAATGGAGTCGTCTATTGGTTTATGTTAGTGGCAATTCGACTTTGGACTAAGCACTTCAAGTTTAGCTAAATCCAAGTCCCTGCCTCGCCTGCCATATAAAAAAAATTATCTGTGGTTTTACGATTGGTTCGTTTTTATTTTTCTCTTTCCTTCTTGATTTATTGATGTCTAAGGCTAATGGCATATAAAATGGAGGTTAACAAGCAAAACAGCAGATCGCAAGCTGAGCAAAAAAGTTGAAAGTTTTCCCAAAGAAAACAGTTTTTGTGTAATTTTCTCAATAATAAAGTTATTGCTTGTCGGAAGACAAGCCTGGAGATTGTTTCAATTTAATTTCATTGAAATTATTGTGTAGAGAATTTAAAGTAAGGAATGCATCATATCGATATAGAATGGAATAGATCAGAAAATATATGTGTAGATACATTATAACATTTAGAGAAATATTATAATAATATATATACATATAATATTATAAAACATAATGTTTTGATTATGAAAATTGAAAATGAAAATTGTATTAAAAAACAAGAAAGAAAACTCCATTCAAGAGTGGTTGATTACCCGGTACTACCCGGAACCAAACTAAGAAAAAAGCATATTTAATAAGGCTCAAAATTTCTATTTAAAAATAAATAAAAATCTTATATATAGAGTTCTCGTGTTGCGGTGTTTGTTGCCAAACTCTTCCGAAACGGTTCGACCGATTCTCAAGAAATTTTGTGTGCAGTTTTGGTAGATCTGAGAATCGGCCAACATCTAATTTTCATGGCCCTAAGATTAAAGGATGGGCCACCATTAATATTTTTTCTTTCCTTTTTTGACGCAACGACCTTATGATTTCATTCAGTGACGCAATGTACAATGAAGCATTGAATGCAATTGAGGATATTCCCTTGCAGCGTAGCCCAAGCGCAGTCGCTGCTTACTGCGCAGTTAGCAGAGCTTCTGTATGTGTCTGTGCATAAAAGAAGTGCAGAATGATTTGAATATCAGCTTGGTGGGTTCAGGTTCAGCACTCTTACTTGTTATAGATGAGCCGAGGTAACTAATTGGGAAATAAATAACCCAATATTAAAATACATTTTTAACCTGAATAATTTGAGAAACTAGCTATCGACAGCAGCATTGTAGAGTTTCAATAATAGTTTCAGCAAACCTTCTGCTGCTATGCCTTACACAAAGTTGAGTTAAGGTTCAAGGAGCTTTATCTTCGAGAAGAAACTCTACTTAAAATCAAATACAAATCGGCTGCTGTTGCCGCCTCTTTGTAACTTGAGAACCATTGAGGCAGCTAGGGGCAACACTCCGCAAGAATTGAGGAGCGGGCTGTGGCAAGTAGAGGCCCAGTCGCAAGTCCCCATTAATATGTATGAGCCGTGTCAGGAGGCAATGCCAGAACTCGTTTATCAAACGCTTGGAGCGCTCGTCGCCCTCGAACGCTTCCATTAGCTTCCGTCACCTTCAATCGCGTTGGCTGACCCAATTAACAGGGCATTATAAAGTCGTAAAGCATAGCAGACGTGTGATGCCAGAAAATTAGCAAACTAGACAAGCCCCACAGCCAGAGTTGCTGCAGGAGCTGGCGGTAGGTGGCAGTAGGCAGCGGTTCCCGTCCGCGTTCCCAATCCCGTGCGCCACATCGCATTAAATGTGCATGCAAATGCGACTGAATTCATAAATCACAAATCACTTAGGCAAACACAGTTTGGGAACGTGGGGCGTGGAACGTAGCTGTGGATGTAAATGTCTATGGATATTTTGCTTTTGGCTGCCGGTTGGCGGTTGGCGGTGCCGGCTGCCGGTTCCAGTTTGAATCTGAGTTTAAGTTGGAGTTTGGGTCTTGGGCTTTGGTTTGGGGCATGGGCTTACAAATGTTCATGTTTGCGCGATAATATTGACAAATTGTGCAAACATTCGCACACAATTAATAAAGCCAGACCCACACGACCTGCGCCACCACGTCCCACGTCCCGTGGCCCACGGCCCACGTGCGGGGCAGCGCGTGTTCGCCAAAGACAAAGCTACTGAGAGCAGAGCAAGTCACGACCGCGACTGAGAGACAACATAATTTCGATTCCAGGCGGCACTGAGCGTTGCCTACCTAAATACGAAAATCCAAGAAGCTAAAATGTCACTCTGCATAAAGTGTCAAAGCGACACAGTGGGTCGAATCACATGGGAAATGGAGTGAAATGAATTGATAAAGACTGAGACTGACACTGGTTCACAAAAAATAAAAAATAATAATAAATAAATAAATAAATAATAATAATAATAATGATAAAAAAAGTTGAATTTCTATAAATTGAAAAATATAGTCAAAATGAACGATCATGCAAGTCTTAAAAAATTGAAAAAAAAAAAAATAATAATATGTAAACTATTGAAATTGTTGATAGGTGGGACACAATAATAAACAAAAAGTTTAAGCTATAATTATAATAAAAATCAATTGTAATCATATTATAAACAATGTACCAATGTACCATATTATATGCAGTTATAGCGAATGTACTCATTATTACTAAATATTCAATAATTCAAACGCATTCGATCAAACGGTTTGATTTTGCAAAGTATGGAAGAAATCAAAATTTTGATGGATGGAATTAGTTGAATAATTGAATCTATCAAATTATTCAACAGTTAACAAATAAATATATGTATTTTTGTGTTATTAATATGGAAAAAACTTAATATATACCACATTTTGTTAATAATTATATATATGTAACAAATAAATATTTGCTTTAGACAGTTATTAATAGCATCTTGGTATTTTTGCAATTTTCAACTTTTTGCAAGTGTATCAAATACAGTTGGAAATGTTCTACCGTCTCTAATTAACTCGAATACTGAATATTCGCATGTTAAATTTGAGTTCGAAATTGTTGATGTTTTGTCACTGTGCGGGCTGTTCCTGCAAACGCACAATGCCTAATGCAAAGCTCTGCAATCAATGCACGTTCACACAAGCTGGCGCCCACACACACACAATCCCGTAGGCACTCGGAGTGGGGCTGGACCTCAGTCAGAGCCTGGACTGGTGCATGGATCGGATCGGGATGGGATCGCCCACGGCAGGGCCTAGGCCGGCCGGCAATGAGCTTGCAACTTAGCTGATGGAGTTGATGCAGTGGCTGTTGCTGCTACTCCTGCTGGTGCTGCTGGTGGGGCAGCAATCTAGTGGCATGCCACATCAGCGGGACAGCAGGCGCTGTGATTGATGATTGTGGCACTCGTCGTTGTCAGCTGGCTTTTGATATGGCACCACAGCAGCAGCGGCGGCAGCAGAGAACACTTCCTTTGGGCTCGTACTCCATCCACTTTCGTTTTCCAACTAAAGTCGACAATTTATGCAGCATAACTCGTGTATTTAGACCCGAAACGTAAGCGGCTTGAGGAGTTTCGTGTCTCTTAAGCCGCTTAGCAGCCAGCCGGGAAACTGCGACAGACATTTTGTGTTGACAAATCAATTAAATGTTAAATTTAAAGGCGCACAGTAGCTCCGATACCTGAGTAGGAGTCGGAGTAGGAGTCGGAGTCAGAGACGGAGACGGAGACGGCATCGGAGTTGGAGTCGCAGTACGAATCCAGCAGCAGCTCAGCACGAATTAGCTCGTCTACTCGCAGATAAACGATTGCCAACATGCAACGCAGCCCCGTGGGCTGTTGCCCAGCTGTGGCCAGGGCCTAGAACTGGCGCTTATCGAAATACATTGATTGCCCCGGCTGGCTGCGGGCCATGCAAATCGTAAAGTGTGAAAACAAATTGCAAGCCCCAGCGGAGGCACCGCGAAGGCACAGAAAACTCATTGCAGTCGCCAGATAATTGCACTCGATTTGTAATTCAAGATTAAGGGCAACGCTGAGCATTCGACGTGGCACGGAATGCCCCTTAGCTAGAGGCCTGCACTTTTCGATCTTTGTTTTAATTTATGTGCACTTGACGGTTTCTCCTCTTTGCCTCAGATTATCTCTGAAAATGTGGGCCATGAGTTAAGTGATTATGTAAATTTTTGGCTGGCAGCGGGCGAGGGTACGGAGAAGGAGAGAGATCGCAGTCTATCAATGTCATGCCCCTAGATGTGTATAGCCTTCAAGTGAACCACTGGGAGAGATTGGTTAACAACTTGAAATGCACTCCATTTATTATTATTGGCAATTCAAAGTGAAGCCTTAACTGAGAAATAAAGTAATAAATATAATATGTATGTATATTATATATAAATTTAGTTATTCATTTACTCCATAGAGAATATAGGTATATAAGCTCTTTGGCTTAAATTACACAACACTCGCGAAGCCAGCGTGAATTCGATTTTAGATATTATTTGTAGTCAATTTAAAGAAATCTTAATTTCAAACAAGCATTACATATCTAAATGTGAGCAACGTAAGTTTAGGTAAGCCGATTCTTATTTCGACATGAGCCTATATATATACCTTGAAATATTCTGTGGGTATATGTATATAAAGATATAGTAGCTGATATTTGATTTATATTATCAGATTACAACAAATTATTTGTGTAAGTTTCGAAATAAATTTCCGTAGGAAAACAACTGAAGGTTATCTTCCTTCTTGACTACCTAAACCAAAAACATTTAATTGACTTCCTTTACAAATATTACGAATTGAGTAGAATTGATAAATAGATAAGTAGAATAGATAAACAGTGTCTGCATATACCCAGGAAAATCAGGTGTTAAAGCAATATATTTATGCAACCCCAATAGTTGAAGCCTCATTCTCGAAGCTTACACAAAACGGTAAATTGAAAATATATTAAGAAATAGATTCCACATATAAAAGTGATATTAATCATGATAATATGTGAATTATATGATAATATAGATATAGAGAGGCTAACTGTAATACTTACATCGTATTTACTTGACCTCATTTTACCCATTTATTTTGCATCTAATTTGCATTCGTATTTCGGCTACGCTTTTTTGTTAGATTCAATCCGAGCGACCATTTGATGAGCGTAACAGAATTTTCGTGACTTTGAATGGATTTCGCCTTCGATGTAGTAGATTTCTTGTTACATATATATATATATATACATATATATAAATATATATATATATATATATATGATATATATATATATGATATTTAATAATTTCGAAAAATTACTGTTCATTCATATTCGTACGATATGATTGGCTTATAATGTATTGATTTAATTTCGTAAATTAAGTTTATGTTAAACATAATTATTGATTGATTTACTCAAAACACAACTTTTTTTTAGAATTTTGAACACCTTTTGTTAAGCACTTTATTTATTAATTTATCAAATATTATTCACTCACTACGTTTGGGACTTTACTAAATAATTTTGCATTTATTTTGCAGTACAGATAATTGAATTGGTTTATTGTTGGCGAATTTCCTTGCGTTCGTTTGGTTTTCTTGCACCTTTTGATATCGTTAACACAGTCTTTGCGAATTTGTATATTTTAAAAGTAAAAGGCTTCGAGTGTGCAACTGGAAATGAATTAGAATTCGGTTTCAGCTCGAATTCAATTAAATTGCAGCTTTATTTTGAAATATTACGCATACGCCACGTGGCACCAATCGCTGCTCGATTGGGACTGAATGTGCTCTGCCAATGTTTCCTTTTGCCGAAAAACTTCGAGTTCTGGGCCGACCTCTTCTGCAAAATGTACTTCCAACTGTTACTTTCGGCGGCTCTGCTTAATTTATTGTTGGTATATTTCAGGAAAAATCGTTATGCTGAACCGAAAAACAGCAAATGCCAAAAGTGCATGAGCATATAAGGCTGGCTGGCTCGCTCAGGAGGGAAACTAAATAGACGGATAGCAAAAGAAGGGGGCAGCAACCACGTGAAAAAATGCCGGAAACAGAAATCGATTTGCACCAAGTGAACATATGTGTGTGTGTGTGTTGGAATAATAGAAGAGTGAGGCAGAGGCAGAGGCAGAGGCAGAGGACAGGCAATGGCTCGTGTTGGGGAAACAGATTCGATTTAGTTGAGTCTGTTTCTCCAATTTGTTTATAACAATTGACCAATCTAGGCTCTGTTTAATTTCAAGTAAACTTTACACACACACACATACACACACTCACGCACGCACACACACACACAAACACAAACACCGAAATTATGTCACACACACGCTGAACACGAAAGTAGGCAACGATTACGTTTTGTAGCTCGAAAAACATGCGACAAACTCTTCTTTTTTTTATGCCTCACTTGAGCTTCGACAATATTTGTATACGACTTCCAACTAAATTACGGCAACAATAAAAAAATGTAATTATTAATTACAATTAAATTAATTAATTTGCTGCTCAAATCTGCTTTTGTTGCTCAGCGTTTTTACCCGTCGCTGCTGCTGTTGCTGCTGCTGCTGCTGCTGCACGACGCGCTGAAAATTCACGTAACAATTGATTTGTGTGTCAAAAATGTCACAAGTGTCAAAAATTGTATGGAAACACTGCGTTGCTCTTGAGAGAGAGCGAGCGAGAGAGAGGGACAGAGAGACATGTTTAGTGACAATAAGAGAGGCAGAGAGCAGCACATGATTGCACGTGCACAGCCCAAAGAGAACGACTGTGAGAGAGAGTGGCCGTGAGAGTGTGTGAGAGGGAGAGAGAGAGAGAGAATTGCTACTGCGCGTCAGTTTGTTTCTCAAAAGAGATGTATATCCTGGAGTAAAGAGCACTGCTTAGAGAGCTTTAAAGCTCTGTTTGCTTGTGCTTACATTTCAAATGTAACAGTCAGTTTCAGCCAGAGACTAAGCTGATCTCAGCCATCAGATGACAAAGCTTATTAAGAGAGATGGCTAATTATGAATTTGAGTTTTATGTAATCTGAACTGAAACAAGCTCCATAAAAGAGGAAGAATTATGTAAGAGCGGATGAATTTCTACCAAATGAAAGAGTATTTCGACACGTCTTATGTAGGGTAATGCGATAGTTCGACGAATTGATGCAAAAGTTCTAGTTATGCTTCAATTAATAACGTTAACACAAAGAGCTTTTCTATGGATATATGACAGACTTTGAATTATTATAATGAGCTATGTGGCATACAAGTTTTTTCTATAAATCTTAAAAGCATGTGTCAGTCAATAGTCAATTATTCCAGGAAATTGAGCTGGTGAGAATTTTACTACCATCAGTATAATATATATATCTATATATATATTTGTGTGTATATTCTATTATTGTACATTCCTGTATCTCCCAATTGGAAACTTTAGAGTAAGGCCTATATACCCATAATGACATTTATATGTGGTATCTGATACATCCACTGAAATGTTTCGAACAAAGCAAACAGTAAACAACGGTGATTATAAAATAAATAAATTGTTTAATGCACTGATAGCATGTGATATTATTTCTGGAAACGTCCACACAAGTTTTTAAAGTAAATAATCGCCAATGATGCAGTAACTGCAAGTCCATCAAATTCTTAGCTTAATACAGCAAACTTGAGCATTTCATTTTGGCCACCATTTGCACTAATCTGCAGCAGATTACAGCCCTTCCTTGCTAAGCAGTCTTGACTGTATTCATAAACACGGCATGATTCACTTCCTCGACGATCCCCTCAAATCAAAGGCAACTAAAGACCCTAGCTGGCGAAAAGGGTTCACTTTCAACAGTTGCTTGGTGTAACCGTTTGTCTAAATGGCTTAAAGGGCTTAGGAGGCTCAAGTATGCTCCTGTGGGACATGAATGAATTGCACGAGAAAGGGAAGTAGTTTGCAACGCCCCAATGCAGCAACCCCTTCCCCCTACGCCTAGCTCCTGTCCCACACACTAATTGTTTACAGCTAGTCTAGTCATTACCGAGAAGTCTGGTCAGCAAGGTGTTCACCACACACACACACACACACACAGGCACACACTCATACGTAGGTGAGCACACACAATTCCAGAGGATTGTCTATTAGTTAGTCATAATTTGATTGTTTAAGTGAATTTGCATTGGACTTTGATGAGCCGTGACTAATTTAATTGGACTGACGCTGCTCCCACTGAATGCGCACAGAAAATGTTATTAATTAATTAAGCTCGGGGTGACCGTGGAAATTGTTAGTGTTAAGTGATACGAATATACACGCGAGACGGCGAGACATTCACATATTCGCATTCGATTCTCGACTCGACTTTGACTCGCGGCTGCGGTTTTTGTTGTGAACCCCACTAAATGCGATGCAAAACTGGCCGACCAGGCAGAGCCGGGCGCTGGCGTTGGTTTCTTATAGGAAGAGACCCACACTAAGCGAGAGAGTGTGACGGAGCGAGAGAGAGGCAGCGAGGCAGTGAGGCAGAGAGGCAGTGAGACGGAGAGGCAGAGACACAGCGAGAGCGCGTACAGTGGGGCAGCAGGAGACAGCAGCAGAAGCACACGCAGCAGGAGAGGGCGACGCAAGCGGAGACGGACACAGAGACCGGCCAGCGTCAGCTGCGTCGCCTGCTCTGGCAGGGGACAGGGCGTTCGGGGGCAGGGATTGGGTGGCTACAACGACATGTGTGTGCTTACGTGCATGTGCGTGTGTGAGAGTGTGTGTGTGTGTGCACGCCACTTGAGGCTAATAACAACAAGAAACGAAGAGCCGAAACCAGAGCAGCGGGCGAGCGAGTCGATTGCAATTCAACTGCTGGCCAGGAGCCCGAGCCCGAGCCAAGAGAAAGCTTCGCTATTGCCGCTATTGCCGCTATCAACGCAGCACAGTTGCACCAAAGAGAGCGAGAGAGCGGGAGAGAGAAGGAAAGAGTTATATGGGCTCTCTTAAGCATTATGCGGAAGTGTGCAAGAAGAGCGAGTCAGCGAGGGTAGGCGAGAGTGACAGTAAATGAGGTAAGCAAGGGGGAGGGGGATGGCTGCGCCCACATAACGGTCAATGCGGCTTAGCATGAAAATCGCATGCAATAATATTAGTCTTACGCCATGCTCTTGCTTAGGCCCAACATATCGTGCGGTGGGAGGGGTCGACTGCTAGGGGTTGGTTTCCATTCGAAAGGCCATAGAAGTATCACGTAATGTCGCAATGCTGACGGGGTGACCGTTTGCATGATTACAGTGAACACACACTAAGCGAAATAATAGAGCTTTGAATCTTAGCGAAAATTATGGAACACACATAAATGCTGGAATACAAAAGTAAAATGAAGACAATAGAAGTTAACATAAGTTCCGCCTTTTCTTAAAATAAATAAAAGGTTAATTATTCACGATTCATAATTTATTACAAATATCTTGTGATTTGTTAAATTTATATTATTAATAATCAATGAATACATATATTTGAAATAAATAAAAGTCTTTGTAATTCATGGTTGTTTTTCTTTCGACAAGTTAGAAGTTCATAATTGGCTGTAATATTATTTCACTGCAATATTTCTTTTTTCTTTTATAGGCAATAGCTATTGTAATTTTCAAACGATTTTACCCGTTAGGAATTCCGAATGCCAGCTGGTCACCTTTGAGCAGCGGACAGTAGCCCCATCTCTATTAGACTCTTTGTCTCTCTTACTGTTTCTCTTTTACTTCGCCGTCTCTCTCTCCCTCTCTCTCACTCTCTCTCACTCTAAAACCTAGGGGTAGCTGCTTACCCTTTGAGCCGCATGTAACATTGTCTGTCGAGCACGCTCTCGCATGCGATACGACCGTCATGTGGGCTGGACAGAGTTGGACATGCAACAACAGGTTTGAGGTTGGCTGCAACAGCAACGCAGCAGCAACATGTTGCAGCACTATGTCAATAGCATTGCCAGCAGCGGCGTGGCAGTTGGCATTGGCATTGGACTGGGACAGGATCATCAATGCAGCCACAATGCGCTGATTGCTCACGCGATGCCGCACACACGCACAACTGCAGAGGGAGGGGAGAGGAGAGCGGGGCTCCGAGTACAATCGGCTATGCATATATAGGTGTTTTGTGATATATTGACAGCATTACGAGTGCGATAGCTGCGTGTCATTAATCATAGATCTTTAGCCCGAACATGCGCTATTAATTTGAGCAGCACAAACAAAACTCTGCCGGCTTAATGGTGTGAACACGTAGCGGAGAGTAACAAATTGGCGAAACGAAACCACAAGCACAGCCACCAGCCCAACCACTGTTGACCACTGGCCAAGGGGCAGGCGCAGTGGGGCGCCGCACCACCCGCGCCACAACAAAAGGAACGGCTTCGCCGAAGGACACCGAGAGTCTTGCATCATAAAACCCGAAGAACAAGAGGAAAAACAAAATATCAGAAAAAAAGTTACACGCATGCGCAGCGGGTGGTGTGCGGTCTTGTAATAAAAAAATGCGAACAGCCGAGAAAAGAGCGCGCGGGCTGTGGTGCGCGGAGCTCTCACATATCGAAGCTTTCGATCAAATTGCCTATCAGATAGGCCCAGCCGCAGTCGCATCTGTCGGATAGCTGGAGGGGGCGAGTAGCCGCTGTCTGGGAGGGGTGTTGAAAAATTCATTTTAATAAGCGCCCGTAAAATCCAGCACGCAATATCTGAGCAATAAATAAATGACAATTATGAATTGTTCGTCGGAACCGAGAGCCGTAGCCCAGTCCCAGTCCCAGGCTCATTCTCCCAGCTTAAGCTCCATCTCCAGATCCAAATGCCAAAGCCCTTTAGCTCCGGCGCCAACTGTTGGTGCTCTATGAGACAAAAGCCACCAACGATAGCGAGAGCTCATCCAGTGGTGGCTGTCGTCGTGCCGGCCATTAATTTGTTGTTTATCGCACCTTGTTAAAATCGCATTGCCTATAAGCTCTGCGGGTGTGTGTGTGTGTGTGTGTGCAAGAGATCTGACTAGATTGAAATTCCATAAATGCCTTCAGCGCCACTCAACTCACAATAACATCAAATATAGAAACAAATATGAATATATTTGGATAATTAGAGGCGCGCAACATCTGTTAGAGAAAAATCAATTATAACAATCATAATATACTAACAAATTAATAATATTTCTAATTTTTAAAAATTTCGTAATTGTAGTTGAAGTAGTATAAGAATTAAAAGTAGTTGACTTTAGTAGTAATAATAATAATAAGCAGTACTAATAGGTAAATTAGTAGTACTGGTACAAGTACAATTGTTAATAAGAAATTAGTGGCTCTTAGTATATTTTTTTAATAAAACTTGTAGTAGTAGTATTAAATGTTTTAAATAGTAGTTGTATTAAAAAGTAGTAATACTAGTCGATTCGGTAGTGCTAATAGAGAGAACTAGTAGAATGAAAAGAATGAACTAAGGAAGTAGTGTTAATAGTAAAGTTGTAGTAGCACCTGTCAAATGACTGCTACCGGAATAAATAATATGGTAGAGTTATTTCAAAAAATAATAGTAGCAGAACTTATAATAGTATCAGTTCTTTTGAACTTCTTATTTTTATGGGAGTATTGCTATTGATAATGATAAGTACTACTATTGCTCTTATCGGAATCTTTAATATTTCTATACAACGTTTATAAAGCATTCGTAGCTTTCACTTGAGACGCCACAATTAAATCGCAGATTATCTCTAGCGCCCACTTTAGCTGCAGGAAATATTGGAAATATAAAAAATCAATAATATAACTACATGAGACGGTTCAACAAATCTGATTGGCTGACTTCAGAAGTCGGCTCGCTTATCTAATTTCTACCCATACACAAGAGTCGTGATTGAGATAGCTGAACTAGTATCTCACATTTCATTCATAAGTTTTACAATAATCTCAAAGTAATCAAAAACAAAGGCAAAACCTTTGGGGTACCAAAACGGATTTTGATTTGATTTGATTTATTTGCGCATGAAATTCCCAAGCGAATGTTAAAAATAAATCCAAATGATATTCGCGCATTCGCTTGCTTTTGGCAACTGCGCATATCATAGATGTCACAGACAACTACATATAGCTTATACCCTAACAATGGATAGCTCCAATCACAAATGGAGAATTTATAGCTGCCCAATTATTAGTAAATTCTTTGAGATGAATGCGATTGAAAGCTAGAATAATTTAAGCTGACAAATAAATGTTATGTGAATGAATACTACTTGAATCAATTAACTTCCTCTCTCTCTCTTTTTCTCCCTCACTTTCCGTTCACTTTCGTCATCAGAGTTATTTGTACAATCAAGAATGATGTAAATACGAAGATTATTAAGGAATAATCTGTCTCAAAGGATACAGATAATTTTTATCTGTTTCAATAGATATAATATCATATTAGATTATTTATAAGGGTATTACGGCTTTTTCATGTCAATGCAAGTATTTTAATTGTTTCATTTATTTATTTTTGACTAACTTGTCGAAAAGCCTATCAACGGCCAACGAATACCAGATGGCAGTTTATTTTAGCTTTATATTCCTCTATTGGATTTTTTTTTTGCTTTTTTTGTTGTCAAATTCCACGCATATTATTTGTACGGTCGCACATGCTTACAGCATTGGCTGTTGATTTATGCAAATTATTAAACGTTTTCTAATAACTCATTATGCCGCGTCAACAACGCGCCGCATGACTGTCGTTTAGAGATGAGATCCGAGAAACCCCAGACTCGATGCTCGCGACCCGCGACTCGAGACTCGAGATCCGAGATCCGAGACCCGGGACCTGGGACACGGGACACGGGACACGAGAGACACGATGAGCCGCGCGTCTCGATATACGATACTCGACACTTGGATACGGCACCTGAGCACGCAGTCTTCAGACATAAGTTAGTACAGCCTCATTTTCATTACACGTCCAATTTACAGCAGCCCCTGAAGGGGCGGAGGGCCGGCAACTACTGTTGCCTCTTTCTGGCTAAAAGTTAACGTTTTGTTTTCTAACACTTAGTTTTGCCTATTTCCATAACTCTTTATTGTATTTGTTGTATTTCCATAGTTGTCTGTCAGTTTTCGCATCTGCCGCGTCTACTGCATCGGAGTTTCGTAGCGGCCAGCTAGCTGTCAACGTTTGAGCGTGTCAATATTTTCGAATTGGTAATTGATCAAATATTTTGCTTCGACCATGATTTGCATTTTAGCTTGTTTTCTTGACCTGCGTCCAATGATTTTTTCGTAGTGGTCCAGCGGCTGTGGTGCAAGCTTTTACTTTCAGTGTGTGTACTCAATTACTTAGAATAGGGTTTCCGGAATTGCTGCGCTTCAGCGCAAAATAATGATCAGCAGATCAGTTAAAGATGATCTCAACATTTCAATTAAGCCTATTGTTTACCCTAAATATCTTACAATTAGATGTTGACCCATTGAGACTCTGTCTAAAACGCAATTTAGTGAAGAATTTTTGCCGTCAGTTGTAATACACTGAGCAAATATAGGGGTGTATATAGTATTGCAAATGTAGGCAAAGTAAAATTAGTGATGATTTATTGTGAAAATACGCAAAGTCATTATTTAATTATTGTTTTTTATTGCTTGTTTATCCATAATCTTGTATACTTCATTATACTAAAAAAATTAAAGTTTTAATATAAATTTAAATATACAAGTATTCCATTTTTATAAATGACAATCAATAATATATAGTTATTTGAAACAATTTTCTGTGCTATAAATTTGTATTTACATAAAATAATTAACAATGGCTTAGATGTTCGAATCAAAGTTATTTCTCTTTCTTCTCGCAGTGCATCGCAAGTCAACTGCTTTGACCAGGCTTGCAACAGTTGTTAATGCACTTTCAGAGTTGCAGTTGCAGTTGCATTTGCAGATGGTGTCCATGGCTGGACTTTAGCTATTTGCATTTGCATTTTAGCACCTCAACAACTGTGAAGAGGTCCGGCGAGGGCTGCGGCGTGGCCGGGGCGGCTGTTATGCGGCGGGGTGTGGTCGCTCGGAGCCGGCATTGTGCTGATTGCGCATGCAAAGTCACAGACGCAGTGCTGCAGTCGCCGTTGCAAATGAAAGTGGGCAACTCTAGCTGGGTTCTTGCATTCTTGGCGTTTTGTGTATAACTTAATTCTGTGCGCCTATGACAGCCACGCCCACAAAAAATAAAACGAACAAGATTGCGAGGCAGCGTTTCACCTGCTCAAGTTGTAGTGGTTGTTGTAGTTGTGGGGGGATGTGTGGGTCGCCGCTGCGAAGCGCGTATCTAATTACAAAAAAACGAGACAGACGCTGATTTCAAAGATAAATTGCCGACGCAGAGGCCCAGGCTGTAGCTATAGCTGGAGCTGGAGCTGATGCACTGCAGCATTTACCTCTGCCAGGGCTTGATGGATGTATTTATGCGCTGCTACGACGCCGACGCCAACGAAAATAAACAACAGTTTATTGGCTTTGCCTGACGACTGCCTCGAACGGGGATTCGCCTCCACACAGGCACAGGCACAGGCCCTTGGATAGCCTTAACGTATGCCCGAGGTCTGTCATAAAAGTAGTGCAATTTATATTTTCTTTATTTATTCATCAATTTCAATTGTGTCCCTTTCAATGAAATAACCATTAGAAATTTTGCACTTGATTCAATCATTCCTTTAATCGTCGAATCACTTCAAGCTCCTCGACCTGGCCGTCATTTCAGGGACCTTTTAGAATAAAATTATCTGACAAGTATCGCTCATTGGAATACATCAGAGAATCGAATAACCTAAGCCCGTTAGAATCTAAAAATGTCCGATATTGTTTCAACAGCCCTCGCACATACATATCTATGCATAAGTCTATAAATATATATTTAAAGTATTTTAATTGTTTAACAACATTTGCGCGTCTCTCGATGTATGGAAGGTGTCGCTTTCAGGTCCAGAACTTTGGCTAGCTCTACAATAATTCACTATAGCCGTTTCTATATATTTTTATGGCTAAGCGTTTTTTATGGGTCTAGCCTTTGACTGACAGCGGCGCTTTTCCTCTGCACTTGATTTATGTTCGAGTTTGACTTACGTATTCGCCATTTCTATGGGTTTCTCGCTGTAAAATTATGTGACCTGTAAGATTTACGAGAAGCAGGAACTTCCAATATAAATGTGTGTGTATGTAGAAAATTTCATATTGTCTATTTAAGCTCTATAACTATACTATTATACATTTTATTACGTTTGTTCCAAGAGTCTCTTCAGTTGCTTTTTTCACTGACCTTATTATTATTAGACTTAGAATTATTTGATATAATGATATAGAATTAAACATTTTCCCCTTCAATGTAGAACAATTGCTTTCATATATCTTTCTGATGGGCACGGAATATTTGCATTTAACAGAAAAACATCTGAATATAATATATATTATTCTTAATATGAGTTAATTAGGTCCGCTCGGATTTTGGATTGAATAGGTATAACCAAAAGGCAATATATATTATCAACTGCTATATTCAAATCTATATTTTCCTATCATTTCTATATCAATCAGCATGAAATTCGTCAAGGTATTAAATTATTAATCTGAAAGTATAAATACATTTATTATTTATGTTATAATTATAATAATTATAATTATAAATAAATTATTAAAATAGTGACAATATTAAAAAATAACACATAAATTAATTTATGTAAATTGATAGAGACTATAACCATTTTAAGTTTCTTGATTGATTTAACAATGTAAGTAATTTTTTTTTTGAGACATTGCGAACTATCCACAATTGTATTGAAAATATTGTGGGTTATTAGTCTGCGAAAAGGCGTCGCCGAAGTAATGAATGACAGACCCTTGCACAAAAGCTGTTTACATACATAGAGGTGACTATGTATTTAAGAGTCGAAGCGTTAAGCGCATCCTTTTGCTTGCAGCGGCAGTTGGCTTAGGAGACCACCCTCTACTGCGATGACGACAGCTTCCACTCACATAACTCAATATTCAAACAGAACAGTCTGTGAGATTGAAACAGAAAGGGGAATAAAGAAGCAGCAACTGAAAATATTAAAAACCTGCACTTGACCTCCCTTGGCAACCCCATCCACTGGTCAGTTCCGTGGCCAGCGCTCAAGTGGCTTATACGTGGCTCCCACTAAAAAGAGAGAGAGGGAGAGAGCGAGAGGGATAGATAGAGAGAGGTGTGCAAGGGAGTGGAGCAGAGAGGGACGGGTGGCGGCGGTTGGCTCCGGGCGCATTCGTTAAGTAAACATGCTACGGTACGACGCCTTCCTAAAAACCTGGCAACCATTTTCAGTTGCAGTTGCAGTTCGCATTCTCATTCCTTGGCGTCAGTGAGCTCCGGCCAGGCAAACAACAACAAACAAAAACAGAAACAACAGCAACAACAATATCATCGTCATCATCAGCCAAGTATACAAACAGAGAGTCCACATACGTATACCTTGAAGTGTATATATAAATATATATATATGTCTATATATTTATCTATATCTGTACAATATATATATATTGAGCATTCGACGATCGTGTCGGCTTCGCTTTACATCTTTTGTTCGTTTTAGTTTAAATATTGCCTACCTCTGTCCGTGAGTTCTGCAGTCCCCATTTATTCCTACGCCTCTCTCTCTCTCTCTGTCTTTCGCTTTATGAATCTCTAGGTCTCGCTCTTATTTGCTCTATCTCGTTCTTTTCGGTTCGCCCAGCTGCCAATAGTGCAGCGCATTTCTTGCACTTTTCATCGTTTTCAATCATCTGAACATTTGAATATTCACTTGGAAGCTTAAATAGTTAAAGACATATGACTAAAAAAATACCCTGTTTGGAACTGAAACATAGCAAGAGTTCTGTGGATCATCTGAGTTACACTTAAAGAAAATATTTTCTCTGAAAAATAGATATTTATATGTATATAGTATTTGATCTCTTAACTTCCTTTATCTCGGGTCAGAAAAAACAGTCAGCTTATCAAGAAATCTCAATCATATATTGGAAATACACATTCTTCTCATTCTTCATTTACAGGGTATTAGAGCTCTATAAAAAATAAAGAAAACGAAAACAGTTCCGATTTCGCGTTCTGAGTGCGCTAGTTTCAGATCTGTCTTGGGCACCCAGTTGACCATCTTTTGCCGTTTATTTGTGTTTCTTAATATTTCTGTTAAATGTTTCAAGCGCGCGTAAATTAATCTCGAGCTTAATTGCTTTTCCGTTTTCCTTCCCTCTCTCTCTCTCTCTCTCTCTGACCCTTTGATGGGCTTTGCTTCTTTGCATGCCGCTTCTTCATTTTCGCAGAGTGCTGCTACTTGGCCTCGTGGCCGTTCCTCGGGTGCCCTTCGCTTCAGTCCCAAGTGGTTATAAATATGTTTCGTCTATTTTTAGTGCTACCTCTTTCGGCGCTAGTTGGACTGTCATCATTGCTTGCCTCAGCTGTTGCTCAGTCAAGGGTCTGACTATTTAGATTATGGAAATGCCCATTTCATTTAGCTTTAATTTCAAGTTGGTCAACAGTCATTTCTTATGGCACAGACGCTTAATTTAAATTAGGATTTAGATTTATTTTCTTCTTTGTTAAATAATAACAAAAAATGAATGAAACATTTAATACAATAATATTATATAAAAGAATTAGAGTATTATATAATATGTATTGTATGTATTGTATGTATTGTATGTATTGTATGTATGTATTATAAATTAAGTTTTTCGTTGGTTTTCCGTTTGCCAGCAATGATGATATCATGAAGGCCTTGAAACTAAACTGTGTCATTACCGTAGTCCTTGGACTCTGCTATCAAACAGAACACTAAGCACTCATCTCATCTGAACCCACTTGCACAATCACTTGCTTTTGTAGTATGCATCCTTTCATATAAATATTCAAATCAGCCTAACTTAAAGATTTTCCGGACCGCATTCTTCCCTTGGGATATCACCACACTGGTCCTAGTTCATAATACATGCCTTATACCATGTCCAATCTTTCATCGTTCTCACATCAGTCAACACACACATCTTTTATAACATCGTTCACTCACACATTTTAATATCATTGCAAATTTAAATTCCCCTTAAAGTTTTAAAAATAAAACAAAATTCAATTAATTAGAAATTAAGTTTTTATATCTGGTTGTACCTTATGCTCATGGAACCTGTACAGGAACTGTCTGTTCTGTATTGCTGTGATCTACGAGCAGGAGGGCTTTGCTTGTTCGACCAGTTGAGTTCAGTTGAAGTTCTAGCGCATTCTCACCCACCTGTGTCCAGTGGAGCTCTGAGGCAACAGTTGCATTAAGCATAACCGAAAATCCAGCTATAACATTTTCCACCTCAGCTGTCCACTTATGCCAATTTATGCACTAGTTTCTTCCACTTGATCGCTTGCGGGCGGCTGCGGAGGAGGCGAACGAAAATACCATGGCCATAGCCAAAATGTGGACGCCTTCAGCTTCGGCTCCATCCCCAGCCCCAACTCCAGCTCCAGCTGGGTAGCCGACTTGGCGCTGCTCAATGACCAACTGCGAAGCGGACAAGTTAAGTAGAAGCGCGATACAAAGGCCGCCACGAGCCTCCGACTGGGCCGTGATGCAGGTCCGCACCGAAGGAGACTGGCAATTTGTGTTGGACGGGGCGCATGCGCACGATAACAAGATTAGAAAATAAGATTTATCTTATAGATTGATAGATTCGATTACACGCAGCATAAAGCGGGGCCAGCGGCAGAGACTGAGACTGAGACTGAGACTGAGAAGGAGATGGAGACGGAGATGGAGATGGAGACAGACTGCGCAACTGCGACTGGGGCGGGCGTTCGGCGGCGTGTAATTACAACAAAAGCAACAACGTCGAACAAGAACAAAACGAGCCAAACAACGAGCAGGAGATTGAAGAATGGGCGGCCTCTAACTAAGGCGTAGCGGCACAGCATAGGACTCGACTATCGAGACACCCTGTGAACCAGGGAAGACAGATTAGAGATATACGGAAATCGAATGCTTCTTACATTTCCAGCCAATTCTTCCTTTGTCTGTGCGAATGAATCTTTTGTGAATCTGTTTATAATTGGGCAAAACTCTCTACAGGGTATCTATCGCTTCTCACTCGCGTTTATAGCACTCCAGAGCTAGCTCTCTCTGGCGTTTTAATGGACTTTTAACTGGTTTTTTCTTTCTTTCTGCTGTTATTCGTGGCTGCGTCTGCGCAGCAGCTGCACCTGCAACAACTGCACAGATCGCAGCTTGAGTCCCGATTGAAGTTGGATCTAGCCGGGCGTTGCATATTTACTAATTTAATAATTCAAAAGCATTTAAATTCCTAATCATATCTGTGCAAATCGGCCGACCGACTGGCTGGCTGGCCGACTGGATAAGCCTCGACTCTGGCCAAAGAGCAATTTGTGAAAATTTCTCACCATTTCATGCCGCTAGCTAAAGCCGAATGCCGAAAGCCCCCTCGACCACAGCGACTCCGCCCAGTCCCTCGGGCCATGGTCGACTGTGTGTTAGATTTCCACTTTACTGTCTATGCAATTTGTTGGCTAACTAGATGGCTATCTGCAGTCAGTTGTGGTTGTTGTTGTTGTTTCGCCTGCTGCTGCTGCTGGTTGCGCCTTGTGGCCCGCTGCGCTTTCATGTTCTTTTCATCTTCTAAGGAGGCTGCCTGCGCATAGTCTTCTGTCTTCCGTCTGCTGCCGCCTGTCTTCTGTCTGCTGCTCGGCATCTTTTTGGACGATTACTACTGCATTTTATGCATCGCCTGGCGTTAGTGTTTTGCTTCTTATTAGACTCTAATTGCATTGCCAGTTATGGCCGCCTGGTCAACAGGGCATGCACCAATTGGAATTAACAGGCTGCATTTCGCTTGGATCTTTCGCATTGAAAAAGGGTTCGCAAATTGACTTTCAACTCGTATCAGCATATTTAACCGCTATTTGGCCCACTTGCATAGCAAATGAGTTGTGTTAGAAGTGCAGAGAGAGAGAGAGAGAGAAAGGGAGAGAACTATATACATACGTACTTTGTTAATAAATTATTCAGATCTCTTATAAACTTATATTTTGATTATTATTATTATTATTATATACATATATGTGATACAATAATATAAATAATATACTAGGCTCTAAGATAAATGTGCAAATGTTGAACTATCTGCACTTTAGGTGTTAACATTAACAGCTAAGATAAAGGCAAAGATCGAGATTGCAATATCCAATTATGCTGTTAAAAATAGTTTTTGATAATATTTGGTTACTATTCCTGCCAAATTTGGCAAATATTTACGTTGACTCCTTCAGATGCATCGACGGGAAGGAGTGGCGGTCCTCTCTCAGTAGTCCTGCCACAGTTGCAGTACATCGTCTAGATTATACGTATACGTCTTTCACAGAGATTTCTCTCGTAAGAGGCCCTTCGGCTGCTGACGCTGCGGAGTCTGCAAACAAAGATAAATATGCCGAGCAAATAGAAAATTCCTCAGTAGGTGTAGCTTTACGGGTTTGTTTGGCGCAAACTTTTACGGTTGGCGTCATCGAAGCGCCTGACGCAATGCACTTCCAATAAGAGAAGGCGTTCCAGTCAGAATGTATACACATGAAGTATATATAATCTTTTTTGACAGTCGTCGTCGCCTGTTCGTGATTGAAGGTCGCGCAAAACATGCGAACTCTGGCGTCATTTCCCACTCTGAGCTCGACTTAACGGTGCCTGGACGCCATTTTGTCGACGTCAGTGGCGGCGACGGCCATTTTATGCAGAGCACGGCCCAAACGAAATTCCCCCAGACTTGACTCCATCTTGGCAATTATTAGTCGCTGTTACTATTTTTAGTAGCATGAGAACGAAATTAACTCTCGAAAGTGGCCCAACTGTTTGTGATAGCTGACTTGGATATTATCTCAATTGAGCTTATGGGCTGGAGTGTATTATAATTATAATGTAGGGGGCTAAAATTGATTTTTGAAACTGTTTCTACTCCAATCCACTGTGACAGCAATTGCCCGAACTTGGCCTTTTTCAAATTAACAGCTACCCAAAAAGAAATATATCGAATATAGAATGAAAACCGTAATGCTGATTTAGGCAAGTAATTATATAAGAATAGAAATTATTTATTATAATTTAAAGTAAGTAGGTAAGTGTTATTCCTGTATTCTCTCTAGTTGTTTTGGATATGTTAATTATGGGTTTGGCAAATAGGTAATACTATATCTCTGGAGAGATAAAAGTAATTATTTAAGGATCTATATTCTGGAATTCAAATTTTAGGATATCTGTGAGAATGTAGTCTATACATACATAGATACGTGCTGCGGGGCATGACGAATCGTGAAAAGTTATAGCCACGTTCAAGGGCTATCAATTACCGTCTTCCAATACAAATCAATAAGGAAGCACATATTGAATTCGCTGCTATAAATACTTAAAGGAAAACAATAATCTGAGGCCAATCCGCACAAGTGACCCAACCAAGAGCCAGAATGACCCACTCCCACTCCCAAATTTAGTTACGCATTCATTCATTCATAGAATCTGTTCATTGCGTATGTGTGTTTGTGCGTGCTTGTGCGTGTATTTGTGAGGCGACTTTTGTTGCGCGTTGTAGGCGACGCGGCGTCTGCCAGACGCAGACAGAAGACCAGATTGAGGTCGTCCTGGCGGACGGCATGTTGCCAAGTGGCTGACTTTTTAGTTACAGGGAATCAGAGTGAGGCCCGGGGTCGCATTTGGGTCGAGCTCGCTGGAATGTTTCAATAAAGTTTGATTGCTTGGCAATTATCTGCTGCTGCTGCTGGTTGGCTGGATCCTGGCAGCCATTTCAATTCGTCGCTTATCCTTTGTCATTATTTATGAGCCCGCTGCAGGAATCCAACCAGGATTGTCCCCAATTACTGCTGCTTCTGCTCAGATTATGACGGCTACCCGCAGCAATTTGCCACAAAAGTTTCGCACATAAAGCAAAAGTTTTTCTCTCTTTGAGTGCGCGACGCAGGAGACTAATTGAAAGATTGACATAACAGATTCTTATATTTGTGTTCGTTCATTCAATGCGATTGCAGATTTATCGCCTGTTAAATGTTTGATGTTCTCTTGAATGAGAACTTAAGAGGGTGCCGCGTATGAATTTCAGACTATTTTAAACAGTGATAGATAAATAATTATCTGAAAGTAACAATACGTAATGAAAACTTATTTTACAATGAAAGCAACGCCCTTAAATTAATTATAGAATGCCCTCTTCAGGACAATCCAAATGGATTTTGGTATTCTACTCTGTTCTAACAGCAATTCCTGCTGGCGACACTCAAGCTTTCATTGGGATATGTGAGCTTGCAGTTATAATAACTAATCTACAATCCTCACACATAGGTAAATCTTATCGACAAAGGCCAATGGCAAGAAGAACCCTCGTCTGTATCATGTCACATGCAGCTAGTCAGGTCAAAGCACTCGATGTGTGGGAATACCCCCAACTCATGAAAATTAATTGTAGAAAATGTAAAATTTGAGCCATGTGAAAATGAGTTTATGGCAACGGCAACCGGCAACCGGCCAGCACTTTCTGGCTGAGTCAAATTTATGCAGGCTGCTTAAATTCACAGACTTTAGTGGAAATTGAGAAAGTGGAAAATGGAAAAGCGGAAAAGTTAAGTTCTCCATTAGCATTTCAATCCGAAAGTCCTGTGTGCCCACGCTGTTTTTAAATTCTTGAGAATGTGAGAATGGAAAATGGCTTTTGGCGGCGGCAACAGCAACAGCAACAGCAACAATAAATTGCAATTTCCATTTCTTTCACTCAGCTCCTTGTTGCAGACGGTACAGGATAATAGTGTGAAAATCACATAAGCGCTTCTCGCCTCCTGCAGGAGCTCCCCTCCTTTCCTGAGTGCAACATTTAATGTAGTTTGCACAACTGCTGCTGCTGCTGCTGTTGCCGCCCTGAGAGTTGTTGCCTCACGAAAATGTTGCTGCATATTTATGGTCGAAATTGTTGGCACTTTTTGGCTTTTTATTTATTTTTATTATGCTAAATGCGTCGCCATGAAATTTTAATCAAGTCTCTGCTTCCGTTGTTGTTGCTGCAGCTCCTCTTCTAGCTGTTGCTCCCAGCTGTTGTTGTTGTGTGCAAATGGCAGACATGTCTGCCGTCTGGCATTTCCGCAACGCCAACATTTTTGGAGCCTTGGGAGATGGTCAGAGCAGTTAGGGTCTGGCTATGATTACAGCCACGGTTGGTATCTCACGTCGTGTCTGCAGGTGCTTTTTGAGTTTAACGAACTTTGTCCGGAATAGGTTGGCGATGCATAAATATGTACTGAAACAACATTTTATAAAGGATAATGAATAAATAAACAAGAATATTAACAAATTAAAGTAAGGCATATAAATATGCGTTAAAGGTAGAGTTGACTACAATAATCATGCTCTACATATTCCAAAACAACACAACAAATATCAATATATCAATAAAACTATATATATCAATGTAAGTACATCAATATCATTTATTTGTTAAAGATATATATATACAAATATTTGCAAATGGTATAATATCTTGGTATAACTTATTTGTGAAGTTCACTTTCAATATATATAAATATATTTGCTATTTGAAAACTAGTTATGTCACTTGCAGTTTCTGTTGTGTTGTTCCATGTCATGCCACGCCTCTGCGTGGCCCTCCGTGTGACACCTTTTTAATTTGAGCCCAACTGGCACAAATTTCGAATGAATTATGACACTTATGAATTCACAAGTCTCAACTATAATCCATTATGCCATTCAGAATACACACATACGGGGAGTACAATATTTGGAGAATATCATTTGTGCGTCCTTTTTGTGGCACATGTCCCTGACAAGCCAAAGCCAAATGCAGCACGTGATGCGTGGCACACATTGTGACTCTGACTCTGACTGTGACTGTGAATGTGACTGTGAGACATCATATCAATGTTGACTCTTCTTATGACAGCTCTATAAATATTGCTAATATTATTTGGTACGGCACTCCCGGTGGGCTTCTTCGTGTGCGGGTGACGGTGCCAGCACTTTCCGCTCGCCCTTCTCTGTGCTTCTCACAACGCCTTTTTCGCCGCGCGAACTGCGCCAAAGTCACGTGCGGCTGACAGTCGAAATTGACAATGTCATTTGGTAGAGCACAACAGAAATTGCGAAGAGTTGTCAGGAATTGTCCTCTAATTGCCAGTCATTTCTTTTCTCTGATGAGACGCACACTTGTCAACGACCAGAACGTGTCCATTAACAAGTTCTACTTCAGCAAACGGCACTATGGAAGTACTTAGATCAAAAAGTGGAAAGCGAAGGTCAATTTGATCAAAAGTACTTATATCTTTGTGATATAAAATATGTGATTTATGAGACATCCAGCATGTTGAAATTGTTATTCTGGTATTTTGATATTTATTATATCTGGTATATATTGAGGGACATATTGCAAAAAATAGAATAAAAAAAATAAAACTATGAAAACATACGGAAGAATCATAAAAAAAGTGGTAGAAAACGAAAAGTAAATAAAAATAAACTGAAGAGAAGAGGATCCATTTTATAATGACTGAAGCTGATCTTATTTATACTCTATAGCTTGGCTAGGCTTAGTGATATTAATTAATTAATTAAAAAACAGAATAAAAACTAAAGTAACTACAATAAAATTAAAAAATAATATTAAATTAAATTTTATGAAATGTCGAATACATATATAATAAGATATAAATATATATAAATAAATATATTAGTAGATAATAAAAAAATTATACTGCTTTAATATTATACTAATATTGAAACTTTCAGTTTCTAGCAAAGTTCTAAGGTCAAATTCGACTCGTGCCATAAATAAATAAATGTATGCCTCAAGGAAAACAATAAAAAAGAACCGAAAACATCTTGAGATTCAACAAGAGAAAACAAAAAACAAAAACAGACAACAAAAAGAGAACAGACAGACACACAGTTCTACCCTCTGCTCGTCTCGAGTCGAGTCGTCTCAAGTGGCTTACACAATTTTCCTGATAAGGCTGCGAGACTTGCCACTAAATGTTTTTGGCGTCCGTTAGTGCAACAGCAACAGCAACAGCAACACGATGAGCGTGCGGCAGGAGGCAGAGCAAGAGCAGGAGCACATGAAACGCGCATGATGCTCGCATTTTCAATTTTGAATTTTCAATTTTCTCAGTCGATTGCCAGGTAATGCGTCTAAAATGAACTTCAAATGGCGCCCCAGATAAGACCAGCGCCAGTTCCGACGATATAAGCGTATATGTATGGAAACACACATGCATATGCATGTGTATATGTATATACGGATGTATTTAGTCTCAATTTGATATGTAAATTCGTTCATTGATGATTCTCGTTTCGTTGGAAGTTCATATTGAAGTCGACCCGCAGATGCTCGAGTCGCTGCGTGTGACTCATGCACCGGCCTCTGGGGCTGATTCACTGCAAATGGCTGTTGCAGTCAGAGTGGGGCACATGCACACGCCCCGCCCCCCTGGCAAATCAATTGGCCCGGGGACCCGTGCCAAGGCCACGTGTAAGCTGTGTCATTTGCTGCTGCCGTTGCTGCTGCACGAATCACACAAAGGATGGCCCACAATAGGCCAAAAAGTGCGAATGCGAGGCGGCGGCTGCAGGGAAAAGGTGAAAGTGTGGCTCGGAGCGGCAGCCAGCCAAGCGCAACGAAACCTTTCACATTCCGCATCCTGCACAATGAGCGTGTTGGCCAGGTAGGCGAGTCCTGGGCAAGGACATGGATTCGGGCTCGAGCTGGGACACACCTTTCTCTCAGTTGACAATAAATTATGAGCAAAAATGAAATTTTATGCATTTTACATGCTGAATTACGAGCTATTTGGCCATGGGGCATGCGGCATGAGCCATGTGGCATGTGGCATATGGGCCATGTGAGCATTCGGCACGCCCCATTTTGCAGCTATTTTAAATTGATTTAAAGTTGCATTAGGCGCTACATTTTGCGGTCAGGCTATAAATTATCGAAATGTATGAGTGTGTGTGTGTGTGAGTGTGGGAGTATGCGTTTACTATGGAAAATATGCAATTATTTTCACTTTTCGCAAGCATTTTCCATTTGGCAGGAAAATGCGACTGCAGATGCATACTTTCAGGCAGCCTAGCCAGGCAGAAACAATTTTATTTAATGGCCCAAAGGAAATGCTGACCTTGTGTCCGGAAACATATGCAATTCAATGAGGAAATATATTGCCTATTTATCTTATCTATATCAGCTATTCCCTTGCCAATTTCAGAGTATTCAATGTAAATGCGAATCAGATTTCGTTTAAGATAAGTTTTCAACTGCAACTAATATATGGTCTTTTTTTGTCCTTTACCAATGAGCAATTTCCGTTAAGCATTGTGAACTGGGCATTAAAGAAAATGTCGAATCTCACAAGTTCGTCATAACAGTAAAATTGCACCACAATGAAAATCATAAGTTAATTTAATTATTTTCATCTACGATTCTTGATACAATTAAATTGAAATTGTGAAGTAGTTCATCTTATTCAAAATGAGCTAGATCATTTTCATTGAGTTAAGGAGCTAGTTTCTAAAATAATGAGATACTATCTGTTATTTCTAAAATCATATATTCTTGATCAGGACGACGAGCTGAGTCGATATAGCCCTGTCCGTCTGTTCGTATGTCCGTTCGTATGAGCCAACCATTCTCAGAAGATATAAGAGCTAGAGAGCTGAAATTTGGCATGCAAACACGTGTATATTATACGCAGTCCAAGTCTATCTTTTTTTTCGATAACTCATCCGATAACTTTTGTATCGAGAATAATCGAAAAATCGGCTTTGTTTTTTCACTTGACTACTAGAGGCTTGAGCTTTGGAATGTACACTCATTTAAACTATGTGACCATGCTTTGAATGTTTCATAAAGATAGTCCGTCTACAAAAGAAGTTATTCAACAATTAAATTCTCATAATATTGCCCACACTGCAGCGCAGCCCAAGCGCAGCCGCTGCTTACTGCGCAGTTAGCGGAGCGCGTGATATACGTGCGTGTGGATGCGTGTGTATGTATGTGTGCATAAAAGAAGTGCAGAATGAGTAGTAGAATATCAGCTTAGAGGGTTCAGGGTATGTCTTAGTCGAGCAGTCTCGACTGGCGCCTTCTTACTTGGTTTGCTTAAATTGCTCGAAATTGATTACATTGTAATATAAAACAAGAAATAAATAATTACTCCAGTAGTAGTGAAGCGGTATATGTATATTTAATTTATAATTCATTTCTACATTATTGGATTATTTTCATTATTATTTTCTCTAGCTACTCATGTGACCCTTGTGTTTAGTTTGTTTTCACATTAAGCATACCCACAACCTATTTGTTTCCACTCGAAACACTTTGGCTGGCCACAGGCACCTGACGCACACACCCTCACCTGCTAGGTCTCATTAGTGTGGTCACACCAAAAAAAAGGAAAAAAGAAATACAGAAAACTATTTTGTGTAATGGATGAAATATGTTTCTCTCTGGTTTTACCCATGCTCAACAATTGCAATTATGATTTACGTTTCCATGAGCCCCAAATAAATAATAAAGTATTGACCGATTTATGAGCTAATGTTTGATTAATGTATATCCATGCTCGACTATGTGTGTGTGTGTCCTTCACAAAGACTGCCCCGGTCAAAAAGGACAAATGCCAAACGCTTCGCGCCGAGTATTCATTGATTAGACGCGGGACCCCACGCAATGTTTGGACACACTTTGATTTATCGCCAGCCTAGCGAGGAAATTAGCTAAGGAATTTGGGAATTTCGATATTGGAATTTCGTCTATGTTGATATTAGAACTGGCCACACAGCAAGTGGATGCTGCTAATTGACCCGGGACTAAGACAAAATGAAAATAAAGAACAAAGAGCAGAGAAATGAGAAGAGAGAAACCTGCTGCCAAATGAAGTGCTCAAAAGGATCTGCGTCTTGGACAACTACTTAATATATGCAGGCATTCCCTGCCGCGCCTTCTCCTCCGCCACCTCCGCTATCTTCTTCTGCCTTTTTTAATTAAGTACAACAACGCAGCAAAATTGATTTCACATGAGTCGAACCGGCCACTGGCTCAGCTGCCTGCGCCGGCTGCTCTCTGCGATAGAGATCTCTGATAGATGCGCTCGCCAGATAAGGCCAAACGCTAGAAGTTAGTCCCTGCCTGGGATCATATTTAATATAGTTTGTAAAATATTTATAAACGCTTATCGCTGGTAAAATATCAGCCGCAGGATTCGTGTCGTCGGCGTAGTCAGTAGTTGCCAAGTCATTAGGCCACGATGGAAACTTGGCCGGTTTTATTTGGCGCGCGCGTTTCGCTAGCGTTTTGCGCGCGATTCCCGCGCCGCTTGCATTATCTCTTATGGCAGACTCATAAAGCACACTTGGGCTCGCGTGGAAAATGGTTATTTCAAACCAAAAGCTCATTTGAGACGTTATGCATAAATTATTTGGAAATTATATTGAAACCTGGCTCCCAGATTCCTATCGGGCAGTAAAAGCTAAACCAGCATATGGAGACCCTCGAGAAAGAGGGAACTGAAAGACATTGATTAAAGCAACGATAATATAAATTCCAATTAAGTTATCGGCCATAGTTCGAGTGAGACATTCAACGGTAAACGGCAACTGGCAATTACAAAAGAATAAATTTCCCATTTCCACCTTTATCGGTGAGAAACTATCTAGTCTGATGTCGTCTGCTTCTCAATGTCTCTATAAAGTGCATTCAAATTATGGCATATCGGCTGGCCAGACACCCATCCAGCCGGCCGGCCCTAACTTGACATCCAGACAACCAGAACCAGGCCAACAACTTGGCCATTGCCCAGCGGCTGCTTCGCTGTGGCCTAATGAAATTATTAAAAATGCATTTTAGCCGAGTTCACAAAGAACACAACAGAAACTGAGAGAGAAAAATGCATTATATGCATAAGAGGCAGATCCAACAAACATAAATAACCTGAGCTTGGCTGCAGTCCCAATCTCAGGCCGAGCTCTGAGCTCTCGCTCCCCTCAGATCCCCCTTCTAGCTGCTCAGCTTCTCAGCTTCTCAGCTTGCCTTTGACAAAACTAATTATGCATTCATTTTGTTTGCCAACAATTAAGTGGCCCAGGGGCGTGGCACATTTTTCATTTTGCTTATTAGTAGTCGGTGCCCCAGGATCGAATGGAGATCCTACCCTTGATTTATGATGCCCAACTACTTGACTTGGCAACAATTAACAACAGAAACGAATGGCTGAATACGATGTAATGCTAGAAATTAACCAGAAATATGTTACATGTCTAAATATATACATATATCAAATAAATATATATATATATACATATATCAGATTATAATCTACCACAATATATTATTTGAGCGCCTTAATATTTCTGTGCTTGTTTATATAGTGATAACTTTCGTAATATGCGTAATTATCAGCTATTGTTAAACATTTACATGGAACCTTTCGATGTAATTCTAAAATATGTAAGTCACACTAGAAAAATATTGCTATTTATAGAAGTTAGTATATTAATAACTTATTTTCATTCTCAATGTCATTTTCCTTCTCCAAAACCATCCCATCTCCTCCTTCTCCTTTTTCTCCTTCTTATTATCAATCGTACTCTCCTCTTATTCTTCATTACCTTTTTTTTTCACTCTTCTTATTCACCTTCTCCACCTCCTCCTTCTTCTCTTATTCTTTCCATTTACCCTTGACTTCTCTTCTCTTGCTGGTTATCACTTTGATTCTCTCTTTCTGTTTTTTGTCCCCCCTTTTAACCTCACATTCTCTTTAATTGCCCTTGCCTCACAGTGATCTATAAAATTCTTTGCCTCACCTACTTATTTTTGGCAATAAAATAATCTGCTTTTTTATGTGAGTGCATTTGAATACATATCTGTATATGCTATATCTATCTATCTATATCTAGATAGTGGGCTATAAAATATATTGATTTATAGACCATCCGAATAGGGAAGGGGCAATGATATGGCATGATGTGTATAACCAGACTATCAGGTCGTAGAATGCAATTCACAGTAAACTTTTTCGGCAGTCGCGGCAATTGCACGTGAATAAATTAAAGAAAGCTGTAAGAATCAAGCTGAAAAACTGTGACCGCTACTTCCAAATAACCAAATAACTCATTGCTGTTGCCAGGTGGCAGGAGGCAGCTGGCAGGTGGCAGGTGGCAAGAACTGGTTCGACAATCAAATGACCATTTATAACAGCAGCAACGACAACTACAAGGGGGGAAATTGGCAAGCGGCAGATTCAGATCGAGGTCCACATCCAGAGCCACCCACACGCTGCTCTGGTCATTCATGCCACAAATGCCACCATTACTTTCTAAAAGCGAGCCCAGGCTCTGTTGAGTCTCTGCACCAAATTAGGCGCCAATCTGAGAGATTTTCAAGAAGCAGCAGCCTATGGAATTTTCAGGGGCGTTTTTCCAATTTCTGGGCTAGATGCAGAAAATACCAGCCGCTCGCAGAGTAATGTGAAAAACGCCTTATCCGGTGTGCTCCTCCAGAGCTCTATATGGGGGAACTGTCAGCGCTGCTGCTGCTGCTGCTGTCGCCTGGTGGTGCTTGAGTGGCCAATGGCCAGGGGCCACCCATGTTGCAGCTGGTGGCTGCTGCCTTGACAAACGTTGACAGCGGCGACAATGTCTCGGCCCCACAGCCCCATAGCCCGGCAGTCCGGGAGCGTTGCAACTAGCTATTGACATTGCTGCATGCGGCCACGACTGGCGACAGGCAACGAACTTGATTTCTTATTTGAATATGTATTCATTTCAACAGCAACACCACAGCACCACAGCACCACCAGCACGTCGCCATCGATCGTGACAATCGCCAACGCAAGTGAAAAACTCTTCACTTCATGCGTTGCAAGCAGCGAGGGATCTCTGTGTCGCCACTCGCCACTTGTCGCCACTTGCCACTCGGCAGTTCCCAGTGCCCAGTTGCCATTGCTTTTCAATGTGGCCTATCAGAGGTGATTAAAATTGACGTTTGGCGATGTGACGACGCTTGCATCTCAGCCTGTCCAGCCTCTGTCCGCCGCAACACTTTCTTTGGTTAAACGTTTTCATCATTTTATGAATTGATCAATTTGTTGTTGTTGTTGTTGTTGTTGCTGCAGTTGCTATTGCCCTGCAAGCGTCAGCAGCATCGTTTGCTCTGTTTGTTGTGGCCATTAGCGTCACTTGATGGAAACAGCATCCCAGCATCCCAACATCCCGTCCCAGCATACCATCTGATGGGAGACTGCACAGCTATCGAGCATTGAGTCGTGTCGGGTCTGACTTAATTTATTTCAAATTGTTGCAACTGCAAATGAAGGCAGTTTCATATCAGCTTCATTGAAGCCAGCGATACACTGGAAACTATTTACAAAACTAATTTATGCACCTTTAAAACATTTCAAACTAGTTCAAGTTCCCTATTAAGCAGAAGAACCGAAACACAAACCCAGCAACATTGCGAATTGGCAATCAAATCAATTATCAAATTGAATGTGCAGGCAGAGGCTAAAAATATGAAAATTTTTTATTTTGATTTTATTACATAATAATAATATCACTACAATAAATATTTTATAATATCATAATATCATAATAATATCACAAATCGAACTTTAGTTGGTCGTCTGGCCAGATATGTCCCAATTCCCAGCGATATAATTTTGAGTCATACAATAAGATCAATTAAGTGGACAAAAAAATAATTGTAAGCTAGGTAATAATAATAATATTAATAATATAATAACAAATACAAATTAAAAGCGAAAGGAATGCAAAGATATTTATAAGGGAAGAGGGAGCTCTGAGCAAAGTACGCGATAGTACTCATTAAAATTATCGTATTGCATAATGGGTGGGTATTTTAGCTTGTGTATAAATTCGTAATTTTCCTTGAAAAACATTGCAATTTGAATTATTTAATATACTAATGAATACTCTACCTAGATATAATAGGACAGTGAAAGACGAGCGTTGTAAATGCAATTCATTGTGAAATTAATTGAAAAGCAGGAAGTTGTTATCGAATCGTATTGACTAATGCTCCATGTGAACGATTCTAATGCAGAAATGATTTGAAAATAAGATTTAGTGATTTGCAATATTTATATTCTTTATATATAGATGACTTTATAACAAATATTACACTAAATAGAAATAAAGAAGGGATTTGTGACAATTACGCAGATGTACTGAGAGACTGAGGGCAACATAAGGAGAGAGAGAAAAAGAATTGGGATCAGTGAAAGCTATGAAAAAAAAAAAAAAAAAAAAACAAATTAAATATAATAAAAGAAATAGTAATTAAATCATATAAGAGACTGACAAAGAGAATACGTACGTACGAAAGCTCCTAGAAAAGGAATAGAGGGTTCTTTGCGTTTGTAGCTCGTTATGGAATATCAATATTTACCAACAAATATTACTTCACAATTCAACACATTCACCCCAATAGACAATTAGAATAAATATTGCATGAATGCATTAAAACAGCCAAAGTGCTTTCGTTGTGGTTTCTACATATATGAATGCTCTTAGTCAAGGTTGCCCCGATGCAGAGTGTGGGTAGGGGCAGGGGCAGGAGCAGGGACAGGGGCACAGGCAGGGGCCGGTGCCTATAGCAGTTTCATTGACACACATTTGTCAACAAGCACGCGATGCACTGCGTCAGCCATTAATCAAAGACCAGCCCTTGGCAAACGAGCTCTATGGATCCCAGAACAGGGCAGAGCGGGGGGCAGAGGAGGCGGGAGCTGTGGCAGTAGTAGCTAGAGCTGACCAACTTGACCAACTGGCCCAACTGTTTTAGCTGACCTGGACGGCGCGCTGCTGCTAATAAGTAGCGCAAACAATTTGAACGGCAATTAGTGGGCAGCTGCTAATTTAGGACAGAGCCCGCTTGGATCGACTGAGGCGACTGTCTGTGCCGTTGGCTGTGGAATGTGCGGACAACGGACGGACAGCGGAGACGGCGACCACCAGGCGTTGCCTCAGCTTTAAACTGTGAGCATACAGAGACACGTGAAGGGCTCCCAAATGCACAGCTCCAAGTGGGGCCAGGAAGGCGGCGAGACTTCCTCTCTTCACAGGGCTCCGCCCCTTGTGCCAAACGGTTATTCTGTATTAATTTTCAACCACGTTGACCGCACCAGAGGAACGTCTGGGTTCGTCTGGCCTGAGCCACCCAGTTTTCAATTGAAAAACCGCAAGGCTGCAGGCGGCTCGTCGTGCGCCTTTGTCCTGCCAACTGCACCGGAAGCCGCGGCCGTGTCCATGTCCATGTCCATATCCATGTCCTTCCTTGGCTTTTATTTAACATGACGCAACAGAAAGCGAACAACACACAAATGTCCGGTCAACAATCTTTTGATCGTCTGCCACCTTAGGCAACTAGTCTTTGGCATTGTTGTTGCTGTTGTCGTTCCCGTTGTTGTTGCTGTTTTTATTGTGAATGCCCTTTTAGCCGCCGGCTACCCGACAACTGTGACGGGATTTGCAATGACTTGCAACATTTTATTGTCGGCATTTTGCATGTTCCAGCTATTCTCTCTCTCTCTCTCTCTCTCTCTTTCACCCTTCCTCTTATTCTTGCTCACTCTGTGCCTGCCCCATCTGGCCTTGGGCTTGTCGGCTGTGACGTCACAGCCAAATTGTTTGACCAAAGCAATGAAAACTCGGGCCACAAATGCTAAGAGTAAAAAATTTTTACCAAATGAATTTACATTTAGTAAAAGAACAACCGACTGGGATAGCCTTACGGCTAGATACGGAGATTTACAGAAATTATATCTCAGCAGGAATTTAGCTTTGAAATTTGTCAAAGAATGCAGCCGATCTTGAAGAATGAGAAGAAGAATGAATCTGGAGACCAATCTTGGAATGTTGCTCCTAAGCCTGTGGCAAGTAATAAAAATAATAAATAATAAATCAGTTAAATCAGTAATTAATACATTCTAGAGTATTACAAGTCGTTTTTGTAATAGAATATATTTTATTCTATTTTTGTTAGGTGTTCAATATTTCATCTATTGCTTAGGTTCTTTTTATTTTTGTTCCTGAGTTAACTTAAGTATTTATTGTTTCGGAAATGCGATTTCCAGTAATATAAGCACTGTCGGGGATATTGATAGGGTTTCTGGCTAAAATTCCGGAACCGTCCAGATTAGATAAAAATGATCTACACAATGCATTACTTTAGTAATCGATTTTGCCTAATATATTTCGGTACTAGCTTTTTCTAGTCATATCCGTTAGGCATACCCCAAAATTGCACGGGGTTATCTGGCATTCCTGTCGTTCAGCTCAAATTGATAGGATCAATAAAAATGTCGTAAAGTCGTTTATTTTCTCTTGGCAAACGTCGATTGCTTTCACGGAACAATCAATGAAATCACAATTCGAAAATATTTCCAGTCACTTCTGATATCAGTCAAATATCGCCGAGATATAGTCAAGCTGGCATTTCCTTAATTGATTCGCCCAACATCATGACGCGTCGCTCGAAACAAGAGTCGCACTCACAAACTTGTAAGGATTTGCATAATCGGCTATCGCCTTCGCATTCCGTTGCTATCCCCGCTACTTATCTGGGCTCGCTGCTTTAACTCTGATCTCTTCGGTAGCCTCTTCACGTCCACACGAACTTGCTATAATTGTAGCCCAAAATGGAAAGTGCAGAGTATCTGATTGCGCGCAAAAGGCAGAGGCAATCGGCCCAACCGTGACCTACTACAAGTCCACAGGCCGCGAAGCCAGAAAAGCCTCTATTAATCGCAAATATCATATTTTCGTTGGGCCGGGCAGACCAATAGTACTCGGAAATGTGGCGCACATCGTCGTATGGCGCAATTGGTCGGCTGCGGTTCGTTTGTGACGGATTACTGAATGAAATCTACGGGGCTTTATCAGCAAAGCGCCCACTGCCAACCTGCCCAAACGGCCGAATCTTGATCTAAGCCAGGCGGCGTACACAAAAAATCTCTTCCTCAACGTGGTCTTGGCTAATTACAAATACGTGCTCGCGCACCACATGTTTCCTTTAATGTAGCCATAGCTCATATCAGAAAGCTAAAACGTGCATTTAGTATCATATAACACCTACATGAATAACCGAACGGACGCTATAAGCGGATTCTACTCTAGCTGAGGAACATTCTCGTTTCTATAGGTTAATATGAAGTAATTGGAAAAGTAAAGAGCTTTCCAGAGTTTTGCTAAACTTAGTATAAATAAAATCATAACTAATGATAAGTCTTCATGAGTAAGTTCCAGATACTTTTAGAAAACTTCACGCACATTCTATAGTTTTATAATTCATTAAGAATTTTAAAAATAGTTTTATAATTCAACTAAATTTCGGCATCTAGCTCATTGCTTCCGTCTGGTCGGATAACACCAATTGCTCCGGAAGAACCCTAAATAGCACACTCTTGAGTCACTACACCTTGCAATCGGACACAGAGTTCAGTTAATAAACTGGCTAAAGCATTTATTGCACTTCAATTAGGCACGTTTTGCACGTTGGCTATACTATTTGGGTCATAAATATCCCCCTGGAATCTTGGCCGATATAAGACTAAGCATGATTCTATTATATTTTAGAATAGTTTCTAGGTTGAGGTGTGTGCAATTTCGTCAGTTGGCGCCAGAATTTTATTTGTAAAAGACCAACGCGGAGGCTAAGACCTTAAGCCTTGCCAGTTGATAAGTCATAAGTGGCAGGCAAAGGTCTGAAACTTTTCCATCGCTCGCTCTGAAATTCCTTGGCGATTAGTCATCGCATCATGGACTGACCATAGCTAAGTTGAGAGAGCCTCTTATCGGCGATGATTCGTTCTCGGGCCTGGATAGTGGTCACGTCCATGACATCACTTTCTATGACCTGCGATATCGCCAATCGATAAGGCTTAATTTGCCTATCGTAAATACCAGAGACTGACTATCAGAGAGCTCACTTAGTAGTATGTATACGTATATGATATGCGTGGGGATTGGGGACTGGCTTATTATGACCTGCCATAAGCAGTTGGGGGCCTGCTTAGCTGATTAGCTGATCGCTGGAAGTGCGCAATTTCGCAGCTGCGAATTGTTTAATTATCGTCTTGGACGTTTTGAAGGAATCTAGCCCTCTCCCAATTATCATCGTTACTTCATGATAAACGCACTGTAAATATTTTCGAAATTTGCAAGTCTTATCGGCTGGCCAGAATTATAGCTGGCCATTGCGTGATTTGTTTTTGTAGTACTAGGTCAAGGCTATATCGTGGCAGTTTCTTTATCGATACACTTCGCATTCACTGAAAATCGGCCCTATTCAATTGTTTTCTTGAATTAATATCTTAGGAAATTTTTTTTTTATATTTATAGACCTGGCATTCTAGTTCTAATTCTAGAAATGATCTTCAATGCATTTGGAATTTCAATCGATAGGCGTTTTGTTGAGACCGTTCGCAATACTTCCGCAATTGCGCATTGGAATCTGTTAAATCGAGAGCTCCGATTAGGCCAGCCAACATTTCTCAGAATTTTGATATTACTGGCTAAGCTATCGCATGGTACAAATTCAAAATTCAGGAAATATTTAGGATTCTATACAAAAAAAAAAAAAAAAAAAAAAAAAGAATTTCATTATCATTCTATAAAAAGATTTCCAAGAAATCGGTTTTGACTATTATAATCGGTAATATAATGCAAGCGCAAACCAGTGCGAACCAGTTTGAGCTCTAATCATTTGTAGTAGTCTTTGCGTAGTATAAATTAGATAGGAAAATAAGTGGTACGACTGTTTGGAAAAGAATGTGAGCCATAGATTAGGATGATATCAAATAGATTGACATGCGAGCGTGCAAATGGAATCTGGTTACATAATAATGGATCATAAATGCTAAAAGAATGAAGGAGCAATCAATATTGAATGGATCTAAGCATAAGGATGGAATTGTATGCAAATATTATTACAAACACAGGATGAAACAGGATGAAGTAGAGTGGTATGGTATGTTTAGGAATAGAGTGGACAGAAATGTAATGGTAGAAATGTAAGGATTTTAGTAGAATAGAATTTAATGATCTAAAAATATATCACAAATAATATGGGATATAGTGAAACGGAATAAAATGAATTTTAATTGATTGGAATGAAATAGAATGGTATTGAAATATAGCGGAATGCAATGAATTGAAATGACGAAGTATATAGTAAAATGTTATTGCAAGGAATTCGATGTAATGAAATTTAATGGTTCTACAAAGAATACATTGGGATGACACGGAATCAAGTGAAATGAAATAAGGTACGATTATGGCATTGCTATAATGAGATTTTGTGGATCAAATTTATCAAAGTTACATAATTGAGAACGTCGACGCAAAACGACACGCTTCTGCACTCGAGAGCCACTTGTTATTTTTATTAATGCCACTTAAGACATTGAGACTGAGTTTATCGCATTTCCCTAATACGGCGCCATATAACCATAATGAATTTCCTATTGCATCGCTCGCTGTTATCATCAATGCGGCACGCCGATCGCTTCATCGAACCTGATATTAATCAAACAAATGCCTTTAACATGCTCATCAAATCATTGAGACTCCAATTTCGGGCCATTTAGCAGCGACCTTGCCTCAGGTTCTCGGCGCTAACTAATTGCCCACAATTAGAGCAATTACAGTGAGTAAGTGTGAGCGAGAGAGAGCGAGAGAGAGGGAGAAAATGAGAGGGAGGAGGACACTCGTAGATCATGCTGTCAACGTAGCTGTCAGAGAGGAGCTACGGATTGGAGGGGGCGACTGACGATTGACAAAGCAAATCGGAACTGACAGGCAGCTGTTAATTGGCCGAGTCTATAAAAATTCTGGTAGTCAATGAATTGCTTTTGCGACCCGCCACCATATAAATCACTCTCGCAGGACTTTGATATTGACCGCACTGGCAAAACCATATCTACGAGTCTCTCTCTCTCTCTCTCTCTCTCTCTCTTTCTATCTTCATGATAGAGCGGGTATTCACTGTGGCACACGACGAGGTTTATTTGTAATGGCCTAAAAATTACATAGCTATTATGCCGCCTGCTCCTGCCCATGCCCCTTCCCCTTCCCCTTCCTCTGCCACTACCCTTTTGCCCCGCACAGAGTTACCTGGAAAATGATTATGTTGCAGCAGCAGAGATCGCTGCAAATGCAGCCGCAATTATGCACGCACCGGGCACATAAATTGTCAATTTGCTTAAGATCTGCTGCAGCTCGTGTGTCCTGTTCGCCTATCGTGCTACCTGGGAGTCTTGCTCGTTGGCTCTCTGTGCCGCTGCCTGCCGCACGCTGCGTCCTGCACTCGTTCTTCGCAACAGTTTTTTGTATCCTACGACTATTGCGTCCTTCCCATTGATAAGCTCGTCCCTTCTGCTCGTTTTTTACCTCCTTTTTGGCTGAAGTGTTTTATCTGCCACTTTTTCCTTTCCCTCAATTGGCCACGCTGATAACCGTTGCCCTGGATGGGTGGGCGTTCACTGATAGACTTCCACGTACTGAGAATGTTTTTAGTGCATTAGTATTTGAGTCTCGATCATGTAGACGGATTCCCTGCACCATATCAGAACAGATGCTATCTCTATATGCATATATGCCTTGTATAGCTCCCTCTGAATTCGTATCTGTAACGCTTTGCAGGGTTTCCACTCATGAGCTTTCCTACACATCTTCTTTACAACATTTATGAACAGAAGTGAACTCAAATAAAGTAAAGTGCTACAAACTACTAGCCCAACTTTCTTCAAAGAAAACTTATTTTCAGCATATACATTAAGCTAATCCAGGCTGGGTCGCTATAGAGATTTTGTATTTATCTTAAAAAAAAAAAAAAGGTTAACTTTGTTTTTGGGAAACGATGAAATGCTCTGTAGATTTTTTACTACGCGTATTGGCTGATGACTTCCTCTTGGCATCATACAATAGAACACCCTCCATGAACTCCGACAGCTCGCTATGTAATATCTTAACGCCAATAAACGCTCATTAGAAACATGCCGAAGCTCGTGTAAGGCGAGTGTCATTAAAATCATGTCAAGACACGAACAACAACTAGCTGCAACAGCAACAGCAACAGCAGCACGTGCAACACGACAAACAACAACAGAAATGCATTTGGTAAATTTACATATTTAAGTAGCAGACGAGGCGAATTCCTACTTTATGATGGTTGTCAACGAACCCTACCTACTTTCTAACTGGACCAAAAACTCGAACCGAACTTGAAACTGGAATCGATTCGACGCCCAGCAGTGGATCGTGGGTGTGCGCTCAACTGACTGACTGACTGACTGACTGACTGGCTGACTGACGGACTGACCAACTGTTTAAAGATCATAATGAAAATGCAGCTATGTTAATTTTATTTTTATTTTCCGGAGGCCCGTTCAGCATTATTTATGGCCACATATCTTTAAAAGTTTATGGCAGAAAATATTCACATGACGCAGACAGAGTGACGGCACACGAAAATTCCCAATTTTCCCGAATGACTGAATGACTCTCTGACTCGCTGACTCTCTGACTGACAGGCGATGCCATATTTGCTACTCGTTCAGCAAGTAAAAGGAGTATATTGGCTCCGTGGATTAATCCGGCTATGGCCTCAATTTAAGAAGGCCTCGAATGGAATTTGACAGCATCCTCCCATGAAAGAACGATATTAAAAACCAATGAATCGAGTCCCGAAAATTCCAAATGGCAAGGGGATCAGTTTCTTTCGATTTACATTCAAATTACCATGAATAATCAGGATAGAATTTTTTGAAGGGGATAGAATATTTTACGATTTATCACGATTTTTGATTTAGCGGGGTACAAATTATCGAGATACGACGGTATATTAAAATTTTCTAGGCGCGAAGCGAGCCTGTAGAAATCATATCATCCTCAATCGACGCATGGGCTAATCAATCATTTTAAAAAATTGAGGGGAAAAGATGGGGTGGATAAAAAGAAATATTAAAATTCTTCAAAATACATATGAGTCTATAATTAAAACCTGGAAGCCTGAAGCCAGAGTTAAAAAATGTAAAGGATATAACTTTATCACTGATTTGCAAAAAAGCAGGAGTATAAATTGACTACATAAATCATAAAAATATTGATTTTTGTAAAAAAGACCGAATTCTGACCATGAATGAATATTATGCAGTTAACGATCTTTCTGCCTGTCTCCCGTTGGGCAAGTGCGGACTAGGAGAGATTCGAGCATCATCTATTTATTTATACATCAATAAAAATGTGAATAAAATATTTGAAAATATTCTCTCATTGTTCGCTTAAAGTTGTTTCGGTCAGCTATGATATTATTGTGATCTTTTTATACCCTGAGCTCATTGATAATGGGAAATTAGGTTATAATGGTTGTGTGAAAAGTATGTAACATGCAGTAGGAATCATCGCATAAAGTATATATATTCTTGATTAGGGCGACGAGCTGAGTCGATATAGCCCTGTACGTCTGTCCGTCCGTCCGTCCGTATGAGTGCGTTGATCTCAGAAGATATCAGAGCTAGAGAGTTAAAATTTTGCATGCTTACTCGTGTATACCATACGAGCTTATCATATTTTTTCAATACCGCATCCAATTTCATTTTTATCGATTATAATCGATTTTGTTTTGAATAGGATTAAACCTGGAAACTTCAGATTTACTAGGTATATAAATTTGATGAATACGAGTTTTGTAATTTAATTTTTTGGATACCATGTCCCCTTTGCCTCAATTTGTATATTAAATATGAGAGATATGTGCTTTGGAGTGTACACGCAGTTTAACCTAATGATTACGTTCTGAAAGTTTGTCCACACTGCAGCGCAGCCGCTGCTTACTGCGCAGTTAGCAGAGCGCGTGCTTATGCGTGTGTGTGGATGTATGTGTGCAGAAGTGCAGAATGATTAAAATATAAGCTGGAAGAGTTCAGGGTATCTCCTAGTCGAACAGTCTCTACTAGAGCCTTCTTACTTGTTTATTTTTGAAATTCTTTACTTTATTCAAATGCGGCCGTGACATTATACATGAGATTCCGATTGACTGCCATGAAGTCATCAGCGTCAACAGCGGCGTCAGCCCCATCAATTTGATATGCCCAGTGATAGGCTCCAATCTCGAATCTCAGATCTCGAATCATTTTAGCTTGATCCGTCGGCTTTTGATTTGGCGCTTGAATTGTCGCCTACTCGCTGGAGGGGGCGGCACACCATAAACAGGCCGGTCTCTGAGTATATGTGACAGACGCATGATCTGAGTACTATGCACAGCTCTGAGATCGGCCTTTGTCTAGAAGCGTCAATAGAATAGAAGCTTGACACCTGTGGCGCCTCAAATGTGGAAGCATTTGGCTTGGTGGCGGATCTCGGCTATGGGAACCAACCAATCCAATGGCACTTCAGCTTAAGGTCGCACACATGATCGAAATCATTTTCATATAGATGGGTATTTGATTTAAATTTGAATTAGAAGACGACATTTTCGGTTCAGGTAGACAACTGTTTGCATAATATATATAATATACAGCACGAATACAAAGAGAAAATCATTGCCATACATCAAAGATTTGTTATACATATAGGATGTGTTCCTAACTGTCTACAAATGTGTCTTTTAGAAAGATCGAATTAGTTAAAATATTTTCCATAAATAATGTCTCCAATCTCGGAATGTTGCCTCTATATACAATATAATCTCTAATTAAATAAGTATGTTAGTACATCCTATATATAAAACACCAACAGATTATTAAGGAATTTGTTGCTAATTAAGTAGGTCACTGCTAGTTGGGGTATTAAGCTGGCTTCATGCGAGGAAATTCATTTGTTTTCCTTTCGTTCCTGTAAAATTGCTTAAATTATTAAAAAGTTTCCTCAGTAGCCACATTTGGAGCAAGCAGAGGCTGCCACACCCGAGAGGGGTAATTAGGAGAGGGCATACAGCTCAGAAGATAGCCCATTTCATTAAATTCCATTTGTATTTAAACGCTATCAGTTCCATCAAGTTTAATTTGTACGAATCATGTTTTCAACTTCCCATGACGTTGCCGAGCTGGTAACATTTTATTGGCACATGCTAAGCAAACTGGATTTTCGCTTGGGCCTGGGCCAGACGCTCATAATTCAAGTGACTTTTGTTTTGTTTTGTTTCGGAGCGTTTTGTGTGGTCTGAACTTGTATGTTAATCTTCGACACGTTGGCGGGATCCATGGTTACTGAATGCGATGGGAGATGGAGGGGGGAGAGAATATGTCTAACGGTTAACCATGTAGCGCATAATTCAAACGGAAAGCTTTCTGGCTTATCTCGGTTTTGGGGGGAAATTAATCAGAAATGCTCGAGCCCAACCCAAAAGCGAGTCCAATCAAAAACGCATCAAAATCAAAAGACCGCCAAATACCAATACCAAATAAACAACAACAATTTGTCAATGTGGCAACAACAATCAACGCCATTTAATTAGATGCCATTGATTAGAAGAAGCTCCCCAACCACAGACTCCATCCAACTGCATGGGTCAGACGCCTTGCCTTCCCCACTGAGCACCGTCTTCCTTCTCTTTTTCTCCCTCTTGCGGGAAACCACTTGAAAACTTGTCGAGCTTGACAAATTTGACAGACTTGATTGAAAATGAAAAGCGTCCAGCTTTGAATAATGTTCGACAATAGAAAGGCCAAGCCGATTCGTATCCAAAAAGAATCTTCACACAGCTCTCGCAGCTCTGCTCGGCTCTTATAATGAGGAAGAGCCAAGCATCAGCTCTTCAGCTTCAGCTTGGAGATTTATTTTGATATTTTTCTTTTAGTTTTGAAAGTCCCAACTGACGACAAAGGCAACTGTCAAGTGCCTTGGCACTTTCCAAACCAAATTTCTTTAGCTTTTTCTCAGAGATCGCTTTGCTCTGCCAGAGGTGAGAATTTATGTAAATTTTCTTGTTGTTTTTTTTTTTTTTTTTTTTTCTGTTTTTCTTTTCGTATTTTGTATTTTGTAAGCCGCACTCCGCTTCCACTTTTCTGCGGCCCCCTCCTTGCGACTATTTGTCAAAATTGTTTAGTCTTTAGTCGGTTACCGATTGACAGGCCGACTAACTAGCCAACAAGCCAACTGGCTGCCGTATTGGCCGTGTTGGCCATTCGGCCTCCAACTCCCAACTTGGCTCTTTGCTGTTTTATACAATTTCCCAAGAGAGGGGCAGCGGGGCCTGGTCTCTGACACCGATACAGACAGTGGCTGCTGCTCTCTGGAGCGCCTAATGATATTGTATGCATATTTTTTATATTTCTGTTTTTTTTTTTTTTTTGGCTGCATTTTTGAGTACGACGAGGCTGCCACGTAAACAACCCGCTTAGCTTAGCTTGGTTTCGGCTATTGGCTATTCACTATTGGCTCTTGGCCATTGCAGCATAGTAATATTTTTGTTTCTCGCCAGGTGTTAACAGATACTTGAAATATTTTCAGCCAAGATCGGCTTATGGCCGAAAGGTGTTGTCCGCTGCAAATGTTATTCAGCTGCTTGTATTACACCTAGTTTGTTCAGTCGTAACAGATTCCAGAAGGACTTGTGACTGAGCCCCGAAATGTATTTCTCACTAACTGTAAAATATGACAATATTATGTGAATGCAATATAAACATATACGAGTGTTCTTTTCTTTTGAATGGGTATCATGATGCACATGTTGTATGTGAGCAATGTAGCCCGTTGGAAGGACTCGTATATGCTGTACATCCAGCGCCACACAGACTTAAACACAATTTAATAATGAAAGAAGGCAAATCAACTGATGTCATGCCTGTCCACGGCGATTGCACAGAAATTATCGCATCCCAAGTTTCATTGCAAGTCTCTAGAGCGTATTTATTCACAAGTCCATATAGCAAATAAATTTTTATACCCTGAACCCATTAAAAATGGGAAATCAGGGTATATTTTTTTGTTAAAATGTATGTAACAAGTAGAAGGAGGCGTGGCAGACCCAAAAGTATTACTCTGCTTATTATTTTGTTATCGATTAAACTAAACTTAGGCTTTTAAAAGACGTATTTCAAATACTAGAGACTTTTGCTTTGGTAAATGCAATGGCAAATTTAATTTTTTAATCAGGATCTTAAAGTCTAATAAATATGATCCCTCGACTAGAAAAGTTAGTATTAGTAAAGCCCCACTATGTGTGTGTTTCTTGTGTAAACAGAAATATGCGAAGAATTATTATAATATCAGTTCCTTGAAAGGCTTCAGGGGATATCGTTGTTGAGCTTGATTTTTTTTATACACTGAGCCCATTAAAAATGGGAAATCAGGGTATAATGGTTTTGTGAAAAGTATATAACAGGCAGAAGGAATCATCGCAGACCCCATAAAGTATATATATTCTTGATCAGGACGACGAGTTGAGTCGATATAGTTCTGTCCGTCCGTCCTTCTGTCCGTATGAGTGCGTCGACCTCAGAAGAGCTAGAGAGCTAAAATTTTGCATGCATACTCGAGTATACCATACGCAGTACAAATTTATCATATTTATTCTATATAATTTTTAGCTTGTTTTTTTCAGCCTAATTTGAACACTTTTAGACCTGGAGACTTCAGATTTACTGTGTATATATATATACACATATATATGATGAATACAAAGATTTTGCAATATAAAGATTTTGGAAACCACGACCTCTTCGCCCCCAATTTATAAAAAACTGAATATAAACACATTTAAGCATTATGAACACGTTCTGAAAGTTTCATTAAGGTAGTCCTACTACAAAAGAATTTATTCAACAAGTAAATTCTCGAACTATTCCCCACACTGCAGCGCAGCCCAGGCGCTGTCTCTGCTTACTGCTCAGTTAGCAGAGCGCGTCCTTATACGAGTATGTGGATGCATGTGTATGTATGTGTGCATAAAAGAAATCCAGAATGATTAAAATATAAGCTGGGAGGGTTCAGGGTATATCCTAGTCGAGCAGTCTCTACTAGAGCCTTCTTACTTGTTTTGTATATATTCTATTAATCATTGTCATCGCCCATAAAGTCCATTTAAAGGAATTTATAGAAACTAATTAATATCGAAATAAATCTCTTTCGTTTCATTAGTGTTAGAGTTCAGTTCATCGTTATTCCATATGACAGCAACAATTATACCAAGAAAGTATAATTTTTGATAACGTAATATTTAAGTGCTCATCAAGGAAAATTTATACAAATTGAGAGTTGTAGGTAAATTTAATTATTTTGTATAACAATTGCTTTTTGAATATTCTTAAATTGCAAATATAATTTATATATCCTCGTAACGAAAAGTTCTTATTCGTACTCCCTTAAGGTTTCGCCAAATGTTCTTGGACTTAAACTTGTTTAGGTCTTAACTGTTAATAGTTTGCGACCTATTGGGAAAACCCCGGTAAAAACCTTGAACGACGCCTGAGAAAACGGCTGTCGAGGCAAACGTTGAGCGTTGCAAAAACTGATCCGCTGACGAAGCAACATTAGGCAACAGTTAGGATTGTCTGTACTCGGCCGTTAGTAGGTGGCTGGGTTGCTGAACCGCTAGAGCGGATCTGTGGAATGAAGTGAAATGAAACGGGCAACGTAAAGGTCGGTCAGCGGTTTATTATTGATGAGCCAGAGATGCAGGGGTACACTTGACCCTGGCTAACGCCCGTGCGATTGGCATTGTTGTTGTTGTTGTTGATGCTGTTATTCTGGGTTTTTTTGTTGGTGTCATTAACAGCCGGCGAGCTGGCTTGGCAGCTGGCATTCCATCATTTTTAATGTGCTTGCTCATAAAAAATCAAGTGCAACAGGTTGCCGAAGATACGAAAAACGAAAAACGAAAAGCGAAACAAAACAAAGCATCGCACTTACAGATGCATTCTAACTGTTTGCAATTGATGGGGCATGGGGCATGAGGCATGGGGCATGGGGCGTTGGTTCATGAGGCGTGCCGCAAATTGACAAATCATCTTGACACCTCGCGCGCCACACTATTTGGCATTGGATGTCATAAAAATGGGCTACGGACATGATTTGCAATGCAATAAACTTAATTGAGTGCGCGTCAGTTTTTAATTTTAAACCGTCAGGCTGGGTTTCGCGCTGTGAACCGGTTCTCAACACACACACATTTAAAAATAGAATAGATAGTGAACAAAATTATACATATATATGATTTGGTACAAAGTGTCGATACGAAGGCGAGAAGTCGTTAAGAATCTTTGATGCCGTCATGGGTTAAGATACGCTGTTTTCGGTCATTTTTAATGATGCCATTAAAATCGCTGGCATTTCACATAAATACATTTATATACTATATATATATATATATATATATACGGCTTCTTTTGGCTGTTGCTCAGATTCGAGTTTAGTTATTGCATTATAAAATTCCACTTTTATTATATTCCGTTTAAACGGCGCCAAAACACACTTCGTATAATCGACTTGGTTCGGTCATCATTAATTTCGAATTTGCAGTGAGCGATAAATATTCCTTATAGCAGCCATAAATCGGCCTTACGAGAGTCTGACGTGACGCACTTTTTTTCGCAAATTGTCAGCTACTTTTGGGCTTCGCACACACACTTTCTCTCTCTCTCTCTGTCCCTCTGTCTCTCTCTCTATCTCGCTCTCTATGTCACTACTTGCTTGTCTGTCTTTCCGTAATCAATACGAAATTCTTAGGAGTGTGTGTGAGTTCTATATTTAAGAAACGAGAAAGCTCTGCTCGGACCTCCTAAAGCCTTCTAACAAATGATATTTCAATAATTCTTCGCTACTATTCCACATACACGAAAAACTTTTCTTATAGATTAAATATCTTTATTTATGCCAAAGAACAAATCTCTATTATTGTTATATATTACTAACAACGGTATTCCAATTTTAAGCATGTTATTCCCATTAACCTATTTTCATATTTTAATCCACTAATCTATAGCTTAAAGCAATTACAATCAAATTAATTGCAATTGAATTTTATTTATATACTTCTTACATAAAAATAACTATTAATAATGCTGTTAGTAATTTTACATTTCATTTACATACCTTAGTTTTAAATTCATCTGGCTATCTAAAACGAATTCAGAATTTTTTTCTTATTGTTAGCATTATAGCTGATTGCAAATAAAACATAAATTAAAACACAAAAATTTTAAATATTTTATATATTTTGTAAGATAAGCATGTTTTTTTATTTATGTATGAGGAAAGTATAAATATTAAATATGAAGTATTAATATATATATATATATATATATATATATATATATATATATATATATATATATATATATATATATATATATATATATATATTTATTCTCGATATAGACGATGAATTGAGACGCTCTAGCACTGTTTGTCTGTCTGCATACATAAACGAGTCCATCGTATGATATATATCAGTTGGGAATATGAAGTATTGAAGTGTTTCTGCCCAAGCAGAGTATCTTTTAGTCGGGCATTCCCAACTAAGGCACTGCTACTGTATTTATAGATACTTTTGTTATTGTAACAACAAACACAAGGTGAATCATGCCTATTTTATTTTAATTTTGAACAATTAAAATAAGCCTCATCTAATGCGCCGTAATGTCTGCCGAGGACAGCATGCGAACAGCAAATCCCGTCGTAAGCTGCACTTGGAAAATGACTGAAGAGTCAACATGATGCGATCTGCGATACGGGCTTAGTTAGAGATACACAGATACAAAGCGATACGATGCAGATACAAAGATACACCTGACTACAAAAGCAGTCAGAATGAAGGAGTGTGCGAGTGTGTGTCAGTGAATGTGTGTGAATCTGTGGTATTTCCGTCATTTAAGCAGCGGCTTAAAGTGTTTCTTCATTAGAATAACTGTCATAAAAATAAACGCATAAAATTTCAAAAATACTCACCGTAAGCGGATCTAATCATTTTCCCATAAAGAGACGCAGCTGCTCAAGCAAAATCTGCTTAAATTTCACCTGAAGCGCTAATTTGGCCAATAAACACACCAAAAATGTTCAAAAATAATAATAATAAACCCAATACCAATAACAATAAGCAACAAAAATTCGATGGAAGCCATCAAACGTGCGAAGCGAAGGCGCCATTGAGCCCCCGTATTGGATTAGTGTGACAAAGGCAGTGCCAAAGTCAACAAACAATAAAAAAAATGGGATACCGAAGAAAAAGTTAACTATAGAAACAAATTTAAATAAAATGTATATTTATGCAAGAAAGTAATAAAAGAACACCTATTCCACTCGAGCAATAACCAAAGCGAATACAGTGAACAGAGATCTCGACATGCCGAATACTGTATACTCTGCATTCAGAGATGATATCTATATGAAGTGCATATACATAGAAGCAGACCTGCATGATGCGCATCTTGTGTTAAAATATCTTTTAAATAAGGTTCGATGGATATTATCAGATATTTTATGAAATGAAACTCTTAGAGCGACTATAGAGTTCACAACTGAATGTAAAATTTATGATCGAATAGTGATACCCTGTAGGGGGGGATGCAAACAGGCCATTAAACAAACATTAAACTATACTCCGCATTCGTAACAAGGAGTGTGAAACATCACTTCTATAAGAATAAAATGGTTGTGAGGGTATCTCGTAATCAGCTAGTAAACGCCTTCTAAAGAGATCTTTATTTCTGCGTTTCGCGCACGATTCATAAATATTATAGTAAATTGCCCATCTGATTAACAGTGATATATGTGGATGACGCCAAAGCGCGTTATGCAAAGCGATTGTATTTGGGTTATTCTGGAAGTGCTGGGCATATATTATGGCTAATTAGAGTATTGACTTGAGATTGGCTTCAAGTTCGTAAATGCTTGAAATAGAACTGAGGTCTTAATGGGAGCGGAAATTGAGAAATCTTCTGGACTGATTAATCGATCTGGTTGCGCAAACTTCCTGCGGGCAGCATCGGCGACAATTGATTTGTGTATTTCAATTGATTGCTTAACATATTTATTTATTTATATATTTTGTTAAGCAAATTCATAAATTATTACTTTTGGCGCATAATAAAATTTCATTAGCGAACGTCGCCGACGGCGCGTTGGCGTTGTGTTTGAGGCGCGCGCAGACGGCGCCAGGTTCGAATCGTTGTTGTTGCTGTGGGGACTGTGCGCCTCCGCCTCGCTTTTCGGCCTTTGTTTTGGCCAGATCTGTCAACTGTTGCTTCGTAGAGTGCGCAGACGATGGTGGAGAGCGAGGCTTAATAAATCTTAATAACAACGACACCGGCATCTATTTTGATGGCTTGGATTGGATTGGCCTGGCCACTCGTCGCACTTGCGCTCGATTTGCATATCGGTGACTCGAAAAAAAGAGCTTAAGCATTCACACACACACGCACAATTTTGTTTCTCTCGTTGGGTAATTAATTTTGGACAAGCCATAAATCTTGTATACTTTGCATATATTATTATTAATATTACATATTTCTCTATGAGTTATCCGGCGTGTCAACATTCCAGCAAATCGTACGTATCAAGAGTTTTCCCTCGCTCAACAGCTCGAACGCCCACGCGCTCCCAGCTCGTGGCCTTTTCGCTTTTTTGCTTTTTTGTTTTCTTTATGACAGCCGCTCGGATTGAGGTCATAGATGGAGATTAACACATTGTCACATTGTTGGAGATTCTTATCAATTGTTACACGATTTTCGTATTATGCTCATGGGCTGCCCATTTCTGAAACGAAATTCCATGGGGTCGCTCTTCACTTTTGCCAGATGACCCCACGACTCGGATGTGATCTGATGTCAGCTTAAAAGCACCAAAATAAATCAACGAAATTTTTATTTAAAATGGACAAGTTTTCTTCTTTAAGGCAACTGCTGGGCAAGTAGGTGAAGGATCGTCGATAGCTCAAGTAGAAGAAATAGAACAAAGTGTCTGCATTGAAGTCATCGACTTCGAAAAGAGAGAATGGTCGCCTGAAGAAAATCTATTTATCTAACAAAATAAATATAAATAAATTAAATTAAATAAAAAGACTTCCTCTATAAAATGAGTATATATATTCTTTAATCGAGTCTGCCTGATAGCATTCGAAATGTAATTTGGCTTCAAATTGTTTGTTTTAAATATTTAGTTAATTGAATTCGTCTGTTATATCTAAAGACCTACAGCCACCAAACTTGGTATATGAATTCTCTTTAAGTATAAACAATATATAGAAGACAGAAAGACATTGATCTTTGTCATGTGAACTCTCCTCGAATATAAATGAAATATAGAGTATTCGAATATCTTGGGCTTAGGTATGTGAATTATCCTTGATTGTAAATTAGGTATAGAGTATTAGATTATAGGAATATATTGATACTCACTTCTTACTCATCGTATGTTCACTCAAGGCAAACAAACCTGTGGTAGTCGCCTTCTCCTCTACGAATTCCAATGGGCAAATCTTCGCTCGTGCAACCCCAATCAGATTTGATTTCCTGTCAAGGAATGCTGCCCAACCCGTGCGAAATGAATACGGCAGGTTTGTATTGTACTACATGTGTTTCATATTTATTTTGAATTCGTATCGTTTCATCGTCATTCGCAAATTGCTCATTATAATTACTATTATGGTTATGATTGGGCTGCAGCGCCGCATTGTTATCATTGCGATTATCGTTAACAACGTTAATATTAGCATCATAATAATTAATATTAGGTTGTTGCTGCTGCTGCTGCTGCTGTGCCTCTTCCTGTTGTTGCTGCTGCTGCTGCTGCTGCAATTCTAGAGCTGTAAAGTAGTTCTCTGCTCTCGGGCTGTCATTGCTGTTGCTGTCGTTGTTGCTATGGCTATCGTCGCTTATATTATGCTCAACAATATGATTGCGATTGGGCGCAACAACAGTTGCTGCTGCAACAGTTGGTGCAGCTGCGCTGCTGCCGCTGCCGCTGCCGCTGCTGCTATCAATTCGATCGTTTATCAACTGCTTAAGATTATTGTCAATGGTATCATTGAATTTGAATTGAAGAACGCCCCCCTCACTACGGCTATGGCTACTGCTATGGCTACGGCTATGGCTACGGCTATGGCTACGGCTATGGCTATGGCTATGGCTATTTGGACTATAGAACTTAGTGCTAATCTCTAAACTACTAGAATCAGTCGTGCTACTTTTAGTATTCATATTATAATGCTCGTTTCTGTACAAGTAGTTGTAGTTTTTTGGCAAGGCAGGTATTGCATTATTAACATTAGGGCTATTACTATTTAAATTTAGTTCTACGTTTAGTTTATGTTTCAGTATTAAGTTTAAGTTACTATTAACATAGGCTTTTGAGTATTCATTTTGTTGTTGTTGCTGTTGCTGCTGCACACCCTGTGTCTGTTGCTGCTGTTGCTGCTGCTGCTGCTGCTGGGAAGACGTCTCCACCAGCTGCATGTCCATGTCAGCTGCATTGCTGCCAGCGCTAGCCGCTGCTGCTGCTGCTGCGCGTTTTCGGCGGCCGCGCTTCCGACGGCTCGCCGCCAGCATGGCGAACAGGTTGAGCGCTGAGGGCGCCAGCGAAGCAGTCGCTGTGAGCGCTGTTGAGGCCGCAGTCGCTGTGTAGGAGGAGGATGAGGAGGACGAGGCCGTGGGCAAGGGCAACTGTTGCTTGCGCTGCTCACGCTGCTCACGCTGCTGCTGCTCTTCGAGCTGCTGCTGCTGCTGCCGTCGCTGCATGCGCCGGCGTCGTCGACGCTCCAACAGCGTTGCATTGTTGTGATGATGACGCACCATCAGGTTCTTCGGCTGTGGCTTGACCATGGCGCCGACGGCTTTTTGTTGCTGCCGCTGCCGTTGCCGCTGCCTGTGCATCTGCTGCTGGCGCTGGCGATGCTGCAGGCGTCGCTGATGTTGCTGGTTGCGTTTGATGATCTTCTGCTCGCGCAGCGCATCCTCGTTCGCTTTGTTGTTGTTGTGGGACTTACGACTATGCTTGTTGTTGTAATTACTATTGCTATTGTTTTTGTTATTGTTGTTGTTGTTGTGGTTAGAAGAACTATCGCTATTAATACTTGTGTTTGCTCTTGTTGTTGTTGTTGTTGTTGCTGTTGTTGGCTGCATGCGATGCAGTGGCTTGCCACGTGCGCGTTTCGTTACAGCCACTGGTCTCGGCGTTGTCGTTGTTGTTGTTGTTGTTGTAGTTGATGTAGTTGTTGTTGTTGTCGTCGTTGTCGTCGTTGTTGTTGTGGACGATGTTGTTGCCACCTTGCTTCGCCAATTGGCCAGCTTACTGTGAAAATCTTCAGCCTTCACGCGATTGAAGAGGAAGCGGGCGCGTCGATTGAAACTCTGCATTCCCTTAGGCCCAATCGGACGAAAGTTCGATTTGATGCCCACGCGCAGCACCGGGTTGTAGGCATTTGTATACTGATAATATCCCCGTTCCATTGACTCTCTGAAGTGGCAATCGTTTGTGGCGTTTCTCTAAGGAGAGGCAAGTAAATGATGAAGAAGAAAGTTACAAATGAAGCCAAGAAAGTGGGCAGCTGCATTGAATATGCAGCATAAAAGAACAAGTTTCTCCTAGATCAAGAAATATTTCATAAATTATTCTCCATTTTTGGTTTACTGTTTTATTTTTATTTTTTTACTTTTCATTAATAAAAGATATATATATTTTCACAAAAAATTGATCATGATTTTATATCGCAAACTCTATTTATAAATATTTTTCCAAATCCATAAAATATTTAATAAATCAATATAAAAATATCAATTTTTTTTTTATTTATTAAGATATTGATATTATATCGCAAGATTTATCACTATTTCATATCGAAAATTCTTCGGTATCTTGTCTAAACAAATGGAAATCCCACTGCTTACCTTTCCAACAAGTTTGCCTTGGGCAAAGCATAAATAGTAGTCCACATCCTTGGCATAGATGGTGATTTTGAAATCCTCGCTGAGTACATCGCCAACACTGTTCATTGTTAGGGATTCTGCAATGGGCATTATCGAGAGAAGGAAATCAATTTTAATTAATTATAAACAAACAAAGTTTTCTTTCTCTCTCTGCTAGTTAAGTAAATATTTAATGCTAGTTGAGCCAGCTTATGTGAGTGGAAGGGGCAGTCGGGGATGGGGGATTGCAATCCACACACACACACACACACTCACACATATACATACATACACATACACTTCACTGGCCAGATAACCCAATTAATTGAAAGGTTTTCGATAAAGTTATGAAAGGTTTGATTAGGCTGCCTGGGGGCAGCGGCGCTACTAACGATAGAAAGAGAGTCAAACATTTAATGAAATTAACTGAGCGTAGATTTGACAGCGGCCCTCTGCCTGAACAGCAAAGAGTCGGAGCTCTACGCCCCGACTTCACACCATTCTCAGTCGAATAATCATCAAGGTGCGTGTCAGTCAATTACCGAGCTGAACTGAGCTCTTATCAGGCTGCGCCAATCATGAGGCCCACGATAATTTGTGAGAGCCTCGTTGAGCGCCCAGAAAGGTTCTCCCTATGACCCTGGTTTTTGGTTTGGCAGATGAATAACCCCGAAAGTCATTCAGCATCTATCTTCACACATCGACTGAGTCGGACCTTCGCGCTAGCAATGCATCCGAGAGGTAAGCATAAATCGATCAATTGGCTAAGCTCTTTCGGCCTGAGTCCAAGTATTCCCTTCAAATCAACCGAAGCACAAGAACAACAGCAATGCGTAGCACTTGCTCCTACAATTCTATATGAGATAAGATAAAATACCAAACTGACAACATTTTTCGTTTAATTTATACCGAGACTGACGCCCAAGCACCTCTCTTGTGCATCTATCTCACTCTCACTCACGCACTCTGCCTCTCTCTCCCTCGCTCTTTTGCTTGATCATCTACTCTGGCGAATTTCACGTGCGAAGAATTCTAGACTATTATTTATGCGACCTGAACTTTGTACTGCTCAAGTGGCTAGCGATTGCTGAGGTGCGTGACGCAATCTAAAGAAATTTCACAATGCTCGTCGAAAGCGGTCGAATCGATATGATCTGTTCAAATTGTTCGGCTACTACTGTACTATATATATGATACATCTCGATGTTTCATCAGATATAGTTCTACTATATACTGAGTCGTTAACTTCTCACGCTTATTGCTTGGGACTGCTGGGGCTGTCGCTCTGGCGTAGATATCAAGCCATTTGTGAATGCGGAGCTCTGCTCCTGAACTTCACCCACTGAGGCGGCCTGCTCGCGAGGCAAATAAAAAACAAGTAAGAAGGCTCCAGTCGAGACTGCTCGACTAGGAGATACCCTGAACCCTCCAAGCTGATATTCGAATCATTCTGGACTACTTTTATGCACACATACATACACATGCACTTATACGCACGCGCTCTGCTAACTGCGCAGTAAGCAGCGGCTGCGCTTGGGCTGCGCTGCAATGTGGGCAATATTATGGGAATTTATTTGTTGAATAATTTCTTTTGTAGACATACGATCTTAATGAAATTTTTAGAGCGTAATCATATGGTTAAATTGTGTGTACATTCCAAAGCACAAGTCTCTAGTACTTGAAATGCGTTTTTTACAAATTGGGGGCGATGGGGGCGTGGTATCCAAAATCTGTAAATTACAAAATCTTTGTGCCCATAAACTCTATATACAACGCAAATTTGAAGTCTCCAGGTTTAAAAGTGTTCAAACTAGGCTGAAAAAACCAAGTCGATTTTTCGATTATTCTCGATAAAAAAGTTATCGGATGAGTTATCGAAAAAATAAAGCAAACTCGTACTGCCTATGGTATACACGAGTATGCATGCCAAATTTCAGCTCTCTAGCTCTTATATCTTCTGAGATCCTTTTGCTCATACGGACGGACGGACGGACGGACGGACGGACGGACGGACGGACGGACAGACGGACGGACGGACAGACGGACGGACGGACGGACGGACGGACGGACAGACGGACAGGGCTATATCGACTCAGCTCGTCGTCCTGATCAAGAATATATATACTTTATGGGGTCTGCGATGATTCCTTCTGCCTGTTACATACTTTTCACAAAACCATTATACCCTGATTTCCCATTTTCAATGGGTTCAGGGTATAACAACAAGAAAAAAATTAGTGGGAGGAAGGGGGCTGGCTCCAGAGGTAAGAGTGCCGCATGAATTCAAATAAATTGCAAGAAGAAGAGGCAGACAATGAAGAAGAAAAAGCAGAAGACGGCGGCTGTCTTGAAACCGCAATCGTAGCGCCCATGGCGGACCACATAACATCAATCAAATATTAAATTACCAATAATTTAATTAAGCCCGCAATATGCACAGACAGCGCCAGAGTTCAAAATAAATGCCAATTCAATTTAAAAGCCATTCGAGCAGCTCTCGCGATACGCGCGCGCCCTCCTCAAACAATGGGAATTGATGGGCGCCGAAACAAACCATAAATCATAGATATATATGCAATATATATGTTTATCACATGCAGAGAGTGCGAGGGTGATATCAGCTATAGCTGTACTTACGTGCTAGCGATATATCCTCGGCCGTTACCCAGCCGTGCGCATTGATATGCAGCGCCCGATTGTTGTCGGTCTTCAGGGTTAGAATGTATTCCGTTTTCTTTGCACATGTTGTAGATACAAGAGCCAGCATTACCTGCAAGGGAAAAGAGTTGCGAATAGAGTATATGGTATATGGTATATGGTATATGGCACATGGCTATATGGCATATAGAAAAGCATAAGCCCCAAAAACTGCAGCCTTAATCCCGCCCATAAATTTCAATTAAATACGCTCAACTTTTTAATGTGGACCCGGCCAAGAACAACTGCACCTGAGTCGGAGCCGGAGCCGGCAACTGTGCACACCTGTGCCACAAAATGCCATTGCCATTAAAGCAGCTCTCGCCAAATTGCCTTTTTTCGCATGGGACATCAGCTAATCCTGCACATTGTAGCCCCAACTCTGCTGAGGGTCGCGACTGAGTGTGCTCGAATCGAGGTTGGAGTGTGAGAGCCACAGCCTCAAGGAGTGAAGCCTCTGCACATTCAACAGCTACTCAACGGCCAACACTCGATATGAATTTCTGATCGTGTCATTGCTTTTCATTCAGTCTATTCCAAATGCAAATATATATTCAATTATATTTATAGATATATGTAGAGCTGTATTCTGATATAATTGATGTGCAATTGTAGTCAGTCAACAGCAAGGCATCTGATGGGTCCGTCAAATATGAAGATCTCTGTATACCCATCATGTGCTTCATCATTAAGTTCGCTTGAGATATATGTGAGCATCTGCAGACAAACCCAAAGAGGAAATTAAAGGGCTTATCAACAGATAATCGAAAGTAAAAAGCAAAGCATCAATCAAATCAAAGTTACGCAAGCGACGCGACGCTTCAATCAAGCATTTAGCTGCTGTTGCCAACTGCCTTGCCTTGGCCGACACGTGTCTGGGCCATGTCTGCCTGGCACTGGCATGTTTCATAGATGTATTTATTTATTTATTTTTTCACATTGCCCAACTCTTAAAGCATTTGCATAAGCGACTCCTGTGCGAGGGAGGAAGTACGTAGCGAAAAGCTGTTGAGTTCGCAATTTGCCATGGAACCCAAAAAAAAAAAATATATATATGCGCCGTCAGCAAAATAAGCTGTACTACAAAATGTAAAATTGATATGTTTTGGTATGGCAAGCCAAAGAGAAGCAGAAGGAGAAAGAGAGACAGAGAGAGAGAGAGGTAGGAAAGAGAGGGGGGGAGGGGGGGGGGCTTGCCACACGGCCCTATAGCTCCGGTTGCAAGCTAATAATGACAGTTATTTTTGTCGAATGGCTAAAAATATGTGCGTGTATCTAAATCGGGGGCTTACCGGGAGGCTTAGGCACATAAGTGATTGCAAACAATTAGCGGAACACAGAAAACAATGTGTGAATGCGCAATGCGCAATGCGCAACGCGATACAAATTGACCCAACTCTAGGGAGCCCCCTCTAAAATCGACGCCCCTGGCAAATGCCCCTTGGCACTTGACGAAATTCGTGAACTTTACTTCTCAGCTGCTCGTCAGACGTTTCATCATTCTTCAAGTTGACACCAAATCAAACAGTGTCAGTTTATTTCTCCTATGCCCCTCTGCTCCGCCCCTCATGGAGGCCTTCTGTTTGTACTACTCATAAAAAACCAAATTGTTTGGCTTAGCTTTCGGAGTTTTCAAACTGTTTTTGTGCTGACTGCCTTAATGATGTGCGACCTTTTCCATAGTTCAATGACGTTTTGGCGTGCGTGTGCGAGTGCGAGTGCCAGTGCGTGTGTAATAATAATAATAATTATTATTTTTTATTTTATTACTATGTTGCTTGGCTCAAGTGGCTGTGCAACAGCGCCCTGCCAGACCCTGAGCAGATCCGAGCAGACGTAGCCACTCCAATGTACACACCACGGGCTGACCGGCTCAGATATCAGAGATCTCCCTACTCCCCTGCTGCCCTGCCGCTCCACCACTGACGCCGCCCCCTTGCTCCACACTCCACTTCACTTGATTACACACTCGATCTTGTTATAATAATCAAACGGAAAGAAATACTACACACATATTGATACATATATATAAATATGAGTTTTTTTTTACGATAATTATTTCGAGTGCTGAAAAACAATTGTCACAACGAATTTTATTATCTTCTTCATTTCTCGTTTTCGTTTTCGTTTTCATTTTTTGCTTTTAAAAACTCGATAGATCTACCAGATATATATACTTAACAGTCTGTTAACAGTCTGTCAATACACTGTCAAAAAAAAACCCTAAAGCTATTTTCTAATTTGTTTTTTTTTTTTTGAATATTCATAATAATTAGAAACATTTTTACACCGTATCGTATCGTAAATCAATCGTCGCAATCTGATCTTTAATAAAATAATACGTACACGCCCATTATCAAGTGAGTCGGAGATAAAGGGCGAATGTGCGAAGTCATCTTGAGTATTTAATTAAGTACAAGCACAATGGGAAACTATTGGGGAATTCAGTCACGCTATGGGATACCCTTTCAACTAAGTTGAGCTATCTCGCAGACCATATATGACCTCAGTTTAACAGAGAATGCTGATGTGCCGTTAATCGGGCAATACTGTTATATAAACTGTTATACATAATGCTATTTCAGTAGCTTTACTTACCATCAGTATAAAAATAATTCTGACATTGAGCAGCATGAACTGTAGTAACCTGTAATACACAGAGAAACAGATGATGAATATCATTTAGAGAGGATAACATGCGACTTACGATATCTACTAAAAATAAAGTGTTATATGCCAAAAAGAATTAGCATAAATCATACAGATTATTAATGATTATTATTTGTTTTATTGATTTGTTTTGTTTTCTGTTGTTGTTTTCATCTCGACGAGTACAACTTCCGCCTAGGGGCTGGGATGGGATGGGGAAGTTGAAAACAGCAATTAAGTCATTTCATTTGATTGCCCGATCGTGAGCTCTTTAAACAAAAGCGTCAATATTACTGAAGGCTCAAAAGATGAACTACTAGCTTTGAGTAGAGTAGACGAGTAGTATTCACTTGAGTAGCATTCATGAGTAGTATTCATGAATACAAGTACTGCTCTGGCTCAATGTCAATGGTTATGGAAAAAGCCAAGAAAACGTTTCAGATTTTGTTTTCTTTTTTGCTCATTTCTGTTTTTGTTTTTGTCGTGCCTATCGATTGGATCATATATATAAATGTATATGGTATGGTATATATACCATACTTATATTTTTAGTGCATATATTTTGTTTCAGGCGTCGCTGACTAATCCCCTTTAGCAGCAGCAGCGGTAGAAGCAGAGGCAAAAGGTCATTGATTTCAGCTTAGAGAGCTGCCCAGAGCCAAAGAGCCATAGCTCGAGAGGGTAGTTTCTTTAGACGAAGGTCCCTTGTCCTCGGCTCTTGGGCTTGTTCTTATTCTTGTTCATTTTTGTATTTTTTGCCTCTTTTACTTTTTGCTGCCGCTGCCGCTGCCTCTGCTGCTGCTGCTGCCGCTGTCGCTGCTGCTTTTGAAAAGTGAAAATCGCGCACAAGCCACAATGGAAACAAAACCGACTTGAAAGTGCACGAGAAATCAATAGAAGGGACCATCGAATAACCTGAGTGAGCTACAAGCCACAGACCAAAGCCAAGTCCCGGCCAGAGGCAAGAAGCAAGAGGCAAGAGGCAAGAGGCCAATGCCATGTGCAAATTACTGAGCCCAATTCCGAAGGCGCTTTGCGCTCACAGTAGGCAGTCCCCAAATAAACTATATAGAGTATGTACGTATGTATATATATGTGCTATATATTTGCACGTCTGTATATAGGTGTAGCTCGGCATTTGGATTGTACGCGTGACTCTTGTGCGATTTTTATCATCATTTTTCAATTTCACAGCAGACAATAAAAAAGTTCAATTCAAATAAACCAAGCAAATGCCATCGCATCGCCAATATCTGTTCAAACATTCTCGCATCGATGAGGCTGTTTTGGTGTTCTGGTTCCAGGTCTTGATTCGCAAAGCCAAGAAGCAATTAAACGAGTTCTGTTTATCAATTATGTTCGCTTTTTTCCTTGTGCATTTTTATTGTATTCTTTTATTTTATTTTTGCCTTGGTTTAGTTTTTGTTTAGCTTGCATTCGACACAATTTTGATTTAGCCAGCTCACATTTCAATGAACTGCTGCTGACGAAGGAAATTCAATAATGAGTGATATACAAAACGAACTTGGCTTTGATTATAAATTTTGTAAATCTAAGATGAAGTTTATAGTCTATCCCTAATATAATAATTGACGAAACTTTAAATATATTTCAATTGAAATCTTGATTCATGTTGATCTGGTTCAAGGAGCTTTACACACAGCTCTTTTCTTTTTCTATCGAGCTAGCAAGACGTCGAGCCAACATCAGCTCATGTTCAGCTAACTGTTTAGCTTATCAACCCTAGCGTCGCGATTCCTGGCGAATTGAGACCGAAATGGAACCCCGAGGCCAGTTTCTAACACACAAAAGCTCAGTTAATGCCGACATGTGACCCGTAGATGAGGCACAGTTGTTGTTGTTGCTGTTGTTGTACTCTACGCATATTCTATTCTTCTCTTTCCTCTTCTTCGTCTACTTCATTGTTGACTGTCTCTACTATGCCACATTTCTCATGTATGTAACTTGATATTGGCTCCTTCTATGACCGTCTGTGCTTTACTTTTGTTTCCCCTTACAATGCGGCTCATAATTACCTTTTTGGTATGCAGACAGAAGCGCACTGCAGACGCCCAAGTGAACTTGAGTAAAGTTTTTCGTACGTTTCGGATCTTCGGAGCCCTTTTCAGCTACCGTCAGCTCAACTCAGAGATTGAGTCTGACGCAATAGACGACACGACGCGATGCGACGTTCCCAATGCCATGCGCCATGCATATTGAATAGTTTTTATTGCAGTCTGCATTTTCCTTTCTATTTGTTTGCCTATGAGAGGTGGAGGGGTCTTTCACTTGCGGTGCGTGCATATTTTAGCCATTTTATTAAAGCTGTTGCTGCAATTGAGGAATTTGGTTTTGGGCCAAGACGTGCCATGCACAGGACCACACAAAAAGCTGCTCAACGGCGACTTCCAGTCGACGCGATGCAACGAGCTTTCGCACAGGTAGCTCGCAGCTGAGGAGCAGCTTGTAGCTGGCGGGCAGGCCAAGATAAGCTTTTAAAAGCTCACCAATACAGATCCACTGCATTTGAAATCTAGATTCGAGTGAGTTCGTGTGGCACGTTCCTTAGAGCTGGGCATACTTGAGCGACGCACGTCAGAGGCTATCTAATCGTGGCACCAACTTATTGCCAGCCTTAATTAGTTTGCAAAATGTAAATCAAATATGACAGTGCCAAAAATGCCAAGAGTCAATTGTCAGGCAGGCAAAGCGAAAGCAACAGAGAACTCAAACAGATCGCCAGATTAAATACTAAGCGCAACTTGTCAACTCGCGCCACTTATTTCAAATCTGATTTAAATAGTTGTTTATTTTTTTGACTTGTACCGTGTTTTTGATTTTAGCTACGCTCGTCAAACGTCAAAATGCTGTTTACTTTTCGAAATTGAAATTGATTTGATTTTTTGCCCGTGATTTGCACGTTTTGCCCCTTCGGCTGTGAACTTGTTGCTTTTGGCCAATCGCCCCAGCCACGACAGCTCGGCCAACCAGTTAGTGTGGCATGCAAAGAATTCGTGCTCGATTAGATTAGGCCACGAGTAGATGGCCGACTGTGCTGCGGGTCAAGATCCGTGATAAGCGTGCTGGCTATCAACTGTGATAAGGCCTGTGAGGACTATTTGCCAGGACTACTCTGCATGATTAGTCAGAGTGGACTATCTGACTGTCTGATTGCTGCCACGTGCTGTCTCTAGCTCTCTCTCTCTCTCTCTCTCTCTCTCTCTCTCTCTCTCTCTCTCTCTCTCTCTCTCTCTCTCTCTCTCTCTCTCTCTCTCTCTCTCTTTCTGTCTGTTCAGCTGTCTCATCAATCATGGAATCGCTTAATAACAATTACAGTAGCAACATCGTTTTCCTCTGTTCCCTCTGCCCCGAGTTTTTTTTTTTGTGGCCAAGTGTGAAATTTCCTGTTGTCAATTGTGCGTATAACGATGACGATGATGGTCACCCTAATGCAATGATACCCCCGCTGCAGCAGAGCCTCCTACCCCTGCTATATGCTTTTTACCATACTGCACTTAATGCAATTTTCGCTTACTTTTCTTTTAGGGGTTGCTGCTGCCACGTAACTTTATGTTATTTAATGCCCTTGCAACATCCACCTTGCGCTTTTTTAGTCCTCCTCAGTCAACCCCAACCCAGATCCTGTTACCTATGTCCTGCTGCACCCTCTGCCCCTGCCCCTACCCCTGACCTGCCTCTGTCCTGCTGCCATTGCAACTCTTGCCTTGTTCTTGTTCCTGGTTGTTGCTTGTTCCCTTCCATGTCGCTGTTGTTGCTGCGGCTGCTGCTGTTGCTGCTGTTGCTGCTGTTGCTGTTGTTGCTGCTGTGTGTGTTAGGGGCGTGCGCTTTAATGAAGTTCCAAAGGGAAACATTTTGCTGGGCTTACTGACTTTGACAGTTGGCAGCTTGTGGATTTTTTTATGCTCTTTGTTCTTTTGCCTATGCAGTAGGCGGACGGGCGGGCGGGCAAGTCGTGTGTGTTATATGAAAATATTTATACAATTTCCATGCAACTGGGAAGGCTCTATTAAAAATGTTGAAAAACTAAAAGTTGAAGAAAACCCCATAGACTTAATTCGTAAATAAGAATAAATAGCCAGTTGTATAGGTCTTTAATTTAGTCGAATAAAATAAACGGTGCCTTAGCTATAATTTAATTACTTTGTATTTAATTTCATATTCATTCTAATCTCAAATAAATATGTAAAAAAACCAATTTATCAATTTTATTTTCCTTATGGTTTCTATTATAACTTTCATGCAAATAACCTATGTAAAAAAAAGTCTCTCAATTTAGTTGACGTTCTTAGCATACTTTTTGCATAAGTTCTAGAACAGACTCGAACTCTCTCGTATTATCGAGTTTTTTCGATTATTCATATGCGTCGGACTTGAACTTGCAGGAACAACAACGCCCCACATATGAATCGCAATTTGAGTTGGCTGCAAAGAACAACAAACAACAACAACAACAACAACAGTCGAGTCAGAAGTTCAGTGTACTGCAGAGATAAGCTAATGCTGTTGCTCGTTGCAGAAGAGCATCTATGTATCTATCCATCAAGATGCGATAGATGCGGTGCTGATGGAGTAGGTGCTACAGGGAGTGTGGCTGATGGAGGATGGAAATTGGCTGTGCTTAAGCTGGTGTCGTGCCGGTACACAAATCTGGGCTCATTAGCGGTACCCCTTCTGGAATGTAGCTCGGTCTGTTGCTGCATAATTCTCAAATAGGCGTGAAAATAACACAGCGACAATTGCCGCTGTAGTGAGAGTGAGAGGGTTGAGAAGGAGAGAGCGTTAGCCAGAGCGAGAACGAGAGAGAGGGCTTGTGCAGTGCTTATATCTAATGCGATTTTCGCCTGTAGCGCGGGGTGTTGTGGAACAGCTGCTGGGCTGATAAGCGGATTTTACTGTCGCACAATTTCGTTATTTTCCTGTGTTACTCTTCTCTCTTCTTCTTCTTTTCGTTTTCAAGGAGTGGAAATGGGGTGCGGGCTGTGGTGGCGAGCTGATAAGCCAAACAGCCAGAGGCTACTTAAGTGGCAGCAGCGTCCAAAATCAAACACATTTGTTGTGCTAGGCAGCGCAACTTTCCCAATCTGTCAATATTGGCCAGACAGCCGGTGCATGGGCGGCGCGAGGGGGCTCGGCCAAGTCGCAGGCGGTCGCAGATGGCGACAAGTCCAAGGTAAACACACAGCACACAGCCCAGTGCATTGGATGGGCCCACAAAGTCGGTCGACTATAAAGCGAATATGGCCTAACTGAGGCCCAGCGCGAAAACGTGCGTGCTACCAAAATGCAGCTGATAGGGCAGGGGCAAATCAAGTGCAGCACTCGCTAGTATTATATAAATTGATATGGCATATTAAGGAATTTAGCAATTAGGTAATCTATAGATAGGAAGTCGCAAAGAGCGAAGCGCTGCTTGCTGGAAATTCCTTTTTTTTTCTACGATATGTAATACAATTTTGTTTATAGTGAAACCAGTTGGCAGTTGGAGTAGGTCTTATGTAATTAGGCTAAGGCCTAGGCTATGCATGTTTTATTTCATTTTGTGCAGCTCAAATTGTAAAGAACTGCCGCTAGCTGTAAAAGCTCGAAACTTTCCAATTTTCACTCGACAATTTTACCACTGATTTGGCTAGCGCTGGTTTTGCAATGCGACTTGATCTTTTGATCGCTCTGCATGTGTGTGTGTGTGTATGTGTTAAGTGGGCGTGTTTGTTGTGTTTTACACAAGAGAAGAGACAACAAGAGTGCGCTGCGCATTGTAGGTCAGGTGCAGCGGCGATCAGCGCTTGGCCCTATGCAGCTGTCTAGGTCTAGGGGGAGGCAGGGGAATGAGTGAGTGAGTGGGATGGGATGGGACGGGAGGAGGGGTACGGGTGCGGCTGCGGGTTGAGATGTAGCCCTCGACTTGGTAATTTGTAATGCAAATATTTGCATAAATTGAAAAATTTTACAACCACGTATTCGACTTTGCTATGATTTATCTGCCGCTGCGTGCGCTTGCCGTCTCCCTCCCTCTCCATCTCGCTATTTCGCTCGCGCACTGACGTTGCATTGCGGCAGCTGTCTTTGTCGCACAGCTCAAATATGTCGATTGTTTTATAATAGCCGCGCATAAAAGAATAAAAGAAAAAGAAAGCGCACCAAGAAAACAAAAAAAAAATAAACAAAACGTAGTAAATCGTAAGACCCAAGCAGGCGATACTTGCTCTATAGCAAATCTGGCATAGACATACACTTACACTTGCACACATAAGTATACACACAAGTATGTATAAACATGTATTTAATAACGCCCAGTCTAAAGTTTCAGTTGGCAGTCGCCAAAGCAACAACGAAACAACAACAACAACACTCGAGGGCCGTGACTTTATTTCTTAACCAAAAATAAATACAAAAATACAAAAATTAATAACAATATACTATTTTTCGCTCAAAGCATTTTTGGCGCTTTTGCTATTGTTATTATTATTTATTTATTTATTATTTATTTTGTTTTTTTATTTTTGTAGTTGTTGCTTGTAGTAAGCATTGTAGTATATGGCGTAAATATTGAACGTGTCGTTGATAAGATAAAAACAAAAACAAAAACAATAAAAAAACAACGCGTCGCACTTCTCGTTGCGGCTATCTAGGCCCACAGCTAGCCGCTAGACTTACTTGTCTATAAGTCGACAACAATTCAATACCAATTCAAATCCAATTGATACAGAAATGAATACAAACGCTGCATAAATTCGATTGTCTCGAATTTGAACATGTTTCATCCACGAATCCAATTGACATCTCAACTTGCTCCATATTTATGACATATGCATACAAATTTATTTATGATCACATTAGAGAGCAATTGCAATTGCAATTACAGCCTAGTAATGGGCGCGTTTCGGGCGCGTTTAAAAACGCTCTGAGTCACACCTCGAATACGAGTCATCCAGTTCTATATGCTATATGCTATATATGCTATATCCGATATGCTGCCTCGTGAAACGTGAGTTCTTGGCTACGCTTCGACTGCGTCACGGCTTTAGCTGATCCCTTCCTGCGCACGCCTCTGCCTCAGCCTTAACACGCGCCTCTTCCAGCATCCCATATCAGCAGCAGCATATATCCAAAAATAATATATATATCGTACATTCTAGTAGTGTTGTATATATGCTTTCTCTGAATCCCACTCGGCCCCTCCAAGTCGCAAGCTTTTCGCCACCCGCGCGTAACCTAATTATAAAAACTTGAAGTGACATTTTTTTCTCATTTTTATTGTTTTCTATTTTTTATTATTGTTTGTTTTGTTTTGCTTATTAAAGCGCGCCCGCCCGCTATAGCCGAGAAGTGAGTGAGTGCGGTGTTTTTTTAAGTGGATCGTCAAGTCGTGTGAGGAAAGTTGGCGACAGGTAGTTTGGCTCTGCGTGTAAGTTACGATTGAGCCCGTCAAATGCGAGGCACGACACGTCCCAGAGTCAAAGGCGAAGGGGCACCACAAAGCCTGTAACCCCCACAACCCTCAGCCCCAGCCGATCGATGGGTAGTTGAACCAGCCCTGGAGCAGCACTGAGCACCTGTGCTACATCACAGCACTGCACGGCTGATCTTGCGTAATTGTTAGCAAACAGCGAGCGAGCCAGAGCGAGTGAGAAAGAGAGCTACGATAGAGCTAAGCTATAAATAGCCAGAGCTACGATTACATTGCCTGAGCTTCGAGCTATGAAATACATAACTTACACGCGGATTGCAACTCCAGCTAACTAAGCCCCGCTTAACGAGAACTTTATTTTTTAACTTGATTCAAAAAATTCTATGCAAAGATGATGCAGTTGAAATTTCCGAGCTACGCCCGGAGCAACTGATCCGCCTGTTATTGTTGACATCTTCAACTGCCTCGCCCACAGTTGGTGCAAATTTCTCAATTTTGTTCAATATTTCTTTTTTTTTTATAAAAACTAATCAAATAAATAAATCAAATAATTGTTTCTAAAAAAAAAAAAAAATGTAATTATATATATAATAATATTTTTTTATTATTAATAATTTATTTTTTATTTTTTTGCCCTTACATTATATTTAATATTTTTGTGTTATTTATTTTTATGCTTTGGCATCTCTATATAAAATTTTTTTCAATATTATATTTATGTGCTTTTCTTTGGATAATTGCTTAACTATTTAATTTTATGTGTTTTTTAATGCATTTTCGACTTGTTTTCTCAAGTTACCCGCCCTTAAACATATAATATATACACACAGAATAAATAATGTATATGCATATGTATGTTCGCCTCCTCTGCACTTTAAATAATTAGCGCATTGGCATTCATCACTTGGCATTATGGGATATGGGATGTTAATGTTGTCACAATTGCAGTTGCTGTTGTTGTTGCTGTTGCTTAGCAAACCCTCGACTTAGTTGCTGATGCGTTAAGGCCGAACACAAAACGCCGCACCCTTTTAGAGCTTTAAGCTGATCGGCGCTTCATTAACTGACTAATTGACAAGCTGACAAGAGTTGACAAATTGACCAATTTGCCAATTGACACAATGAGCGGTCTCTGACGCTGACTGTGGCTCTGGCTCGTCTAGCTCTGGCTCGTCTAGCTGGCTAGTCACAGTTACTATGTTATAGACTGTTTCTGATAGAAAGTGTTGGATTACTCCGCTGTTTATTTGCTGCATTAATCAAAGCTGCAGAAATATGTGCCAAGTCATAAAAATATTTACGCCTTCAGCTACCGTTTTGTTCCGTATCTAATAGATCGTAAATTTCAATAAATCCAAGTCCAACTGTTCGATTTCCCATGTGACTGGATGATGGAACGAAAGTTAGAATTTCCGGATTGTTTTTGTTTAATACATAATCCAAAGAGAGAGTGGTTCCTCTGAGAATTTTTCATAACTGAAATCTGTTAGTTTTATAGGCTTCTTTATGCGAAGTACTGAGAGCTCATTAAATTCTAAGCTCTTAACCACAAGTACATACACTCGTGCAAAAGATTAGAATTTCTACAGATTACCAGAGGTACTCCAAGAACCCGCAAATATCACCCAATATTTGCTGTGTGGGAAAATTGTGGTAGATAATACCGTTACCGAGATTCCCTGAGGAATATTTACTTTAAAGATATATATCTGGCTACGTAAATCAAAGTTGAACTAGAGGAAAACCTTCTCATTTGAAAAGTTTGGATTTATATTGCCTTTTTGCATGATCGATCTATCATCGAGTATCGGAATTTCGATACCGATTTGCAATTTAGTCATTTAGTGTCCTCGTGTTTATATCTTGAATTTTATGCTTGCTCATGAATTTGCCACCTCAGTTGATTGTTGATCCGCATGAGATTAAAGGGCCGTAAAAGCAGGCGGCGCTTATCAGAAAGAGTAAAAATAAATGAAACTGAAATACTTTGGTTTATTGTCTATCATTTTACAGCACTTCTATGTGTGTGTGTGTGTGTGCGTGTAGGTGTGTTTGTGTTTTATCTCTCTACTTTTCCGTTTAATTAATAAACGAATTAGACTCGCGCCTCCAAACTTAAATGCCGAAAAACCCTGAAGCGCCCATCACATACATGCAATAAAAAGAGGCGTGGCTATATGAAACACTTGGAATTGGGGCTGAGAAAATGAGGGGAACTCATATGTATGTTCCGGGTAATTCAAAAAATTCTGAAAATTCTTTAAATTTGTTTGATAAATTGACACGTTTTCGGTGCGTTTTTTATCGCTAGCGACTGGCTGGCTAGCGATTGCCGTTGGCTGCTGCTGCTGTTGTTGTTGTTGCTGTTGCTGCAATTGATTTATGGCTCAGGTAAATGTCCTGAGATCAGGACACGCCACAGCCGAAGCTGGCGACCCTTTGCAGCAAAGTTCTTTCTACTTCTGATTATTTTTCAAAAGGGGTTGTGCTCACACTCACACTCACACTCACACGCACCACACTCACTTATGGAGAGTGTGTTTGTGTGCGAGAAAGACAGAGAAAGGGCGAGCGGGAGAGGAGAGGCGAGGTTTTTATCCTGGCATTTCGCATGTGTTGGTGCAATAACAAGTTATGAATCGCAATTATTGCCACGTTTGCTGGTTTCGTTTCGTTTTATTTTTGTATTTCTCATTTCTTGTTTGAAACATATAATTGTGCTTTTTATATGTGTTATGTTTGAAAACTGTTTTTAAATGAAATGTGTGTGTGAAACGGATATATTTGCATGTACAAATATTGCCAAAAGGACTCCACACATGCTCACACACACACACAGGTATGACCTGGTGTCCGCGTGCTTTTTAGCTGCCTTTGATATGCGAAATGGCATTGGACTCACAGTTGTGGGCTTTGAGCCTCTGCTGCTTCTGATTCTGATTCTAGGTTTGGGTTTAGGTCCTATGGCGTGTTTCGTTATGACAAAGCCAACAGAATCTTTAATACAAACTGTTATTATTCATACTTTTTGTATTATTATTCAAAATTTAAATTTGTCTACTTTCCAATCGAAACCCACTGTTGTAGTATTTTCAAAACCTTTTTATACTTGAGGTTTCTCAATTTTAAACGTTTACCGTACCTCTGGAACCACTTTAAGTTGCCTTTTCATAAATATATTTATAGTTACTTAGACTTATAAACAAATTTGTTTTTAATTTTAGACCAGACCCAGGCATTTCTGGGTATTAAAAATTTCCGAAAATTATGCATTATATTGTATCATAAATAGGCGCATTAGGCGTTTTATAAGGCTTTCGCTGGAATTAATTCGTGAGCCACAAAATCGAATTTCGATTTTATTTTCGTTTCCACAGTTATCAGTGCGCCTATATACTATATAGAAAATCCTATAAATATATATTTATATATATGACTTAATTATATTTAAGTGCGATCGTCATCGTTTCTATTGTGCAAGTGTAGGAGGCGTGGCATGATTGCCAAGAGTGTAGGTGTGCGCGTGTGTGTACTTACATTGTATATTTCTGGCCGCATTGTAGCCCCCAAATTTAAGGGTATAAATTATAATCCAACATGGGTTTGTGCGTATTGCCCTCTGGAAGCGACTGAGCGACGAGCTGAAGTTACGGCGTATCACAAATCCAAGCGGAAATCAAAAGTGCTAATGCATGTGATGTAGGTGTGTAGGGAGCACACATTTATATAAGTATATACATATATATGAGCATATATAAATATATATAATATATCTGTGTGTATGCTTAATTACATTGCATGCGAATTGTGCCGCGTTAACATAAAAAATTACACAGCGAAAAAAATGCAACAAAAGCCGAAATCAAATTTGTTTTGTTTTGTTTTGTTTTTCTTTGCCTTAATTTTACAGCACTTTTGATGTTGTTGTTCTTGTTGTTGTTGCTGTTGCTGTTGCTGTTGTCGTTGTTGTATATTATTAAACAAAAATTGTTATCTTTTATATTTTGTATATTCAATATGTTATATATATAAATAATTTTATATACGTATTTATATTTATTTATGTGTGTATTGCACTTTGTTTGAATTTTTATTCGATTCGTATTTTGCACAATCAATCATGAAATTTTTTGTAAAATTAATTTCTTTTTGGCACTGGGGCAATTTTTTAGTGTAGTAGAACTGGTTGCGCTTTCTAATAATATAATAATATTTAATTTATTGTGTAAGTCGATTTTTAAAACAAAATCAGTTAATGGGCTTTTCTCAGGCACTTTTCACTTTCATTTTCATGCACAAATTTTAAATGAAACTACTTTCATTTTCTTTACGGCATTTCAAAATATTTCATGTGAATTTTGTTTTTATTTGTATTTTCAAATTTTTCTTACGTCCGGCTTTTATTTCGAATTCAATTTAACGCATTTGTTGTGTTTCGGTTTGGTTCTCTCTGCTCATTTGTTATTCTTGTGTTTTTTCTTTTTTCTGTTTTGTTAGCTTGTTATCCGCTGTGTTCGCGTCAGCGATCTTGAACCGACGAAAGGCACACACAAACTCAGATACAGCTACAACTGTGCGGCCGCTGTGGCTATCCGTTGGCAGAGCGCTGTTAACTAATCGCAGCTGTCTGTTAATGCTAACTCAAAATGGCAGCGCACATGTCGCACTGTTAACAGACTCTGTCAGAGGACTATCACTCAACCGCGCACATGTCGCAGCGGCTCGATGTTGTGACTGATAGCAGACGCTGTTAATGAGAGCCAGTTCGAGAATGGCTTGAGGCCAGTCGAAAAGCCAACGCAAAACTCAAAACACATGCCAATTTGTACTATTAACAATTAGTCAAGGAAACAGCTACGTTTTAACTAGTTTTTAGTTCAAAACAAGCCCATTCGTCTGTTGAGATCTTGAGAACCTCCACAGTTCATTGCAATTTGTCGAGGCAGATAACCGAAGCTCGTGCCAAGCTGCTCAGCAGCTGTCAACGGGTCTCACATCAGAGCAGCAGCATCCGAGCAGTCTGTCAATTTCTTATTATCGCGGAGGTAAAGTACTCACGGAAATGCCAAATTCATTGCTTTGGACTTTGAACGCCTATCTCAATTTCCAATTAAGTCTAAGCAGATATCGTATTCGTTCGACGTGTATGTCCGTCCGTGAACCTGATGCGTCGATAGACAGGCAAGCAAATCAGTTCAATTAAAAAACAAAAGCATCTGACATCAATGAAATATTTTCGATAATAGTTAGTTAGGTTCTGTCAATTCGGTAGCTACGCTTATCAAAAAGACTAGAATTTTTCTGTTTTCTTTTTTCAGTTCTCTATTTCCCTATTTAAGGTATTTTGTTTACACAAAACTGTGTCAAATGTCGCTGACTCATAATCGGGCATGATATCGGATGCGAATTCCGTGAATACATTTACCAAGCTGTTTGATTACAACGAATATTGCGCATATTTCCAACTCGACATTGATAAAAACAATTTGAATTTGATGTTAACAGTTCGTTGGGCGCCTTAACATTGCGCTGTTCACGTACAGCACTTCGAACATGTTGCGGCTCGCCTCTGTTGTTCCGTTCAAACCGCACGCAACAGCAAGCAGTGCTATGGCGCCATTTCAAATATATGATGTTAGGAGATGAATATTCATAATAATATAGGAAAACATTTTTAAAATAAAATATATTAAATTATGAATAAGCAGCGAAAGGCCCATAAGACTTTTGAAATATTCCATACAAGTTAATTAATTTTTAATTTTAATTAATTAATTATTATTTAAATAATAATCATTAATTATTTTCCATGTCCTCTTTTTGACCTTTCAACTGCGCAATTTATTTGACAAATATCAGTCGAGGGCACATTTTACTTCGGAGCCTACGCAAAAGTAACTCGAAGATAGATTAGAGGCCCGCTAATTGAGATTTATGCGTGGCGAACGCGTCCAAAATGCTTTCAAAAGGAGGTGACGAAATAATTAGCAACCAGAAATGACAATGATATATTAAATGTCAGTGCACTTAAGAACATACAACATTATTCAAAATAAAAATGATGAAGCGAAAAAAAATGATAAAAACTGTGATACTAAATGCTTGTCAAATTTTTAGCTGGCGCCCATAACTTATATTATTCTGATCTATTTGATAAAAATGTATGAAGCATGTACACCTGTATAAATCAATAAATTATGTACAATATATATCTCTTTTGTTTTTATATATTTTATTCATATTTACATAATCGGTTTCTATTCTTTTCAGGTCAATTTACTTCGCAATTACACGGTAAACTTTTGCATCCTGGTTTAACTTCGTATTGCGACACAACACGTCCATCTGTCCAAAAGCCAATTTCACTCTAACCTAAAAATATCCTTCAAATTAAAGGCAAGAAAAACCAATGCCAACCAAAATCCCGAAAATTCCAACCGCAAATTTTGACCAATCAAAACGTTGTCTCACGCCTCAAAGAATTCCAACAACTACCAGCTGAGTCGGGAAATTGCTATGTGTGTGTGCGAGTGTGTGCATGCGTGTGTGTGTCTCTTTGTCCTTTTTGGCAAGCGCAGCAGGACAGAACGAGCTGCTGGCGCCATGTCGCTTCCTCACCTAAGAAATTTAGATGTTTCGCAAGAGAAACAAAAACGTGTCAAATTTTAACTGCAATTGAATGTGAGAAATGTATGCGTGAAGAACAATGGAATGGACAACAACTTCAACAACAACAACGAGAATAAGAAAACAAGTTTAAACTATTTACGAGCTGTGATGCCACCTTGTTGGCAACTCAGGTGCGACAAGTTCATTTTCCCTTCTCTCTCATTATTTTTTTCCATGTACCACTCGGTGGGTCCTTAAGTGATTTATTAGCCACTATATAGGCATGCATGTGTGTGTTTGTGCTGTTGTCCTTTGACGCTGGCACGTCATATCTGATGCAAATGTGTCACACTCACGACAGTCAAAGCAGCCCGAAACCAAAAAGCTCTCCAAAGTCCTATAAAACTAAGCTAAAGCATAAAAGTGAAAAAAACCCTGAGAAATATTTTAATTAAAATTCAGTGCCCCAAAAAAATACAAACAAACACATAAAAAAATTACCAAAAACCTGCCATGCAACTAGGCTGCCAGCCAGGCAGGATAAGCCCCCAGTCTCAGACTCAGACTCAGTCACACTACGCGAGGTATCCGTGGCTGATCTTAACTGATAAACGCAAAACCAACAAAGCAAATGCGCAAGCCAGCGCGACTATTGAATACCTTAACAAACATTAAAACTACAAAACAATCCGACTACCGAAAACTATATCAAACTGAAATACAGTTATTCATAGCTCTCACATATATAAATTTGTTCCATGAATGAATTTATTCAATTGGAGATTCAATTTAAACTCAATTCAAGTTTCTTTTGAGCATACCACATAAAGTAGTATTAATGCAATCGACTGTTGCAAAGTGCATGCCCATTCGTAGAGGACTACCCGATAGAGTACGACGAAGCCAGGCTCTTAAGGCGAACCGCAACGGAGGTGGGCGTTGGCTAAAGAGGAATATCGAAAGACATTATGTGTGGAGCCGAGAGTTGTTCCGAGGAACTGCTGCTCGTTCGCAGCGGTGCTCCCAATGGAGCAATGGCATTTCAACGCGGATGGTGTCGCTGATCGAGTCCAGGCGAAGTCCCTTGGCCACATGATCAATCGATGGGCTCAGCCGCGGCCGAAAATTTACCGCTGCGGTGGCTATCGCACGCATCTTTCTCCATTCGGCCTTTCCTTGGCTTTGCTCTGTTCCCTTTGTCGTGAGCTGCAAATTCAATTAAACAAACAAAGCGTATTGAACACTTACATTTGGTTTGGTAACCCTTCGCCTGATCGGAGAGCGGACTCGTTCCCACTTGCAGAACGCCTTAATTGCTCAGCCGCCCCTATATAGAGGGAAAGTCGTCTGCTCGGCTTTTCCCCTCAACTTAATGAAAATGTTCATCCGTTCGAGCAGTTGACAGACGATAAGCCCGGCCAGTCCCTCATCGAAAACTCTCACTAATTTATGCTGCGATCATTTCCTTGATAGCGATCGCAATCGTTTGAATAATAATAAAAAAAAAATAAATACCTTCTGTTAACATAAATGTCCTAACGAGCATTGGGAGAGAATGTGAAGGGGGCAACAAGAGGGGTGCGAGTGTAAGTAAATAAATAAATAACAAACAAAAACTAAGAGGATCTCTTAAGGTTTTACAACTAGAAATGTCTTTAAAGTATTCTGAATTGTTTGTAAATTGCAATATAGATCAAGATTGTGTGCAGATATTATTCAAATTATTATGATACATTATTAAATCTTCAATGAATTTTGTATTTATCCTTATTATATTGTTAATTTATTTATTAGATGTTTTTCCGTATATTCCGAATAATTTAATTACGAAATTCGAATTTTATTTAAACAGAGTCCTAATTAAATTAACTCTAATCTTTTTTATATCTGATTGCTTAAATGTTATTTACATATTAGGTATACAAATTTTTTATTTTTTTTAATAATATGCAAATATTTTATTGTTGATTATATCTATATGAAAATATATATATTTTTTAAATTACTATATATATATACATATTTATTTATTTTATTTTTTTAAGTGTGTACATCAGAAATATTACTATACAACACAAGCAAATTATTAAAAGAAGAACCAAACCCCATAACCCTATGAGGATTACAAGTGGTGGAGGTCTTACTGATGTCCACTTTAGCAAAGCCTTGCAGCTTAAGTCTTCTTAATGGTCTGGCGGGCAGTAGTTCTCTTGCGATTAGGTTGCGATGTCTTAACAGTCGTTCACTGGACCTGCTCGTGTGCAGGCCAATCTGCTCTTCGACAGCTTTAGGTCTGTAGGTGAAGTACTCTATTCTGCAGTACTTGAATTCGTTTGAAGTTAGATTTGGCAGCAATCCCCAAGGCTACACTCCATAAACCATATAGCCATATATGAACTTATACCGCTCTTTAGTATCTCAGCGGCAATGTGGTCCTCTTATTATTTAGCGACTGCGGTGAGTCGCAGCAGTCCATGAATATGAAAATATTAATTTTAATATTTAGACCTCTTTGTCAGCATTTATGAATTTATTGGTTATTCTGTTGCATACTTTTAGAGTGTTTGATATATGAATAGAAAAACAATTAATAGAAAAATAATAGAGACAAAATAGCCTTGTTTGCTAAGCGAAACAGATCGATTATCTTTTAAAACTCATTGTAGATAACCGAAAATATCTAAAAATGGGCGGATTATACAATATAAGTTGGAGGTGTAAGACTTTAGTGAGGGTTATGCGAAACTAGGAGAGTAAGGTGGATCTAAATAAATATATTTTTAATTTTTTTTTAAATTTATTTCATAAAAAAAAAAACAATTATTACTCAACCGTATTTATATAAAGTTTAAATTATAACTTTTATTTTAAATATTTATTACAAAATTCCAAAGTAAACTTTCACCTAAAATTTATGATTTTTATATATAAAATTTATGTATCGTATTTTTCTTCATAGCGTTTTTTTCTCAATTTCTAAAATTAATTAATTAATTAGCTATTATTTGCGGTCTCTAGAATTACCAGTTCTCTATATTGTTAAATACGTTTATAAGTTTATTTACATATTTTATAACAATATATATATATAAAGGAAGGCCTGGTCAAATTTCGAATTCGAATGCGGAAATTACTTAACAATACAAATGAATTACTCCCTATTTAGTCACTTTTCAGCATTACAGGGTATATAAGATCTTTTAGAGAATAATTTGCAAATGCCTTGACTAAAGTCAACTTGGCTTGGACTTCTCCATTGAGTGCAGAGTGAAGCTGTTGGCCCTTGGAGTGCCGCTCCTCAATTAGCAGAGTATTTAAAACCACATTAACCCCGTCGGCCCTGGCCTTAACCCTTCGTTCAGAAACGCTAATTTGCAGCTCAAACAACAACAAGGCAGTAGCTGTAGCTATAGCTGTCTCTGTCTGTTGGAATTCGCACTCATTGATACTCCCTCTACATTCGATATTTAACACCAAAATGCTCATGACCGTCGCATGAATTGGCGTAAATGAAAAAAATAAAAATTGAATCTCTTAAAATATATTAAGATTTATTATTGGAATTGTTTATTTCAGTTTTAATTAGCAAAATTTTGACAAATTTAGCCAACGGTTTCTATTTCTAATTCTGTGTTTGTTTGTTTTCGTTTTTGCGTAAATGCCAACACGAATTTTACATATTGACACGCATAAATTTTGTGCTGTATTTTTGGATATTTTTTCCACTTTCGTTCTTCTTCTTTTCTGCGCTGTTAATTGTTAGTGCAAACACAAGATTTACGCGTGTTTCAGCTACAGACAAAAGCGAAGGTATTACCATTATAATCTTGTAAATAGTTTTGCATTTAGAATCGATTTGCAAATAGGTTCGATGAGCCCCCACAGAGGCTCGTTAGTCGTTAAAGCTAAGAAAATTGTAGTGAATAATGAATGGAGTCCTCGTCGGCTTTTTAGGAATTCCTATTCAAAAAATGTCTAATTTACTGAATTCTAAAATTTCATAAGCTGGATAATCTTTAATTGAAAAATATCTAATCACAGATTGTAAAATTTTTTAAGTTAATATATTTTGTCTTACGGTATTTTCAAATTCAATAATTACAATTTCTTACGTTGTGCATATTAAAAAATATATATATATATACTAGTTGTCCCGGCGAACTTCGTACCGCCTAACAGTCTCTATATATATAAAACAAAGTAGAGTTTGTTACAAAACTTATAATTCGAGAGCTGCTGCACCAATTTTCATGGTTTTTGATTTGTTGGATTTGTCTCTGCCCCGAATTGGAAACAGGCATTGTATTTTTGAGTGCTCGTTAGAAAAGTAGGGAACGCAATGGCTCTGGTGGCGGGACCACTAATGGCAATGTCACTTTACCACTAAGGCAATATTAGATCTTCTAGGACGCGGCATTTTTATTAATAGTAATACTGCCCTCGCACAAAACCATATAAAACAATCGAGAAATATAAATATAAATAATTTACACAAATTTATGTTTGAGACAAACAAATACCTGAACTTTCGAGATATTTAGCTTTTGTACGCACGCGCACAATTATTATTTATAAAGTTTAAAAGTCCAAAAATATAAAAAGCCAAAAATACACTTTTTAATAATTAATTTTTTTTTTTTTAATTTCGAATTTTGAATTTTTTATTTATTTTTGATTAGTCAGGTTTTAATATTTTGATTTTTTTTTAATTTTTGCAGATTTTTGATTTGAAATATTTATAAAGTTTAAAAGTCCAAAAATATAAAAAGCCAAAAATACACTTTTTAATAATTAACCTTTTTTTTTTAATTTCGAATTTTGAATTTTTTTATTTATTTTTTGAACAGTCTTTTGATTTTTTTGAATTTTTGCAGATTTTTGATTTGAAATATTTTTCTTTTTGATTTGGAAAAAAAATTTTGTTGTTTATTTTTTTTTTTTTTTTTTTGAATAGTTTTTTTTTTTTTTTTTTTTTTTTTTTTGTTGAATAGTCTTTTTTTTTTTTTTTGTTGAATAGTCAGGTCTGCTCGATGCTGTGCCGTAGACTGACTGACTACATTTGTTTATTTACTTCTATACAGGACCGAAACTGTCACTGTTGTCAAGGCTACTGAGTATAAATGGAAATTTGAATCTTTAGGGAAAAAACCGCGTTTTTCAAGTATTCGTCAAATTTTTTCAGTATTTTAAAGATCCACTTACCTACTCGTGGCGGAGACAAATCCAACAAATCAAAAACCATGAAAATTGGTCCAGCAGATCTCGAGTTATAAGTGCTATGACACTTTTACACAACTCTCTTTTATATATATAAATTTGTGGCATTCCAGTTATATAATTAATTATATATTTAATTAACTTATGATATCTATATCAATATATCTTTCGCTTTTTATTGAGATTATGTCTCCATTGTGCACAGACGTGCTTAATATGCGATTAGCTTTCAAAGTTGGCCGACAGTGGATCATTTGGCCCAGACGTGTTGGCCGCTTCATTACCAGCCATTAGATGCTCAATCGTTCATCATAGGAAGTGGATGTGAGTGTTTATCTTATTTCTTTTGTAATTTAATGCGCAATAAATTTGCGTTTCCCACCAAGTCTCGAGTAGCATTCCAAACGAAATTTCAAATCAAAATAAAAAAATAAATAGCAATCGGCCAAAAGGCGGGCGAAGATAAACATTTTCATTAGGCCAAGACGCATGACGCCCACTATCGAGTGATCGCGTGTGTGTGTGTGTGTTTGCACTCTTATAAGAAGCGGGCTCATAATTTATTGAGCCAACAAGCTCAGCCTCGAGATCATCTCAACATCTGCAGCAGCAACAGCAGCTGCCCCCTCAGAGATAATTTCGACTCGTAAATGTTGAATGAATCGTTTTTTTTTTTTGGGTTTTTTTCGAATTTGCACTACAAATTTGCAGGCCCATGTGAAATGCGAGAAGTGGCGGCAGCAGAAGCAAAGTTACAGTAATAACAGCAACTTATAATTATAAAGCATATAAATATAAGTATAAATATAAACACAATGCGTTGTTCAACACTCGCCCAGCTGCCGAATTTCGCGCTGAGCGACGTCGAATTTATGAGCGGATTTTATTTTTGACTGGCTTGAACGCATGTGCAAGGCATAGTGGATCTCTAGGGATTTCCGATCCACCATTTTAATCATTTAATTTTACATTTTAAATTAATTTTTTATTGAGTAAACTCTCGAAAATGTAGAGAATAGTAGAGCTCGTTATCGATATCAATATTTTGAAAACGATGCCAGCTGAAAAAGTTGAAAGATGTATCCCACGCTCTGTCTGAAGTTTTTGAAGCTATTAAAATATGAAATTTAATATAAATGTATGTGTTTGTCCCACTGTGCGAATCGATAACGATAAACAGCGGAAAAAATTAAGACAACAATGCTTCAACTTAAATGTTTGAAGCGAATAAATTATTCAATGCAACCATTCGATGCCGATAGACAGCTGACAAAGTTAAAAAACAAGTTGACAAAGTTTAAAGTTATCACTACTAGAAATTTAATAAGAACATGTGTGCTTGCCCCACTGTGCAGTCATTTTACTAATGGTTCGTGAAAATATTTATACGCTCAAAGTATTCGTTAAACATGCAATAATTACTTATTGCTATACGCCCATTGTATCATGTCGTTCCTGAAACGGCACAGATCACAGAGCTTCATCCATTTGGCATTCCCGGCCTAATTAGGCGAATTTGCCAATTCGCACGGCGAATTCTCATGACTATTTGAGGATCGCTTCTCGATGGTATTTGCATACAATTTGCAATAACTGCAATTAACTGGATAGTGTTAGACGTTAAGAAGAAGAGACGATAGTTTGTTTATTCTCTAAATAATTTAATTAGCAGTAGAAATATTTGTATCTTCGTTTAATATAAATACCACGGTCATTATTATTTTGTTGATTGTCATTAATTTCAAAGCATTATCGGTAATAAGAATGAGTTTGAATCATCTCTAAGTAGCTGCTTCAATATGCGAGCTCCTTCAGTTGGTTCGCCTGATATTTTCAGCAGGTTTTTGCTTGGCTCTTACTCACTGATAAATTCGGACCGTCAAGGGCCGATATGAATCATATGAATGGGTCTCAGCCCACCCGCGCACCGCCTGCCCCACCCAGCCCCGCCACAGCCACAGCCACGACCTGAGCCGCATTTGCAGTCGCAGTCGTATGAATGAGTGCACAGTCGAGCTACAGGGCAATCAAGTGCGAAAATTAAAATTACATGCCGTGGCTCGGAATGCCATGGATGCTGCCAAGACAGTGGTGCTGCGCCTGTGCTGGTGGTGCTGCTGCAGTGGCCACATTTAAAGGTTCATAACTTCCAAGTCAATTACGCGGCGCATACGCAAAATCCCATCTACGTTTGCCCTGTTGCTCTGCCTTACCGACTGACTGACTGAATTAGAAGCCAGTTGAGTTGATCGCATTTCGCATGCGAGACTATAAAATACCCTGTTAAATTGAAGGGCTAGAAACAACTGCCCAGCATTGATTATTTGTTAATAACATTTCCATAATATTTCGCCAAATCAAAGCTACGTTCAATATTTTTTAAAATACCCTGTAGCTATGAATTACTCCATTAGATTTCATGCGCTATGGATTTTTCCATAATGTTCTTTCAGTAATTTAGCCATAAGTCGAAAATTTGATTGATATTTGAAATTAAAATGTTTATTCTAACTGATACCCTGTAGAAGCCTTACTTTTTACGCTGTTTTGTAAACTAGAACATTTTAAGATCGTATACTAGTTATTCTAATTCCAATTATATATAGAGTTCTCTACTCTCCTTCTTCCTCATATATATATAACTCCCCTATCAACTGTATTGACAATATACCCAACGCATTCACATTTGATAGCAGGGTATACAAATTACATGCCCAGGCGTAAGAGGCTCGCGGTATCTGGATTCCGAGTCCTGCTTCAGCCTCCACACAGTCAGGCTGTCTGTCATAACTCACGAGCGCGCTGCCTCCGCATCGAGAAGAACCGCTGCGCAGGCGCAGGTGAACTAGTAGACAAGAAGCTGAATCTGAAATGCAGAAGCAGCAGCAGCAGCAGGAGCCGCAGGAGCAGCAGCAGTCCAAGTGGGAGCTGCAACAACTACTGTGGGAACCGTACCGATCTGCAGCTCCAGCGAATTAATTTGTGACGCGCGCTGCCTCGCCGCAGTCCGCTTCCGAGAGCTCGTTCCACACTGTGGCAGCCGCCAGGCAATTTACTCGCACGCAGTGCCCATCCACTGCCAGGCGACCCCGAGTGCTGCAGCATGAAGCAGCTTCCACCTGGGTCTCCTCTTGGCTGCAGCTCGTGACTGCAACGTCGTTTGGCAAGTGGCGGCTGCTGTAGCTGTAGCTGTTGCTGTTGCTGTTGCTGTTGCTGCGGCTGTGGTGGAGGCAGCTCTTGGCGGCTTTGGCGCTGGTGTCAAACGCTTTGTAATCTGTCACGTCGCATCGTTTTAATATTTTCTGCGCTCATGGGCCACGGCTATACGAGGAAATGCAGACGCTTGCCTGTAAAAATAGGCGTTGCCCTTCGGTATTTATGATCGTTTGCCAGGCACTGCCCCCATCTCCGTCCCCCCGACCAGCCGACCCGCTGCTCCATCTGGGATGCATCTTAGCCGCGTTTTGTTTGGTTTATCAGCAGCCGCAAGGCAGACTCTGCTCCTCTGCAGCACGTCCAGCTTCGTGGCGCTGTCTGGCTGCACTGACTGCATCTTGGTTTTTGGGTAGCCTCGTTTTATTATCTAAATCATTATTAGTTTGACCTTCAGCCCGAGGTATTCGAGGCGGTTTGTGTGCTTGCTCGAAGTGGATTCTTTATCTTATTAATTATGCGCCTCCCGCAATATCCGACTACTGTGCGTGTGTGAGTCACTCGGCAGAGCAAAGAAATCATTGTGAATGCAATCACTAGGTTAAATAAAAGATATATGGACAGTTCAATGAAGTTGAGTTGGTTGATGTTGACCTAGAGGGCAATGACAGCACTAGTTGGGAATCAATGCAATTAAGACAAAAAATAAACTGGAAGAAAACATAGATACTCTTCTCTGATACCCAATCGGATAGGATCGAACCCACATTCAATCCATTCAAATATCAACTTTTTATACGGTGTACTGTACGTAAGAGGTGAGACGTCTTAGCCCTGTCTCTCTGTCTATCTCTTGAATTATTGCTAGATTGATTGATATCTAGTCGGGCTGATCGCTTAGCAAATTTGCAATAAGATCTCTTAGGTCCTGCAACATTAAATATATATGTTTATATGGGTTAAAGTACCTAAGTGCTTAGCCTGTCCAGTAAACGCTGCGATTACGCTGACATACTGTTCACGCTGCCGTTTAGCATTTACCGTTGCTGTAATAAACGCTAATTGCTACGGTTAACATACTGTTAACCCATGTCAATGCTCCAATTACTGGCAGTTTAAGCAATACATTCGCGAGATCTGAGGTGCACTGACCCACTAACTGACTGCCGCTGCACTGTGCAGCTGACACATAGCGGGAACAGTGACTCATCGCAGAAAATTACATTCCCACAAGGCGAAAAGCAAAGAAGTATAAACAAAGCGAAAATAAAAATTCTGCATGCCTATTAGTGGGCGATTCGCTAACCCTACTCAAGTGCACATAAGCGGGCAGTCAGCAGGCATTTAACATGCGCGTAACATAACAGCAACAACAGCAGCAGCAGCAGCAACAACGATAGTAGCAGGAGACGGAACCGGTACAGGGGCAGTTAAGCATTACAGTGCCAGTACTGACAACCGTTAATCAGGCGCCACAAATCAGACAGCGACAGCAGCAACAGTTAATTGTTTAACGCGCAGCGCGCACAGCGATTAACAGCCCCTCCCAGCGCCCCACTGCTGCCGTTGTTGTTTGGCTCTCTGATTGGCTGCGCGGCGCGGCCTTACTGAGTGCTGGGTGTTAGACAGAGACAGAGAGAGAGAGAGAGAGAGAGAGAGAGAGAGGCTACGTTTGCCACTGATGGCATCTATTTTTAGCAGCGATCGCCGTCGCTCAGCTGAAAATGGCGCCACGCTGCCAAATGGCTGGGGGCTATAAAAAAAAACAGTCTGGTAACTCTGTCTAAGTGGCGCGACGCAACACGAAGCGCTAGAATTTTGATACCATTCAAACGCCTTAGACCTTAACGTCAACAAAGGGAAGAACCGTGGCTAGGGGGACTTACTATTGTTGTTGTTGTTGTTGGCATTGTACTTTGGCATGAGCATGAAAATTAAAAATCAAAATATAAATACGAGAGAGATCGATAAATACGAAACATCACCTGGGCCCTATAAGAGATCAGTACACATGGAACAGGATGTGATGATGCGTGGGCGGGTGGGTGTTAATTGCCAGGTGTACCAGACAGCTAATCAGCTGGCATGGAATATTTATGAGAGTTGAGCAAAAAATAAATATCATATCGCAAACACCCATAACGTGCTAATTAAAGCAATTGGCAACAATCACAGAGCCAACATCAATCTATAATTGAGACAATCTAGGAGTCTAGACCAAGTCAAATAACAGTAATTGGTAATTAGTGAAGTCTTGCTAGGTGTACTCAACAATTAATATCTGTCATGAAATTTGGAACTGTTGACAATAATTAATAGTTCTTGATTCAGAAAAAGCCTGATTTTATTATATTTTCAACTTAAAATATTTAAAATATAATAATAATAAAATAGATCAAGCACAGTCTTACATCCATTGATAAACCTTTCATCTTGTTTATAAATAATTTTCTAAAAATTAAATTCATGTGTGAATATTTTTAAATCGCATGAAATGAACTTTGAGCACACCTCAATCATTTATTAATCGTTCCCTAACTTTATATTTATTTTTATCCCTTTGATTCATCTGCTTGTAATATGAGGCACATATTTAATTTGAATTATCAAATGTTGCGTTTCGAATTCTTGGAACTGAAGTCCGACACGTGTCAACAGAGTTTGCTGTATTGTTGTCAACAGTTGAAAAGTTTCCCCCGCTTATGGATATACGATATTGCGGTAAATCATAGATATAGCTCTAAACATTTTCTAGATTTCTGAAAATAATACAATTTGGATTCGCACAGGTGTAAATAAGTGCATGAGAACTAGTCAGGTGTAGGATTAAATTATAAGTCTTTTACTTTTGTAAAATTCCCTACAATCACAGATTTTGCTAGGTTTTCTTATGTGTTATGACTGACGAAATATTATATATGACAACATACCTCATTTGAATAAAAATAAGGAGTATCTTTTCTTTGCATGCCTTTCAAGAAGTTTGTAGAACACACTTTGAATAAACCTAGACAAATATCTCTTGCAGATGGCGGGCTTAGTTCGTGTGTTTCTAGTTCTGTTATTAACAATTAGAGGATACAGCTCCTCTACAGACTCTGCAGAGGGACTACCTGCTATAATAGATGAGCTGAGCACACAGATTGGCATCGAAACAAACTTTGTGTACAATCCCCAGCGGAGAGGACTAAGTTATTTACCCAAACTGAAGCCAATCGCGCAGATACTGGTTAGTTCCATAAACGATTCTGTTTTTAATGCTACGGAGCTAGTTCAATTTTTGGGTGAACGAATGCTCTTCGTGCTGCTTGTTAAGACGCCTCCAATCGATCTATTCGAGAAGCTCCACTTACAGTTCCAGACAGCGGACTTTTTGCTGGTGCTAAACGAAAGCCCGGAGACAGATGTGTGGCTAGAGTTTGCCCATCAGGCATGGCAGCTGGGCTACAATGGCCTCCTATTCCTACATATATCGCAAGATCCGGTGCTCTACAGAATGCGCTTGTTTCCACAAATCAAGATCCTGCCCACCGATGTGAACGAATATGTGCAAAGCCGGGGTCGTATGAGAAATATGCAGGGCTTTGAGATTCGCATCGCGGTGTACTCCAACCCGCCCCGCTGCCTCCTCTACGAGGACAGACACGGCAGGCAGAAGTATGGCGGCTATTACCTGCGCTTCCTGCAACACTTTCTGGAGGTCCACAATGCGACCTTTGTGCCCGTTTACACGTCCAACGATTCGCCCGGGCACTGCATTAGGGCGCTGCTCGCGAGGCGAGTGGACCTGTGCGGCGACTCACTGGCTCAGGGATCGGACAAGGCTTTCGTTGTGACAAGGGCCATTCGCATGGCATATGCCAATGTCATGGTGCCCAATGCCAAGCCGTTGAGCTCGTATCGCTATCTGGTGGCTCCATTCCACTCGACTGTCTGGATCTGCCTGTTCGTCTACATAGCCTTCATTGTTTTCTTCATGAGCTGCATCCACTGGCAGCAGCGGAGGCGCTGGATCTTCAGCACCTTTCTGCTGGACGCCATCAGGTCGCTGCTGTTCACGGGCTTCTCCCTGAAGCACCTCCATGGGCGCGAGCGGTACATACTCTTTGCCGTGCTCTTCATAGCTGGCTTCATCTACTCCACGTTCTACCTGGGATACCTGAAGAGCATATTGACCACGGAAGTATTCGAGAAGCCGATCAACAGCTTTGCAGAGCTGCTGGAGTCCAACATCAGCATCATGATAGACGAATACGACCGAAACTTGTCGAGGAGATACCATCTGCCGGATATGCTGTGGCCAATCATACAGGTGGTTCCCGACGAGACCCTGAAGAGGCATCGCAGCGGCTTTGACCAGGGGTACGCCTACATACTCTTCAGCGATCGCATGGACCTGTTCGACTATGCTCAGAAGTACCTAAGGCATCCGCGCCTGCGCCGCATACCCATCAACATATTCTTTCTGTTCTCCGGCTTCCCGATGCGCGAGAGCTACTTCTTGAGGCACTCGCTGAGTGACGCCTGGGCCTATGCCTTTGAGAGCGGATTCCTGAAGAAGCTGGCAGTGGACGCCGACCACGACACGATGACAGCGAACGTGGGCTTCAAATTCCTCGTCACCGACTACTACGAGGCGCAATCCCTGAAACTCGATTATTTCGTCATGCCGGCCATGTCGCTGGCCTTCGGCTACGGCCTGGCTTTGCTCGTCTTTGTCATCGAGCTGACGGCCTGGCGCAGGCATAGGCACAACCAGCGCTAAGCGCTTATGCAGAGGATGAAGAGGAGGATGTAGTGGCGTTGATGGATTGATGTAGTGTAGTAGTTGCTTGTTCCTGAACACTTTCTAGCATCCGCATGTGTGTTTGTAGTTGTAGTTTCTTCTTCTTCCACAAATAAAGCAACAATCTAGTTACACTGAGAAAAATCTTATGCTACTGCAGTTGCGAAATTGATCTGCAAGTCCTTAACGATGCTTTAGATATTATATATCGCTTTCTAATAGCTAAGTATATGAGACTCAGCATCCTGAGCATCCTACCCAATCCGCCTTAAATCACCGCTTCCTCGCACTAATTTAAGCTACATGAAATACACATTTTTTCCTGTGACTCCTGTTTTTGCTCAACACCTAGATCCAAGATTCATGTCCTTAAGCAACGGCATCCTTAAGCTAAAATGTACAGAAATAGTGAATCCCTATCGTATGCAATCGCATCCTTTTCTACCTTCTACCTTTTTCCTTCAATTCTCATCCTTTGCGTGTCTAAGTCTAACCTATCCTTTTGCTATCCATATTACTGCTGCCTTGCACTTTATTTAAATTATGCTTTACGCCCACAAAACTAAAACGCTTTTTGCTTCCACAGCTTGCGATACACAGCAGCGATACAACACGTATCTAGTAGTCGCCCCCAATTTGAAAAATGTCAAAGCTTATATGTCTGCTCTGTCTCCTCACTAACGTAGACTCAAGCACCTATGATCTAAACTCAAGCATAGCCGCACTCAATCGGGGGCTGCAGAGCAAAACCAACATTATCTACACGGAGTCCGCACAGCCCTTAGATATCTATGAGCGGATCTGTGAGGTCCTCAGCCATGTCCCTAGTGTACTGTTGAAGAGAACCGATCAGAGCAGCCTGAGCAGCATCAACGACCTTCATCTGCCCAAGCCCCTTTTGGTGATACTGCCAAAGCCCAGCCCAGACCAAGCCGAAGCCATGTTCGAGCAGCTGCCCACAGAAATGCAGCAATCGGATTTCCTGATCGTGGGCTGCGACACAGCAGCAAACTGGCATCAGTTGCTTTCCGCCCTCTGGCAGCAGGGCTTCCCGAATGTGCTGCTATTCAACAGCACAGACAGAGGAGGGCTCCGGGGACAGTTTTATACCAGCGGCTTTTATCCGCAGAGACAGCTGCAGCGCTGCAGCATCGAGGATTATTTGTGGAGTCGCCAACACTGGTTCGACAATCTCGGGGGCCTGGAGGTGCGCGTGGCGCTCTATAACGATCCGCCACGCAGCTTGGTCTATCCCGAAAATGATATGTACTCTGGCTATTCTCTGCTGCTGCTGCGGGAGTTTCTGGCCCACCGCGGGGCCAAGTTTGTGCCCGTGCTGACGACCAACCACAGCGTCTTCTCCCCCCACGACTGTCTGAAATACATACGCAACAATCTGTCCGACGTCTGTGGGGCGCTGTTGGCTTACTCCAACGACGTTAGCTTTACCGCCAGCTATACGTACTTGTACGTCAATATCTTGATTCCCAATGCGCAGCCCAAGTCCAAGAACTACTATATTATAGCCCCCATGCAGCTGAAGACATGGCTGTCCATGCTCCTCTATATAGCCATCACCTGTAGCTTCGTCAGCTGCGTCTGCCGGCTGCAGCTAGGGCGATGGGAATATGGCCGATTTCTACTAGATATCATTTCCAGTCTGCTCTGCGTGGGCTTCGAGCTGCGTCATATTACGGGCTGGCAGTACTACATCTTGTATTCTAGCATTTTCCTAGTGGGCTTCATGATCGCCAACTATTACCTAGCGTTTCTAGCAACCATACTCTCGACGGGTGTCTACGAGCCCGAAATACGCAGCTTCGAGGACATGGTTGATCGAAATATTAGCATCCTGATCGGGGACTACGACAAGAAGGTGTTTGAGATCTACGACTTTCCGGACATTCTATGGAATATAACCCGTCTGGTGTCGTACCCCTTCATACAGGCGCATCGGCGAGTCTTTGACGCCAAATACGCCTACTTGGCGCACAGCGATCGCCTGGTACTCTTCGCTTTCCAGCAACAGTATATGACCAAGCCCCGCATGCGTCCCCTGCCCATAGACCTGCAGCACTCGTTGCCGGGTTTCCCAATGCGTCGCCACTGGCTGCTGAAGCACAAGCTCAGCGAGGCGGTGCTCAACAGCTTCGGCAGTGGACTACTGGACAAGCTGGCCGACGACACCAACCAGCAGACCATACACATTGGCTACTTGAACCTGATACCCTCGGAGCCATACGAGGCGAAGCCCCTGACATTGGACTACTTCAATGTGCCGCTAATTATGCTCGTATTCGGTCTAATCATTGCATTTGTCTGCCTCATTGTCGAGTTACTCTGGCGACGTATACACGATGCGTATACACCCGATCGGTGCGAAAGAACTGGAGTAGCTGAATAGGAAATACCTGGGAAGTCTTCAAGTAAGTATGAATGCCTATTGATCTGAAACATTATTCGGCATTACTCACACTATTATGAGATTATAAGAGACTTCATTTATATTTCAAAAATTATATCATTACAATTTATATTTCCCAATTTAGTAAATCGACTTGGAGTCATCGGTAATTGCTATTCATCTAATTTATTAGACTCACACTATTATGAGATTATAAGATGCATCAATTATAGTTCATGATTGATGTTTATCTTTACAGAATTATATTTCCCGATTTTGTAAATCCATTTGGAGTTGTCATGAGGTAATTTTACCCCTGCAGGAAAATAATAGCTAGTTTGGTTCAAAATTTTAATAAAATCTGTAATTTTAATAAAATCTTAGACATCAAGTTCTCAAGAAATTCAACTGAATACAGCATTTCGGTTTTATGAATTCTCAGCTAAAATATTTATTGATCAATAAGCATAAAATGAAATTGTGTTCGAGGCGTTGGAGGCCAACCCTTGAAAGGCGCTCTAGAACGGAACTTAAAATGAAATCCGCATCAAATCTATGCGAAGCACCCTTTAAACGATGTGAGAAGCTGGGCATGGCTCAGCTCGAGCTCTTTGACAAGCGACCAAAATAAATAGCACTTGAGATATGTTTCCAAAACATTTGTCAGCTGCGAACTTTGGGTCCGCTCACCCCTCCTGCTGGCCGCCTGCAAGTATGCAACTCAAATGATAACACAAAAACATGCCAAGAGGGTGGTGCAAAGCCACCCACCGTCAGCCTCGTCCGCAGATGCTGACTTGTACAAATATTTGGCGAAAAGAAAAAGAAAAAGAAAAAGGAAAAGCCGAAGATGGAACAACATCAAAAATTACTTTAGACAGGACACAATGGAGGGTTGTGTGGGCGTTGTCCGCTACATTTTGCCAAGAGGCGTGGCTCGACACATTTTGAAGTTCATTGACTTGTGCCACAGTTCTTGGCGCCGCGAAGTATGCAACACAAATGTGGCGACAATAAAGTTTATGTGCGGCGCCAGCCGCAAAAGAAAAAACACTCTACATTGCAGCTGTGTGTGTGTGTGGGTGTTTGAGTGTGGGAGTAGATAATCACCAATTGCCTGGCGGTTGATGCAAATAAAAATGATACGCATTGCCTTGTGCAGGAGCGTTAACTTTTTGACAGCACTGTTCGAGGCGGGCGACACAGATTTCAAGCAGGCCTGGGTAACGCCCACCTGAAATCCAGGCGAAGGCTCGGGGTTCGAGTCACGTGCGTGCCTGGACCCAATATCGCTGCTGTCGACGCAACGAGAGATAAATAAAAATTCGAAAAAAAAAATACACATACATATACATGTGTGTATGTGTATATGCATTGCCCTTCAGCCGCTTAATTGCTGATTTCGTGTTTTCATCGCGACTTTAATCGATTTCGTGCGCAATTTAACTGCCCACGATTGTCACATGTGGCATGCCGCATGCCCCACTCATAGGGGTATCGGGCCGGCCAGTCAGTCGCAGTCCGATTACAATCGACTTTAAAGCAAACATTTGTTTTTATTTTTCCAGCAGGGCGGCTTTTAATTAAGATTGTGTAGGGCGATAAGTGGCAAGTGTTGTGGCGAATCGATTCCGCAGAATGGGGCGGATCAAAACTCAATATAAATTCCGGATTCTCTGCGCTCTTGATGTACATATTTATTGTGGCTTTAGCTGCGGCTGCGACTGCGGCTGCGGCTGGGACTGCATCTGTGGCTGTGCCATTGTTCACGTCTGTGCACGTTTTATTAAAGCGAATTCGGCTTTCCCTTGCCCAGCAGGGCTGTCATGGTCATGCTCACTGCTGAAACTGTTCAGTTAGCATGGGAAATTTCCACTTTTGATAATACTTTTCCAGCCATCCTCATAGATTTATCAACCCATTTGGCTTGACACTCTTGAATACATAGCTGATTTCTTTATCTGAACTGCATTGAATTAACAAGTTTTGTTGATCTTTTTTCTGAAGTCATCGCACATGTACTGTCACTGTACAATAGGTTTTCATAAAGCTTATGCATAATAATTATTATTATTATTATAAATATTAGTATTATATGTATATATATTATTATTATTATTATCATTTAGGAATCGTGCTTATTAATTATCAAGGATATCCAGAGTTGAATCCACATCTGAACCCATCCAATATAATCTAGCTCTTTCCTAAAAACGCCGACAGTCTCAAAAAAAAAAAACTTTTATTTTCTTACAACCCAGAGATCTAGATAATTCATTATGTCTTACCACTTTCGTTTTTATGGAACTGGGATGATTTTACTGCCAGATATATCACATCATATTTCGTTTATCCCCCTACCCACTGTACACACAACTTCTTTCAACAAAGACCATCTCCTTATTCCTACGAAATATATTGGCATACCTTAGTCTCTATTGAAGCATTAGTCTAGAATGAATTTGGGAACATTCGTGAATTTTTGCCACTGTTTGCACTGCTTAATAGCCCAGTTTATCCTAGAAGCTAACCCTCATTTCAAATTTCACATTATAAATTTGGAATTTCAATGGTGTAGCTTCAGGGCCTTTAAGTCAACCGAGTGTGTAAGCGAAATGACAAATTTAAACGTCAACCCCGTCCAGCCCTGGGCTCTTGAAAGAGACTATACGACGACAATAGGGGGATTATCTGGTGCGCTCAGCTGTGTGCGACGTCTGACCCTTTTATCAGGCGGACATGTGAGCCACAATTCACAGCCCGTGATGCACATATCACAGCCCCGGCTGGACACACACACAGTGGGAACAGAAACAATTGAAAGGCATGCCCCAAAGGCAATTGCCTGATTCGAATGCCACATAATTGACTGCATGCTTTGTTGGTTTGCTTTGCCTTGATTTGGCCTGGCTCGGCTCGGCTCTGCTCCTCTTCTACGGTCCAATCGAAACTCCCAGGCTAATTGCAGTTTGGCTCTAAGGTCTCATTGTGTGCTTAGGGATTGTGGCATGGGGCATGGGGCATGTGGCGAGTGGTTGGGCGCTAGGTCCGGCGACCCGGTCCCGATATGCGAATGCCCCTTTAAATGCTATTATTTAAATCAATGCTGTGGCATCGCCTTAAGGCCGGCTCAGCACATATATGAGGTGGATATTTATGTGCCATGTCTAATTGTCGGCAGCGGGCTTCAAAGTGGCCTCGTTACCTCTAATTCGCCCTCCACTGCTCCGCGGAATGCATTTATCGCACTCCAACTTATGCTAAGATAAACGACCATCGCACAGCCAGTGAAAATTGGCCACACTTTCCAGACGCTCATACGCTCAGTCTCTCAGCTTCACAGCTTCTCAGTGCCTGACTTGAGCTTGGGTCATAAAGAAATATACCTGACAATTGACAATTTTTGGTTGATTTTGCAATTTATGGCCACAGCGAGCAGCGGGAGCTGGCCAAGAGGCAGCGGCATGTGTCATTGGCGGCATGACCAAAAGACCCAAATATATATGTAGTATACCATGAGGTCTTGTGCTCGGGATGAGGGAGAGCAGGACACAGGAACTTCAGTGCATCTCATGAAATAGTGCGAGTAATTTGACTGAATTTATGAAACGCTTAATAAGAGACTTTGAAAATTATATAAAAATCACGTAAAGTCTCTCTGGTCTTTCAGCTCGGAACTGCAGCGGAATACTATTTTGAAAATCATCCAGCCGGAATGTCTGGAGCGATACTATATAAACCACTCGAATAATTTATGTATTTATATGGCAGCACTTCAATTGATTGTACAAAAATAAAGAAACAACTTTATAATTTATTTGCACACAAAATGTCTGCAGGTTATTCGATTAATCAGCACACAATAAATATTTTCATTGTTTTTAAATTGGATTTACGCTGGAGTTTTTCAATTCATACTAGGATTAATGTCAGCTCTGACATATGCGAATTTTCTCAAAATATTTATTTAAATGTGCTTTATGAGCAAACTGCAACGAATCGGCGAGGAACGATATCAAGGTGTACGAAAAGAATATAACTTTTTCATTATTGTGAAATATAGTAAATAATCGTAAATAAAATCCAAGTAATTTCTACATATTCAAAGACTATTTCTATGCTGGTAAGTTATGCTGACAAGTTGCTTAACTCTAGTTGTGAATGTATGAATCATTTCTCAACTCTCTCACTCAGAACACTATTGTTATTCTGGAGGTAAGTCAGCATTGTCTGCTCGTAGGCATGTCTTCGAAGCCCAAGCCCAGCTGCCTCAAGTTGCTAAATATAGCTGGGCACAGAAACCCAAACGGAACCCAATTAAGCGCAACAAACAACTTCACGCCACATGCCACAGCCGCTTATCGCTCCCATCCGATCAGATCCAACATCAACATCAAGTCGATTGCATTGCCGCCGGTGTACGACGCTGTGCCTGCTGCTGTTCCCTACTCCATCTCTCTCTCTCTCTCTCTCTACCTCGCTCTCTCCCCTCTCTTTCGCTCTGGATGTTGCCAATTGTAATGGCCAACGATTTGTCGCTGTCGCAGGACCTGCGGCCACAACAACAACAATTGGCGATCGTCGCGAGATAAGATCACAGCGCGATAAGCGAGCCGAGAAACGGCGACAGCAGCCACATTTATGCTAATAAGTTGACATTTGACCACCATGACGAAATAATGAAACGATCAGGAGGCCGCCCGTGTGACAGGTAGGACAGAGTACGGATCGCACATGCCAGGTGAGACAGTTTGTATAACGATTCAAAGAAAAACATTATTTGGCATATTCCTTTTTCTGTTTCTGGTAATGTAAAACATCTCGAAGGTCTATCAAATCGAGACATTCTTCTTATATCTATGGACTATGGCTCTACAGGTTGGCAATGGTTGTCTAATATGAACGCTTTAATTTCGAATAACCTCATAGGTAAATATACCAATGTGTCAGAAATAAATATAAATATCATATGTGCCCAATTAAAAGCTTTGTAATTTATTTATTGATAACCAGTTCAGCAGAATCTGTTAGGTACTCCATTAAAAGTATTTCAAAATCAGAGCAATAACTCACTGTATTAATCCAAATCAAATCGTCAATTATTCACATAATTCCCTAGAAGCTTAAATCACACTTAACTGATTTTATTTTAATGGTTACATATTTCAAAACGATTATCTGCCAATCTAATCATAGAGCACAACAACAATGACAACCAAAAACACAAATTTGATAAGATTTGGCTTTCAAAAAACCCCTCATTGGATACGAAAAACGTTCAAGAGCGCGTATGTAGAAACATAAAGCAAATGTTTGCTATATATATTTCAAATTATTTCGTCCAACAGCCGAATTCATAATGATAGCATAAGTAAAATAGTGGGGTGTGCACGGCTGATGAATACCCTGTAATATATATCTACATAACAGAAGGCTCCAAATATTTTTTACGTAGTCCTAAATTTTATAAGTTTATAAGTAAAAATACAAAAACTAGCAAAATTGAAAATTTTCGAAAACTCTAAAATATATCACTTATTTTCAGTGTATTCCCTCAAAAAATTCAAATTATAGAGGAGGAAACAAACAAAACTAACCAATAAATTTTTAATTTCAAGCTCTAACTTTAGAAGATATCTATTGTTCCGATTTGTTACGGTTCCTATGGAATACAGATATCGGACATAAAAGCTCTAGAGCAAATAGTTTTAACAAATTTTCCATTGCCCTAATCTGAGTAGATCTATCTAGAATATTCATTTGATACTTGCTTTACACGAGTATATATATATTCCAAATTTCAAACTTATATCACCTATAATAACACTCTTTCTGTTGTATAAAAAATGTTATATCCCAAATTTATTATACTATTTCCTCCTTTATAATACGAGGCTACCAACTACTGAATATTTTACAAATTTCTATAGCACAACGGACAGACAGGCTTGGCACAAAACCAATATACTCTCTTCACAACTTGGGCGACTATACTATATTTTGGATAGTCACCGAATCTAGCACAATATAACTGTTTGCAATGAGGCATCCGATAGAAGCCGGCAATAACTATACAAATGGGCCTAATAAATTAATATATTCTAAATTGGTTATTTATTGGGCCAGCGATTTTATGACACCATTCTAGACTTCTATAAAATGTTCAAACGATTCCTCCGAAATAGCCAGTTTCACTTGGCAGCCCATGGAACACACAACTGCAGAAAAGTTAACCGATCAAACATGAGCGATAAGGATAGACTTGTAAAGACATTCAGAAATAATATGGATTTGGAACTCTCAATAAATTTACGGACATAATTCGCAGATATTGCAGGAGGCTGGCGAAGGATCAGCGAGCAAGAGGATCAAAAGCAATTCGAAATTAAAACTACCGTGGTATTTCGCAAGTGGATTCCTTCTGCTGTGGTTCCTATTGTATTTTGCAGTGGTTATTCCTCTGTTTTATCGCCTGCCCACATCCCTGACCATCGAGGATGATAACAAAGGAGAGTTCATTGGGGATCGAGCCTATGACGTCCTCAACAATCTGGTCAACATTGGAACTAGGGTAGCTGGCAGCGATGCTAATGAACTGGAAGCAGTAAACTTTCTGCTAAATGAAATATCGAAGATCCAAAAGGATTTACTTGAGGATTATTTTACCTTAGAGGTGGACGTACACAAAACCTCTGGTTCACACATCTATCACTCCCTACTTGAGATGTACCAAGGAGTCCAGAACGTGGTAGTCAAACTGAGCCCCAGGAATTCATCAAGTGAGTCGTACCTCCTGGTGAACAGTCACTACGACACAGTCGCAACTTCTCCGGGAGCGGGTGACGATGGCTTCATGGTCGCCACTATGATGGAGGTGCTTCGCGTGATGGCCACAACGCCACAAACCTTAGAGCATCCCGTCGTCTTCCTGTTCAATGGAGACGAGGAGATGGGCATGCAAGCCTCACATGGTTTCATTACCCAGCACAAATGGGCTCCAAACTGCAAGTATGCATCGGAATTGTTTCGACATTGAGGGAAAATCCTATTTAGGAATTGCATTTACAGAGCTGTTGTCAATTTGGATAGTGCTGGAAGTGGCGGACGCGAGATTTTATTTCAAACTGGCCCCTCACATGCGTGGCTAGCCAATGTAAGTTCTGCAAGAGGAAACAGTTCCAAGTACGATTTCAACTTGGTCATAATCCGCAGTATTACAAGAAGAGTGCGAAGCATCCTTTTGCTACAACCATGGCTGAGGAATTCTTTCAAATGGGACTCATACCTTCCGATACGGACTACCGCATTCTTACGCAATACGGACAGATTCCAGGTAAAACTAGAGTCAGCTAAATGTAAATCTATTGATATTCTATGGACTTTTCACTGTGCAGGCCTTGATCTTGGCCAAGCTATCAATGGTTTCATATATCATACGAAGTACGATCGCATTGATGTGATTCCTCGAGGCTCTATTCAAAACACGGGCGACAATGTCTTGAGTCTAGTGCGCGCCTTGGCTAATGCACCGGAATTGCTCAATATACAGGTGGGTTATGAGCACGTTTTATTCTAAAAACAGTTTCTTAGTAATCCAACTTTAGGCGCATGAAGGAGGAAACTCTGTGTACTACGATATTTTGGGCCTCACTTTCATCACGTACTCGGAGGAAATGGGCCAAATTCTGAACTACGGCGCAGCAGGAATCACACTTATTTTGGTTTTCATATCTGCGTGGCGCATGTCCGCTGTATCCCAGCTGCTCAGCAATCAGGTTTGGCGGCGTCTAATCATTCTCGTGATTCTTCAGAGCATTGGTTTTGTACTAGCCTTGGCTCTGCCCTTAGTAGTGGCATACATCCTTGACAGCTTCGGACTGTCCCTCACCTACTTCAGCACTCTTTCACTTGTGATTGGCTTGTATGTCTGCCCGGCACTGATTGGACTATGCCTTCCGATCACAGTGTACTATCACACGCAGGACAATGTGAGTATGCGAGATTGCATTAGATCGAACAATCCACTCAATGTGGTCCGCTCTAGAGCAAATTGCCTTTCACCTACCACGTTCAACTGGCGCTGCATAGCTGGGCCATTCTACTGTCTCTTCTGGCCATTGTCGCTACTGCTTATGGACTGCGCTCCATCTATATCGTTACGATTTTGATCATCTTTTATGCTGTATCGTTGGTCTTGAGTCTATTGAGTACCTCCCACGATCGCGGCTACTCCTGGAGTGGACTGGTCATTGTTAGTCAGGTGATTCCTTTCCTTTATAGCAGTTACCTCTTCTACACATTCATCGTGGTGCTGACGCCAATGAATGGTCGTTCTGGTAGTGCATCCAATCCGGATATGACCGTTGCTGCTCTAGCAGCGGCGGGTGCGATTTTCTCCTTTGGCTTTTTGGTAAGTTTGCTATCCAATTTTGATTCCTAAAAAGCTTATACCCTGCCTCATCAGCTGCCCTTGACCAATGTGTTCCGACGATCGGGAACGGTGTTGCTCACCCTACTTGTGATTACAAGCGTTACGATTTACCTAGCCTGCGGCACAGAAATGGGCTTCCCTTATCGCCCAAGGACCAATAGTGCGCGTGCTCTCTATCAGGTACTTCTTAAAATACTGATTGATATGAGTTGATAATTATACTATTCCTAATTTAGCATGTCCGCAGAACCTTCTACGATTACGATGGCTCCGTTATCAGCGACGAGTCCGGCTATTTATTTAACTTACAGGATAGACGTGAAACATCAGCATTTCCTGGCGTGAATTTCTCGGGTGCAATAAGCCAGTCAGAAAATTGCAAGAATCACATGATGTGCGCAGCGCCTCTATTTGATGAGCGTTGGGTTGAGAACCGACTGCAAGGAATTTGGCTACCCCGCGAGGAGCCCGTCGTACCCAAAATACCAACCACTCTCGAGCTGCTCAGCAAAACCGTCTTGGCTGACAAGAGGACGATAAGGTTCAGCTTCCGGTTAACTGGACCGCCCTATTTGAGTTTGTTTATACAAACCTACGAAGATGACTTTGTCACTGTGAGCGACTGGTCCTTCTCCAAGACCTACCTGGAGCAAAAGCCAGCTTCTCCGCTCGCCTATCACATATACATTACCTATGGCAGAAGTGAACCCCTTGAGTTCTATTTGGATATTACAGTAAGTACTCTATGCTTAGATATTCGGCTACTTTCTAATATTCCTCAATTTCAGAAACCGAACGGAAAATTTGACGTGCCTCTGTTCCAACTGGGCATATCTGCATCTAACATTGGCGATAAAGGAGATGAGCACAGCGTGAAGTTCGCCTCGACGTTTCCCTCGTATGCCATAGTAGTCGATTGGCCCTCGCAATATACAAGATATATATTCTAAATCGAGCACAATAAAGCATAACAGTTGTGTTTGTCCTTCGGTTTAGTGGGATAATGTATAAAGAATCTAAGATAGTAATAAAGTTCTTAAAAATAAGAAATTCGTCATGATAGGACTCACGCGCGAGCAAGTGGACAAAGAGATAAGCTTGCTGGGGTAACCTGTTTTGGTTGAATGGTGACTGATTGGGCTACACCAGACAGACATGGCCTAATCGAGATCGAGAAGAATGGCAATCTGAAAGCTCAGATTAAATCTGATTATGGCCTATGCTTTATGGCAGCAGATTATGGCTTATCTGCATGATCTTATGGCGTGCGAGCAACAATTCACAATGACTCTGCCTGCCTTAAAAAGCGTGCTTTCTTCAATGGCGATTGTAAATTTGATTTAGCGAGGGCAGCTCAAAAAGTTGTTGTCACTTTAGAGGTATCTGAAAATGCCCAGCAGAAATAAAACTCATAATAAAAGCCAAGTTTGCGAAATAGTTACTTTACATAAAATTATCCTATTTAATCATTTTTTATAGATCCTTTAATAGCTTATGAAGCTTATTTATTTGTGAACTCTTTAGATAGATACGAAACTGCCCGCGTTTTTATTGTTATCAAACATATTTTGAATCATTGGTGTTATAAAATGATATATTTCTGAAAAATATGGATTTATATTTCCATTTTTTATGACTTTCTATCTACGCCTATATAAGGAGGTTCGATTTTCTGGCGAAATATTAGTCGACCAACAAAAAACACTGGACTCACTACGGATAAAACAAAAACAGTTTACGAAAATGAGCGACGGGATTACACTGGTATGAGTGTGCGCAAATGAAAAGTTCTATTTTTGCTAAGTTTACATAACAAATTCGCAGATTTCGGAGGAGGATGACGTGGATATTTCCAGCAAAATACAGAAATATTATATCAAAAAGAATGCAAAGCCAGCCTGGTACCTCGGCACCGGCTTCGTGCTCTTCTGGACGCTGCTATTTTTCGCAGTGGTCTTGCCGTTCTTCTATCGCATGCCCACGTCGCTGACCATCGAAGATGATCACAAAGGCGAATTCATTGGAGATCGCGCATACAACACTCTGAACAATCTGGTTAACATAGGACCCAGGACGGTGGGCAGCAGCGCCAATGAGGTGGACGCTGTGCTTTTCCTGATAAATGAACTAGCAGCGATCAGAAAAGTTCTACTGCAAGACTACTTCACCATGGAAGTGGACATTCAGCGTGCCTCGGGCGCACTTAGGTATACCCATATGCTCAACATGTACCAGGGCGTAAGGAATATTATCGTTAAGCTGACCCCGAAGAGTTCGACAAGTGAGTCGTACCTCCTGGTGAACAGTCACTACGACACAGTCGCAACTTCTCCGGGAGCAGGTGACGATGGCTTCATGGTGGCCACCATGCTGGAGGTGTTGCGCGTGATGGCCACAACTCCACAATCCTTCGAGCATCCCGTCGTCTTCCTCTTCAATGGCGCTGAAGAAACGGCATTTCAGGCCTCCCATGGCTTCATTACCCAGCACAAGTGGGCACCGAACTGCAAGTATGCATATAAGGTGTTTATATTGTGAGGGAAATTTCTATTCACGAACCGCCTTTGCAGAGCTGTAGTCAATTTGGACGCCGCAGGCAGTGGAGGGCGCGATATTCTTTTTCAAAGTGGTCCCTCCAATCCCTGGCTTGTCGAAGTAAGTTCCTGAGAACGACTCTCGAGATTAATTAATAAAATCAATTTCAATCTTTAAGTACTACAAGAAACACGCCAAGCATCCGTTTGCCACATCTTTGGGCGAGGAGATATTTCAATCGGGTGTGATACCATCGGACACAGACTTCACCGCATTTGTAGAGCACGGGAAAATTCCAGGTAGGTAATTAAAAAACTAGTTGATTGCTTGGTTAAAAGTTTAATCAATTTGTTGAGTGTCCAGGCTTGGATATAGCCCAGATCATTAATGGCTACATATACCATACTAAGTATGACCGCATCGATGTAATTCCCCGAAGCTCTATCCAAAGCACGGGCGACAATGTATTGAGTCTAGTGCGAGGCTTGGCGAATGCAACTGAACTACATAATCCACAGGTAAATCTTTGTTCCACATTGCTTTAACAAAGCTCTAGATCATGTTCCCAACATTAGGCCTATGAGGAAGGACACGCAGTTTTCTTTGACTTTCTGGGACTCTTTCTCATCAGCTACTCGGAGGATACTGGCATAATATTAAACAATTGCGTTGCTGTAGTGGGCCTCGTTCTGGTCTTTGTCTCCCTTTGGCGAATGTCGTCTATTTCTTCCCTGTCCCTCACTCAAGTGCTGCAGCGAGTGCTAATCCAACTGATTCTTCAGATCATAGCTTTGGCACTAGGCCTAGCTCTGCCTCTTCTGATTGCTTATGTGTTCGACAGTTTCGGATTGTCTCTGACATACTTCAGCTCTCTATCCCTTCTAATCGGACTTTATGTGTGTCCAGCGCTCATCGGACTGAGTCTGCCAATCACAATTTACTATCAATGGAAAAAGGATGTAAGTACTTAAAAATTAGATTCATTCAAGAGCCCACTTAGCATTCGAATTCCCTAGGACAAGCTACCATGCCCGTATGGCCTACAACTGGCTTTGCACATTTGGGCCATTCTGCTGTCTATGCTGGCTATAGCACTCACTGCCTATGGGCTACGCTCCGCCTATGTCTTCACAATCCTGAACGGCTTCTATGCCGTATCCTTGGCGCTTAACCTCTTGACCACACTCCACGATCGGGACTATAACTGGACGGGTCTGGTAATGGCTTGCCAGGTAATACCTTTCTTATACTGCACCTACCGCACCTATCTCCTGCTGGTGGTGGTGATACCGATGAGCGGACGTTTGGGTAGCGCCATAAATCCGGATCTTGCCATCGCTGGCGTGACTGCTTTGGGTACTATTTTCGGTTGGGGATTCTTGGTAAGCGAGCCTACGCGACCGTTTGCAGTATTTTATATTAAAGGCAAAGGATATACTTACGTAGATCCCGCTGATTAACATATTCCGGCGACCCTATTTGATAGTCCTCAGCATCCTTACAGTCACTGTGATCACGGTGATTCTCGCAAGCAGCACTGACATCGGATTTCCCTATCGCCCTAGAGCAAGCAGTGAACGAGTATCATTTCAGGTATTTAAAAGATCTATCTGTCAGACCAGTGTCATCTAATATGTGCCGACTTTCAGCATGTACGCAGAGTGTTCTACGAGTACGACGGCTCCATCGCTAAAGATGAGTCGGGCTATCTGATTAGTTTCCAGGACCGTCGGGAAGCTGAGCCAATGAAAATACGATCAATAGCAAATGCGAGAAGCATAAGATCCGACTGCGAAAAGCATATGATGTGTGGAGTACCCCTATACGATGAACGCTGGGTCGACAATCGTCTAGGGAGCGTATGGCTGCCACGAGAACAGCCGATTCAACTTCCAGCCAAGGCAAACCTGACCCTCTTAAGTAAACAAATTCTGGAGAGCAATACAACGGCACGATTCGAGTTCAAGTTAGAAGGCCCCGATCACATGAGTCTGTTCATTCAGACCTACGAGGATGACTTTGCAACGCTCAGCAACTGGTCCTTCGATCGCACTTACCTGGAGAACCCGCCCGCTTATCCGCTATCCTATCACATCTATTTCACCTACGGCACAGATCGGTCGCCACTGAACTTCAGTCTTGATATTTCGGTAAGCTTCAATAATTGAAGTACTCTCAGAGTATTTGACGACATCCTTTCGGCAGAAACCCAATGGAGACTTTGAGGTGCCGCTCTTCCAGTTGGGCATATCGGGCCATTATGTGGAGACTAAACGAGATGCACTCACCGAGCAGTTCGCAGCTTCATTTCCTTCGTACGCAGCACTTGTCGATTGGCCCTCTTCGTATGACAGATACATATTTTAATACTCTAAATGAAGCACTTGAAATGAGCATCCAAATGTAGTTACATCTAATATACATAGACAGCTACCCCTAAAGGGAGCTGAGTTCTAGAGAACACGCAAGAAGAGATCGAGGCCACAGTCAGCCTTTCTTTGTTTTGAATGTAGTGGGTAAAGCGGGCTTCAAGGGGATCAGTAATAAATATCCCATCCTCATCTTCAACTGCAACACAATCCTATTAACGGATATTTATGCATCTGACGAACAAACTGCGCACAATATTCATGCTAGGCGTCAAGTCAAAAGCTTCAGCCCAAGAAATTATCAGCCAGAAGCCAGCCTTTACTAGAGGAACTCGTCACGCATTTAGCCGAACTAGTTTGACGACTTGTTAGCTGCCTGACAGCTGTAAGGGGCTTTACTCAAATTTTGAACACACACATGCAGTGTGTCACCCACTGTGCAACCTACAGTGGGGCACACAGCCTCACACATGCGTGTGTGTGAGTGCGCTGCTACTCGCGCATCTCGCATAGCTTTTGACATTTGCTTGACACAGGAGCCGCTTGCCGCCGGCGACGCACTAACTTCCAGGAATTTCACGCCACTCTTCGCTCTGTGCTTATCTTCCCGGCCCGGGTCTGGTCTGCTCTGCCTTGGCGACTCAGCTCGGCTGGCCGTCATAAAAGCGTATGCAAATTTGGAGCGTATCTTCACACGATCTGCCGTGTGCGATCTGCTGCTTGTTAACTGCTTACAGATTGAACTGGCGGCACCCGCGGCTTCTGGCCATGTCGAAAATGAATTTTAATTGTCGCCGCTGCCCGCTGCCTAATGGACAATAATTTATAAACAAATTGGCCAACAGACGACTGGAATTTATTACGAAACGAAACTTTTGCAACAAGTACAGAATCAAATTGCACTAATTACATGAACGTTACGAGGTTGCGTCGCCAGGAGACGGGCAACCGATCAGTCCGTTTCAAAGCACCGAAAGCGATTCGAATTGCTGCGCCGTTCGTCTCGCCCATAGTTTTGCTCATTGTAGTGGCTGGTGTGGTTGTTGCTCCTGCGGCTCCTGCCCCTTCTGCTGTAGTTGTCATTGTTGTCGCCTCTGCTGCTGTAGCTGTTGTTCCTGCGATAGTTGTTGTTGTTGTTGCTGTTGTTGCTCTTGTTGTAGCTGCTGCTGCTTCGGCTGCTGCTGTTGTAGGCGAAACTATATTCCTGTCTGGGACATTGGCCGGCAGTCTGCCTCGGCCGCCAGTTGTTTTGCTGTTGATAACGGTCGTTATCCGAGTGGTAGTCATTGTAGCGTCTGATCTTTGGAGCTGAGTCCTCGCTGTGCGCCGCCTGGCGCCAGCGCGACATCTCCCGTTGCAGCGGCCTACGTTGCGAGTCATCCTCTTGGCTGTGATAAGCATTGGTATTCCTCCATTGACGGCTCGGCGGCTGCTGCTGCCAACCGTTGTGCTCCTGCTGACGGACTCGCCAATTGAGAGACACATCCTCCCGCCTGTCGTCCCGCTCCTGCCATTGTTTCAGCCGGCGTTTGCTTTCAGTGTGGCTGGGACTGCGGCTTGTTTCGCTCAACAGCTTGCATGGTCCCTGTTCGGACGTCAAGTGCTGCAGCGACTCGGTATAGTTTTCACGTTCAATTTTGTGGCCACGCGCATCGGCAAAAGCTGCGGATCGAAAGGGATTATTATAAATGCTGATGCTTAGCTCCCCTCTTTTTGGCTGATAGTTTACGCACTCTGTATAGCCAGCTTGGGCGACATGTTCATCTTGGTGATCATAAAGTAGCAGATCAAATAACCGGTACGATTTACGCCGTGTGTGCAATGCACGCCAATGAGTTTGTCTGTAAAATGGATTTGAGAATTCACGTGTTTTTCTTTTGGAGTTACATAAATGCTTCTATGACAATAATAACAATGACAAATCAAATACAATACATGTTAGCCTCTTGCCTAGAAGGGCATGCTAGATGTTCAGGTTCAGTTCAGTAGTGGAGAAAGCATTTACCTGACGCAAATTGCTGCAGATCTCATTTGAGAGGCAGCCACAGGAATGCGCCTCGCATCGCCCACGCCGAGCTCTGGCAAACCGGCTTGCTACAACTGCAACTGCAACTGCGACTCGACTGTGTTTGCTGGGGCAATTGGCATAAAAGCAGATGCATGGGTCTGCAGCGGCGACCTGAGATACATCTAGAAAACAGCGAGCTTTGCCAATATGCACAACATTGGTAATAAATTTAATGCGAGCAAAAGAGAAAAACATGTCAGGTCGGTCGATGCGTCGCTCTGTTGGTCGGTCGGGCCGGCAGGGGCATCAAAAAAGTCGTTTTGCGGTGGTGCGCTATGCGGGTGCTCAACTCAGCTCTGCTTTACTCTGCTCTGGCAGCAACTACAAGAGCAGCCGGTCGCAACCGCCAATTGTACGTCATGTATTTAGGCTGCGCTTACAAACAATATCCTTGTCGCAATGTGGGGCACAATTGTATTTAAGCATACTCACGGTCACGGCAATATACACATACACGTATGTATATCAGCGTTCTCCTGTGAGCAATTCTGTCTGGCTTCGCGTCATATTAATGTTCAAATTAAATAAGAGGGATAACTAAAGGCACGATTAGTGCTGCCAAATCTAATAACCAGTAATGATTATACTAGGTATTTAATTTAACACACATTCGCAGTGATTTGCCCCACTGTCCCTTAACAGGTCCATTCTTGACCGCAGCTTCAACATGCGGCACAGTCAGTGGGATATTTATTATTGGGATGTTATTTTAGTGCTTGTCTAATCTGTTAACGTAAAACAGTCATGCTATCTATATTCACGATAGTTGGCAACTCTAAATTATTCGCAATGTTAAGCAACCAAATACATATACATTTGTAAAGAAAAGGGTTGTGTTAACCTATATCATGGAAAAGTAAAGGCTAACGGATTTACTGTCTCCTTTTTCTGCCCTGCTTGCAAATGAAAGCATGGTATTGCACAGTCAGTCACATGGGAGTTGCATGACCAACGTCTTGGCTTAAGTGAATCGTTTGTCTGGCACTTGGAACTTGCAAGTGAGACTGAGAACTAGCTCTAACAGTCGGAGTGGGCGCGTCCACCGTCTCGTATGCGCCAGCTAAAGGTTAACAAGAAATTCCATGCGATCTTTTTCTGCTACATATTGCTATTTTGGTACAGGGTATGTTTATTGTGCGCTCGTCAGCTGATAGGCATCTGCCGCCGCCACAAGGTAATTGCATGGTACACACGGACGGCAACTGGATTTTGATATGATTTCTCTGCATATCTCAGGCTGTAATTGTGTTGACAGATCTGTATCTGCGTGGCTGCATGGCCGAGGTGCTGGGGGAAAGCGTTCCCACGGCACAAGCGGCAGCGAGCTGTGCGTGGGTGAGCGATTCGGGCACTTACCATTATCCGGATTGGCATCCAGAAAGTCAGTCACATACTCGCAGAATCTGAAAGAGAAACAATTAGAAGAGTTGATTCAAATAATAGTAGACCTGGTATACCTTTGTGCCAGCTGCTTGGTGGGAGTCTGATGGCCAGGTATCATGAGTTTCTGGTGCGCCACATTCAGATCGCGGAAAGTCTGCAAGAGTTTCCATTGACATTATCTGCGAAGTTTCAGTAGTAGTAGTATACGCACTTACCTGTGGATTGTAGTATCGATTCGTGTTGGTCAGGTCAACGATCAGTCCTAAATTTGGCACCGACTCCAGCAACGAGTGTGGCGCCAGACGCAGTTGCTCGTCGTCTACACTCTCATTAATATTCTGCGAAGAAATACGACAGAGCAAATATGAGACATACGCAAAACATGCAGAAATTGCTCAATTTATGCAGTGCCCGTCGGCAGTACAATTAATAGGGAGGAGCAAGGGCAAGGGCAAGTGCAAGGAGCAAGGATCAGCGCCTGTACGGTGTTATTTAATTAAGCAAAAAACAATTTAATTTAATATTCATGCTGCTTGCGTGGGGTCCAGCTGCTCCTTGCACCGCTTGTACCTGGCTTGTATCAGTTGCCACTTTTATGCATAATTGCACCGAGCAGAAAAGGCAGATCGCCTTTGTTATTTATTTATAGAGCTGGGCCGGTGGTCCACATTTCAGCATCAATCAAATGGCTGGGACTGCAACGGTTAACCGGTTTGCGGGGTCAGCCACACACTCACCTTACGCAACGGCACTTTAAATGCAATGAATCGCGTTCCCGCGATGCGCTCCCCAATGGGCCGATAATTAAGCCAGCTGCAAGAACAAAACAAAAACAATCATTTCCATTTGCGCACAAATCACTATCAAACCATATATACATACCGATCTGGTATCGCTTTAACCATTTCTGCAATTATTTTTTATCAATATACAACGTTCATATTCGAAAATATAAACAATTTCACTACAAATTTTACCGCGTGCTATACACAAAATAGCAATTGTACACGCAATTAGACATACATACATACGTTCAAAGCAGATGCTATGGCGTTGCCACTGCGATCGATTTTTGTGCCAGCTATTCTGTTAACAGCTAACAGCAGCAGAATACACTAAATAATGCCAAACGCAAACAGCTGGCAAACCGACTTTTGGACTTTCTACGTTTAAACACTGTGGCAGGTAATTTCTAATCAATTAACATTAATTGCTTAGAATTAAACTAAATACTTCTTAAAGTTTTGATTCTTCACAATACGCAACATGTTTGCTAACAACACCCGCAATCTAGTGCGCAGCAGCTTTGTAAGTATGATATGAGAATCGGCAAAATAAAATGGCGCACGATCACTTAAGAATTTTATATGTAATTAAATAATTAATATTTCAATTGAAGTTGCAGCGTTGCAAGAGCACCTTGGTCGTGGCGGAGCACAACAATGAAACACTCAACCCTCTCACACTGAACACCATCACGGCAGCCAAGAAGATCGGGGGTGACGTCACAGTTCTGGTAGCAGGCACGAAATGTGGACCCGTAAGCTAATGTGATTCTTGTTGTTGTTGCTGATGGTTTGCATAATCATCCGATTTTGACATTGATTGCAGGCCTCTGAAGCTGTGGCCAAGGTGGAGGGCGTTACCAAAGTTCTGGTCGCTGAAAATGCCGCATTCAAGGGTTTCACTCCCGAGTCCCTGACTCCCTTAGTCCTGGCTGCCCAATCGCAATTCAAGTTCACCCACATTTTGGCCGGTGCCTCAGCCTTTGGCAAGAATGTGCTGCCACGTATTGCCGCTAAACTGGACGTGTCGCCTATTTCAGAGATTATCGATGTCAAGTCGGAGGACACCTTTGTGCGCACCATCTATGCGGGCAACGCCATCCTCACGCTCAAGTCCAAGGATCCAGTGAAAGTCATCACAGTGCGTGGCACGAACTTCCCCCCAGCTGCCACTAGTGGCGGAAATGGTGCTGTGGAACAAGCACCAGCTGGCGACTATGCCAGCAGCCTGTCGGAATTCGTTTCGCAGGAACTGACTAAGTCAGATCGTCCTGAGCTGACGGGCGCCAAAGTCATCATCTCTGGAGGACGTGGCCTCAAGTCTGGAGACAACTTCAAGCTGCTGTACGACCTGGCCGACAAGTTTGGCGCTGCTGTTGGTGCCTCTCGTGCGGCTGTCGACGCTGGCTATGTGCCCAACGATCTGCAGATTGGACAGACGGGCAAGATTGTGGCACCTGAGCTGTACGTAGCTGTGGGCATCTCTGGTGCCATTCAGCACTTGGCTGGCATGAAGGACTCCAAGACAATTGTGGCCATCAACAAGGACCCCGAGGCGCCCATTTTCCAGGTGGCCGACATTGGTCTAGTGGCCGATCTGTTCAAGGCTGTGCCCGAGCTTACTGGCAAATTGTAAAAGGAGCCCAAAAGTCTATAAAGCTAATTGATTCTATCAAATGTTGATTTTGATGTGTTGCATTTATTTGAAACTAGTTTCTTAGAAAAGTCCGCTGTCCGTCGACTACCCATTATCATAATTGTTTGCGATTGCTCTTTTTCTTTTTATTGTGTAATAAAAACTAAACCGAATGTCTGACTAAATATTTATTATATTTTTGCTTTTTGTTTGCTGTTGTGTCTGCGGTCGAGAAATGAAAGCTCTTATCATCTTGCGAGATTGTGAAATTGTTTCTGTCGAATCAACAGGCTGTGTGCTTTTCGTGTGTCCTCATGCAATGTCCTCATGAATTATGATAACAGCAGCAATGTTTATTTCTGAAATACTTATGTTAATGTGCAGAAATACTTATGCTGTGCGATTGGGCAACAGGTGTTTACAGTGAATATTGTTAGCTCACAAGGAACTAACAAATATATGCATTGCAGTAAGATAATAAATATATGGGGTTGCATTTAGCATATGATTAAAAAAAAAAAAAAAAAAACAATTAATTAATTGAGAAAAACTATATTGTTTGTATGTACATATAATGTATTTAATTTTCACACTATTTATAGTGGTGACCGAAATATATTCATTTTTGGCATTAAATGTGTGTTTATTATGACAAATTTTACTATGAAACAGAATCTGAAGAAGTTAACCGTTTCTTAGACTTTATAAATTGAGTTAACATGGACTGTTAATTTATGAGAAAATTTAAGCTGGTCAATCTTTGATTGTCTTTTAAATAACAAATTGAATATTGATAGTAGTCAAAATGCGAAAAACAATAAACGATTTCCCCCACAGCTTATCTTAGTTCACGCTTTTCAGCGTGCACTTCAAATATCGCCAAAATAGGCCATTATTTATACTATACATAACACCACTGTTCTCTGGTCAGTGATAACACCAACCGTTGTCCAATCTATGAATTCATAACATAGGCTGTTCATATTATTTCCGTAAGTTTTGATTTCCGTCAACAAATTTATGTTTTATTAATGCAAAATTATAAATTGAGTTTTAGTTTACTCTCTGCATGCCCAACACACTTTGAATTATTTATATGCATATATATAACACAAGAGTGTGCATTTGTGTTTGTATGTATGTATGTATGTATTAAGTAAACAAAGATTTAATAGATTTCTCTTTATTTTACGCGTGTGTCAACTCAAGCTGATAATCAAGTGAAGTATGCTAATAAACTGAAATGACATAATCTTTGTGCAAGTAAAATATATGTATTTTGACCCATTTATGTATATATATGTACATATATACATACTCCTATTTGTTGTTTAATTATTACAAATAGGAAAAATCATGCTGCAAAAAAGAACAAAGTGGGAAAAATTTGATAACGAGTGAAAGGGAAAGATTAAGATGCATTTGCCAGAAACCGAGCCGAGACGAGTCTAGCCCCCGTCTTATCAAACCGCACAGGGCACAAGCATAGAAAAGTGCCTACTGCATTCATTACCTTGTTGTCTGCCAGCGCCGACGTCGACGACAACGCTAACGCCAGAGCCGACGCAGACGTCGACGCAGACGCCGACGCACATGCCTTTGTAAACGCCACTGTTATGTGACTGAGTTTATATGTGCAAGGCAAATATTAATGAAGTCGACTCTTCAACACACTGCAAATATGAAATGTGCATGAACATGTTATATATGAGAGTTTATAACAATTTCCTTTTGCAATTTTGTTTTTTCTATACGAAGGACTTAATGAGCAGATTTATACAAAATAAATATTAGGATGTACAATTCGCGTTGTATCCATACGGAAATCAAATATCGATTTAGTGGGCGACACTCTGGATGGGTGCCCAGCTAATGGAAGCAGATGTCTACAATGCGTTCCCATATTATACATCTTAAGCATTAGATAAATGAATATTTCAGGGGTTTATTTTGAAGATATCAAAAAAATATAATAATGTCAAAAACATAAACATATCAAAATATCTAATTAGGTTTAAACTCTGAAGCTGAGATAATTTACGACACGCTATTCATATTAATGTGAATAAATAAATAAAAGCAATTTATTAAGATAAAATGTGTTGAAAATAGTATTTCACTGTATAAAAATTACGATGTATTTTAAGATATTTTATTATTCAATATAAAGCTAAAAACTTAAAAACATATTGTCAAAATGCATGGCTTAACAAGCATGCCCACAAAAACCGCTTCGCATAGGGTATTCGCCTAGCGCGAGCTGTGAACGTTGGAGCACTTGCTGGAAACGCTGATCGAGTGAGCTAGTAGTAGTAGTCACTTATCATTCAGCGAGCTGGAGAGACGCGTCGACGGAGGCTCCCGAAATACGAAATACGTACAACGATTTGCAGAGAACGGCGGAGAAGTTAAATAATACAAACTCATAATCATAAAGATGAACAAGACGCCAATGCACGAACTGCGTCGCGTGTGCGTGATTGGAGGTAAATTAGAGTTACGAAGAAAGTATTTAAAACAAGTTGAATTTATCGGTGAATATTTATGGATATGTCTAGCTGGCACCGCAGGCTTGAGCGCCTTGAAGAACTCACTGCAAGCGGGTCTGGAGGCTGTCGCGTACGAGCGAGGCGCAGAAATCGGAGGCACCTGGATATTCTCTGAGGAGCTGCCCAAGGACGAACACGAAGAGGTGCACAGCAGCATGTACGAGGGCTTGCGGTAGGTTATCAAGCAGCTCGAAAGCAAATAGGATCAGCCTCGATAAAGTCTATAACCGATCTGCAGCACAAATCTGCCCAAGGAAGTCATGGGCTATCCGGACTACCCGTATCCCACAGACATTGAAGACTCGTTCATCACATCACGGCAGGTCCTGGAATTCCTGCACTCCTATGCCGATCACTTCAACCTGCGACCGCACATCAAGCTGCAGCACGAGGTGATCAGGGTGCGTCCCAGATTAAACGATTGGGAGGTGAGTGCTGACGTCATTAATCATTGCGTCACTTTTAATCACGTAACATTGCTGTACGATCGATCGGTCGATCTCATACAATATTTCTTGCTGACACTCCCAAAGGTCTATGTCTGGGATCACAACAACAACACTTGCGATCCGGTTTACTACGATTTCATTTACGTCTGCAATGGCCACTACACGGAACCGGACATGCCCACTATCGAGGGTATGGATCTGTTTGAGGGTCAGCAGATCCACAGTCATGTCTATCGCAAGGCGGAGAAATTTAAAGGTGAGTCCATGTGAAGTTCAGACAGGGCAGCGCATAGTTTGTATAGAATGAATTTTGATAAGATTGCTCCAGTTGTCATAAGCGTATGAACTGTCAGTCCCGTCAACTTTTAGCCTAGTTACAGTGCGTCTTTGCCATTTGTATACTATAATATAAAGAGTGAGCGCTTATCAAGCACTCAGCATGTTTGGCTGATGGGGTTTTAATCGTGGAATAGTTTTATAACGCCCCTTGGAAGTACACTAACTGATAAAAGGGAAGCACTTCATCTAGGCTTTTCCAGAGATTTATGAGATAGGTTTTCAAATATGTATAAATACAACGGGAATTACTTCAACTATTTTATAAAGGAATAATAAGCAAGGAAGAATTACTTTGTGATTAATTATCATGATATTTAAACTTCTGACACGTTTGTATCACATATGAATCTAATAAATCATCCTAATAAAATTCTTTACAAAAACTTGCAAACATTATTATTGGTGCGCGTTGCCCCGCATGATGTGATAACAACAGAAAGTTTAAATGTTGCCACAATGTTAGTATGTAGAAATATCGTAAGCGATTGGCTAACAGTGATCAGGACTGTAGAACGGCCAATCTGTAATGTCGAGGTAACATAAATGTTAATATGTATCAATGTTTCATTTATTATTATTTTTATTTTTTCATTAACTCATGGAAGTAGATATGTGTAAAGCAGTTATTTAATATCTATGTAGTCTTAGTATATTGTATTTAATTTTTTTGAACTCGGTAAATAACGACCACGGAGTGAAGCTGTTCCACAGATTTTGGGTTTTAGTTAGTCCAGCAATATTGATAACACTTGACACTTTTATATCACATTTAAATTTAATAAATTATCTGAAAAAGTGCAAGGTAAAGCTGAACGCCATTATTAATGAGGTACATTAATTAATTAAATTCCTTAATTTATTTAATTATTTATTTATCTCTGTAGATCAAAGCGTGCTGATTATTGGTGCCGGTCCCAGTGGCATGGACATTGCAAATCACATTCGGAAGAAGGCCAGGCATGTGTACCTGAGTCATCATCTTCCGACCGCGCCCAATACCGCCTTCATGGGCAATGTAACGCAAAAGCCAGACGTGGAACGGTTCACGAAAATGGGGGCCATTTTTAAGGATGGCAGCGAGGAGAGCTTTGATCACGTGGTCTACTGCACCGGGTATAAGTATAGTTTTCCCTGCCTCAGCACCGATGTGGGCATTCAGGTGATCGATAACTTTGTGCAGCCACTGTGGAAGCACTGCATCAACATCAACAATCCCACAATGTCCTTCATTGGGCTGCCCTTCAATGTGATACCCACGCACATATTCGATATGCAGGTGCGCTTCACGCTCAAGTTCTACACAGGAGAGCGCCAGCTGCCCACGAAGGAGCAGATGATCGCCGACCTGGAGAAGGAGCAGGGCGAGCGCTGGGAGTGCGGCTTTGTCAATCGTAAAAAGGCCCATCAAATGGGCGAACGTCAGGTATTACTTATACTGATACTTCACATGACTTACATACATATATGAAATGTAATAATATCTCACATCTCCAACAGTTCGATTACTATAATGAATTGGCCAATATGACGGGCATTGAGAATATAAAACCCGTTATTTTAAAGCTAATGAAGGATTGTGGCAAGAAATATATATTTGAGCTGGACACGTACCGCAATAATCGGTATACGGTTATAGACGATGAGCACTTTACCAAGCGCGCTCTATGATGAACTTGTATTGTATGTTGTATATTTGTAATGTAGTTTATTTTGCATTTAATTATAAAAAAATAAATACAAAAATTAAAGCATTTGAGATATATAGCAATCAGCTTTAAGTTTCACGAGCTGAGTGGCAGCACTATTGCTGTTAATGATTACTCAAAAGGAACTCGAAACCCACTTAAAACTGTTAAGCCATTCTGCCTATGATTTCTGTTAAATGTAAAATTGAACTTTAAAACACACTTTCTTCCTTTATATGTATGTACATATGTATGTATGTATATTTGTAATAATTTATTCATTCAATTAATTTTTTTTTTTTTGCCTGCACTATGTGCCAGTACACTTCATTGTTTAATATTATTATGTTTATTTAAGTCAGCACGCATACATTTATAATATAAGCTAATATTTGATAAGGGCTACTGCTATATCTAGTACGCTTTTATACTTAGGCCTAATACACTACTTTTTTGTTTGTTTAGCACTATCGTTGCTGTTCATATTGCACACTTCTCTCTCTTCTTCTTCTTTGCTGCTTCCATTGTGGTTATTGTTGTTGTTGTGATTGCTGCTGCTGCTGTTGCTGTTGCTATTGCTGTTGCTGTTGTGTGCATCGACTGCCTCCAGTTCTCGCAGCGTAATCTTCTGGAAATCACAATCGATTATTCTCTTGCGCTTGCGCAGCGGCCGAGTGCTCTCCGCCGCTGCAGCAGAGCCGCTGCTGCCCACCGCTGTGGGCGAAGTGGGAGTGGCCTCCCTGGTCTCTTTGGTTTGGATGAGCGTGCGTTTGGTCTGCAGTCGCGTTATCTTCAACTTGGGCAGCTTCTGTGTCTCCGCCTCAGCCGAGCTGTTGGCATTGCACCCGCCCGCCTCTGACTCCACATTGTGCAGAACGACGCAGTGCGTCGTCTCCCCCAACATGTCTTGTGAGGAGTCTGTGACGGGCGACGTCGCTGGCGATGGTGTTGTCCTAGTTGTCGTTGTCTTTGGTATAGATTTTTGTTCCTCCTCCCGCTCCTGTTCCTGCTCCGGCCCCTGCTCCTGATCCAGCTCCCGCTCCTGTTGCTCTTCCAGCTCCCGCTCCTGTTGCTGTTCCAGCTCCATCGGCTGCTCCACCTGCTGCTCCTCCGTTTCCATTTCCAGCTCTGGCTTGGCCTTACTGCAGTCCAGCGGCTGTGGCTGCTCCTCAGCGGCTGTCGTCGAACGCTCCTCATCGAAGCGCTTGCGCTGCTCGGGAGTAAGGTGCGCCTTGTAGAAGTCCACGACGGGCAAGGGCACGGGTATGGGTATGGGGAGCGGTATGATAATGGGATACGGCACCATCACAGTCACTGGCGGAGCGGCGCCGAGCAGAGCACCCAGCGCGCCATGCAACTCCGGCTGCAGCTGCGGCTGCATCTGCGGCGGCGGTCCGAAGTGGGCGCCGAAGCCACGCGGCAGCATGCCCGGCGGAGGAGCGAGGAAGGGATGGGGCGGCGGTGGTGCAGGTCGGACGCCAAATGGATGACCCAGCATTCCATTTGTCGCTGAGGCGAAGTAGCCAGCGGGCAGGCCAGCGGTGGGTCGGCATGGCATAGCCGGCGGCAGCTGCTGAGGATGCTGCTGCTGCGGTGGCTGCTGCTGCTGCGAAGGCTGCTGCTCCTGCATGGGCGACAGTGGAGGCAACGGCACACTAGAACCGGCAAAGTCTGCGCTCAGCGTGGGCGGCTGCGGCTGCTGCTGTTGTTGTTGTTGCTGTTGCTGTTGCTTCTGCAGCAGGCTGGCAACAGTCTCCGAGCCGGCACCGACCACACGATGCGGACGCTTGCGTCGGCCCGGCTTGGAGCCGGAGTGGAGCGCGTGGTGGCGCTGCAGCGGAGCAGCCGGCGCTTGGGGTGCCCCAGTCAGGGGGGCTGTCTTCTGCGCCAGCAGCTTGGACACGGGCGCCACTGAGATCAGAGGTTTGCTTGGATGGGTGGGCGGCGTGTGGCAGGGCGAGCTCCGCTTGGAGGCGGTCGCGGAGGCGGAGGCATTCGCAATGCACACAGCCGCCGGCCCGGGCGACACCGAAATGGTGGATGCGGGCGAGGCCGAGCGACTGCGGCAGTTGCGCAGCCACAGATCGGGCGTAATGAGGCCCGCTCCGTCGCCAGCGGCCGCGGCCTCCAGACCCTGGTCCCGCAGGTGCGGATTCATGTCCAGGTGCGCCTGCGTCTCGTTGCAGAAGATCTGCATCTTGTACTGGTTGAGACACTTCTCCGAACAGAACTGCAGCTGCGATGCGCCGTCCTGGAAGTCCACATAGCTCACGGCATGTCGCACGTGCTTGCACCAGTCGCACGTCTTAGCCTTCTTGAAGGACGCCCGACGACTCTGCGCGAAGCAGGACTCGGAGCAGTAGCGCGGCCCGTCCGTGCTCGTCAGATAATCTGGCGCATTCTCTGCGATCGGGCGATGGCACCAGCAACAGTTGTTGTAGTCTGCAAAACAAGCCAAAGAGAGAGAGAGAGAGAGAGGTTACCACAAATGAAGTATTGAGAAGCGCATAGAGCGGCAGCATTGCCCAAGTTACTTTAGATTCAATGTCTTTAAATTCACTTGAATACACTCAGCCCTTTTGATATGGGAACTTGCTTTGTGAAGATGTGTGCATTAAGCAGATGAGGACGGTGCGGTACCATTATTTTTGACCAGGGAGTGGATTTCAATTACGACTTCTCAAAAAAGATCCTATGATATAAAGCAACGTCGTATGTGTGTGTGTGTACGTGAGGAGGTGCTTTAACATACAATTATCATCAGATCACACACACACACGAGTTTATCTCACAGTCGAGCATACTCTTCAAGAGCACTCTTTGTTGTGTCTTGTTAAATTGAATACAATTTCTCATGTCAATGATATGCATGCGGCCTTTCCCGTGAAATACTGTAATTTTCCCCTATGAAAGCCTGAGAGTGTCGTACCAATGCACTATGGGGAAAAATCCAAATTATCGGGTATTAATTAATAACTTAAAAACTAAGCCAGATTTTTTGATCCGGTTTTTGTATTATTAATATGTATACCATCAGAAATATATTTTAGAAAAATGGGCGTGTCACCGCCCACCCAAAAAAAATTAATTAAAATTTTGTATTAAAAATTTTTTTTTTTTTTAAGAATTTTGCTTGTTCATACTTTAAAATAATAATTTTAATTGAAAACAATCGAACTTTCATAAAATCGAAATTAGTTTTCTTCAGTTTCGAGTTCCAAATCAGCCAGAAATATTGATCCGCTAAAAAAATTCGGGTTCTTCAACTGATTTAATTGTGCCTTCAACTTTACATAATACAATACGTACAACTTCATTAGACAGCGACCTTTATGCTTTCAAACTCTTTTCTAAAGATTTGCCGAAGAAATAATCTGATCAGATGTATCCATTGTTAAAAACCATCAGCGAAATTATGGATTCTGCTCTCATGCTCTCATGCATGATGAAATTAGTCTGATTTATAGACCTGGTTGGGCAAATCAGACGCTTCCTTACCAAAAAAGCCTACAGGATGAACAGTACTTTCCATAATCTGCCTCAAATGAACAATTATTTTTATAAACATTTGCTGTCATAGGCAGTCATTCATAGTTGTCAGCTAGTTTTTGTTCCTGCTGCATTTCTTCCATTTGTAATTTATATTTTGGCAAAAAAAGCGGCTTTTGCTTTTTTAATATCATTTATAAGTTGAATCAATATTAGTCTTATTTAGTTTCAAAATCACAATTACTATTTCTTGGTTAGAGTTGCCTTTTTCATTGAGCCAAATATCACACAGGTCAGCTCATAGTCACCTGCTAAAAATTGATTTGCGCCGGTTGTGCGCAAAAGTGCACATTGAGACAAAGGCACTAAGATCCCAATTGATTACTCTATAACATGCAATTGGAATTACACTGGTGCGCCCTGGTGGCTGTTTTATATGTCTTTGCAAAGTTTAATTTTATTTACAAGAAATGAAATTTGACAACATTTGCTAATTATACAATAAATGATTAAAATAAGTTCAAACATCAATTGGTTTTTAAGCCAACGCATAGTAGAAGCCCTAAAAATTCATATCCTTTTTAAATTTCTCAAAAATAATGTCTGGTCATTGAATAACGATGATTTGAAAATCGGCTAACACAAATTGTAAGCTGAAGGCAAATGCTTTTCGAAGATAACAGCTGACTTTAACAGCTGTTAGGCTTAACAGTGGACTGTTATTCAACATTTTGGGTACAGTACCTTAAAGTTTGGAGTTTTATTAAGATGTTAACATAAAAAAATTATAAATTTTCATACTTCGCAAAAATGACTAAATACCCGAAAAACGGCAAAATTCCCCATAGTGCAATGTCCGGCATTTTCGGCGCTATCGACGCTTTTGGAAGCTAATGGAATCCATACTCGCATACCTTGCTGACATTTTAAAATTATTTATTTATATATTTATATAATATTTTCTCGATCCTCCCTGTTATATTTTGGGCGATATTGGTATGGTAGTTTATATTTCTATCGATGACCCAAAAAATTTGTTACGTCTCTTTAGGGGCGTGGCAGCTCCAAAAACACCCGCTAATTTTTACATTTTTTTAGCGTAAGCATTCAAAATTTACAGTTACGCTACTTTTCGCTTGTTCTAAGAACTGACTATTATTATTTCAAAAATAGTCAAATATTTTCTAATATCTCTATTACTTACGGCTATATTTAGGGATATATATAAATCAATAGTGAGAAATGAGACTGTTTTAACTATAAAACTAAAATATTTCTGCCGCAAGAGTTATTACACTTATCAATAATTAAATTATTAGTAATATTTGCGAAGGGAGTAGGAAGGTAGCCCATGCTAAAATGAAAATACGGACATTTCATAAAATGCAATTTAGTCCTTTCATTCGGCATAGCAATACAGACATCCACAAAGTTTCTCTCAACTGACGCAACTACTAGATTCCGTTACCCGAATGGGTTGCCCTTGTCCTGGTCTGTGCCTAGCTCCCAGCTCCATTTCCATTTGCTGGCAAGCACAGCCCATACAATACTCGATTTTCGAAATTTGTAAACCATCTCTGGGTCTTAATGAATCTGTTGTTTGATAATGCAGCTAGCATCGATAGCCAAAAAACAACAAAAAGAGAAAAATGAAGAAAAAGAGAAAAAAGAAAACTACCAAACACAGTTGATGGCAAAGTTAGCAAAGTTTCAAACCTGTCTGCTCGCAAAATTCGCATAATGATTGACTTTCAGCTATGAGTCGTCGAAAGAGGAAAAGAGAGGAGAGAGGAGAGAGAAGATAGGAGGGAGGAGGAGAGGAGCAGACGAGAGGAACTTTTCATGCCGAGCACAAGTCGAACTTATCAGGTTGCAAGAAATACAGATAACAGCAGCAGCAGCAACAGACCCAAACAATGCAGAGGGCACAGAATTTATGATTTCAGGGGGGGGGGGGGTGTCTTCCCAAACAAACTAAATAGTTGTATATTGATATATCCAGCAATTAGGATATAATCCCAGCCAGACAATCAGTCCGTCGAATTGTCTGGCCGTTAATTTCTTTTTATTTTCGAAATACTTTTCAATTATTTTTCATTGTCGGCGATATTAAAGCTACACCCTTGACATTTCCAATAATTACTATATTGTCCACTTCTTACGATTCCACTTCTTACGATTCATAAGGATAAAACGTCAATATGCTATATCTTTTGCTATCCTGTTGTAAATAGGTCCTCTACAGATGGACCTATAGTTGGCTCATTGCAAATCAAATTATAACTTTCTATTTCGGACTATGAACAAGTATTATATAGTCGGTCCTGCCCGACATGACAGCGCAAAATTATGCTTTTCTCCATATATGGATATAAATAATGAGAATCTATTCGATCTATTGCTGTCCATTTGTCACTCACGTAGATCTTGCAGCTGGTAAGAGGCAAGATGAGTAATCAATATCTGATTCCGTCTCCATGAGTTGTTTATGGAGCGGGTGTCTACAAACCTGTCATACATATTCTTCAGCCTTCTTGATTAGACAACCATTGATTATTCTGAATTTTGTGCATATTAAAGCCCTAAACAGTAAATGACAAACTATCGCAATGAACTATATGGGAACTGTTCCAGGTCTTCGTCAGACAGTTCTTGACAGGGTATACAGAAGTCGGACATCCACACTCACCTATTTTCTCCTCAGTATGCGATGTCGTCAGGACTGTGGCTGACGGCTTGCCAATTGAATGGGGACTCTTCGAGTCATCCTCTCGCGAGCTGCGGGTATCGTGATCCGATGGAGTTGTCGTATTGCTGTGGCAGTTCAAGTTGCTCGCCTTGCGATTGTTGCAACTGTTGTTGTTATTGTTGCTATTACTATTGTTGTTGTTGTTGTTGTTGTTGTGGAAAGCTGCTGCCAGAGCGCTGCTGCGACTGCTGCGAAGATGATTGCGTTGCTGCTGCTGCTGTTGCTGCTGTTGTTGTTGCTGCTGCTGCTGTGTGGCAACCGCTGCGGCTGCAGCGCTCTGTAGTAGACGCGACGTCTTGGCCGTCAGATCCAGGCGATCCACATCGACGCCATCGAAGCCATACCAGCCGAGCAGCTCGTTCATCGTGTGCTGCGCGAATTCCTGGAACGAAACAGAGCCAGAGACGAGGAATGATTTACAGATTGTGTGGCATGCCAAGGGTATTCGGTGACGCAGTTCAGCCGAATGCTGACACAGTTTCGGCATTTCAATTCCTAACTGCTGAACAGGACTGAACTGGCTAGCTTCAAAGCTGGCTGAGAGCGCGCCAAGCAGAGCTATCTTTTCTTTTCTGGCAATTCAATACGACAGAGAGAGACAGAGAGAGAGAGAGAGAGAGAGGGAGAGAAAGAGAGTATGAGAGAGAGAAACAGCGAGCAGCGCAGGTGCAGCTCACTGAGCCGCATAATTGTTGCTACTTGGCTACTTCTTGCTTCGGCAGCAACCGCAACTTGTTGCAAGTACGGTGCCAGCTAGCTGCATCTGTGATGAGTGCTGCAGTATAGGGCTTTTTATCTGGTCTTAAAAGCATTCTTATTTTTATAAATGATTTGACCCAAAAAAAACTTCACACAGAATTTTAATTTATTGCTTATTAAACATGATACCGAAATCCTGAATAAGGGATAAACCAGACATTAGGTCACAATCAAGTAAGATTATAGGAAACTATCCCTCAGGAAATGACTCAAAAAACAAGTAAGAAAGCTCTAGTCGAGACTGCTCGACTACGAGATCCCCTGAACCCTTGGAGCAATAGATATTTCAATACTTTTTCGCGACTTTCAGCTTACACAAGAAACACGCACACACACACACACGCACGTACGCAAACACAGGCATACATACACACACACGCATACAGACACACATACACACACACACGCATACATACACAAACGCATACACACACACACATACACACACACATACACAAACACATACACACACAAGCAACCATGCATAAACACGCATGGGCTGCAGTGTGCGCTTACTATGAGAACTTAATTGTTTAATAACTTTTTTTATGGACGTACGATCTTCATGAAACTTTTAGATTATGATTATAACATGAATATGCATGTAATTGCCAAAGCACAAGTCTCTAGTATTTGAAATACGCTTTTTACAAAAGTGAGGGTGAGGGGGTGAATTTAGAGGTGGGGGTAAATTTTAACAAAAACCGAAATTGTATAAATTGCATATAAGCATACATTAAAAATTTGGAAACTCTAGCAATAAAGGTGTAGAAGATATAATTTTATAACTGGGTTTCGATAAGGGTTTTTATCGATAAAAAAATATCGAGATGAGTTATCGATTTTTAATGATAAACTTGATATGCGCGCTGTAATTACGGACATTTTAAAAAAAATTTGAAGTCTCTAGCTCTTATATCTTCTGAAATCGACGCGTTCATACATACGGACAGACGGACAGACGGACAGACAGACGGACAGGGCCAAATCAACTCAGCTCGTCACCCTGATCAAGAATATATATACTTTGTGGGGTCTGCCACGCCTCCTTCTCCCTGTTACATACATTTCAACAAAACCATTATACCCTGATTTCCCATTGAAAATGGGTTCAGGGTATAAAAATTAAATTATATATGTATATGAAGATTTCAATATATCTATATTACAATATACAAATATATCAGAATATGAATATATCAAAGAAATACATCGTCATATTAGCTTTTTTAAAGTATCAATACATATATAAGTGCATATATTAAAGAAGTACATCTATCGTCTTTTTTAGAAGTATTAATATTTTATTAAAGATTATTCAATTCAAATAAACAACAATCAAATCAATACTTTTGTTGAAAGACCCCTTAAGACACGTTGCACGCGTGGAATCTTAAATTGAGGATGCAATTTTAATGCAACTCATGAAAGCACTTCCGAAAGTGTATTTTTAATAAGTTATTCTCAATCAGGTGCGGCTTGCACTAAACCCCATTTGAAATTAATAACTTTGATGAAACTTGCAGCACACACAGACACGCATACACACACACACATGCACAGGCGCATGCATAAGGATATCGACTAACACACACGCACCCACAAAACAAAAGTTTATAATGGTAGCCAAGAGGTAAAAGGGGTGAGGATGGGATGGGAAGGGGCAGGGGCAAGGCCGGGTGGGTCGAAGTGACTGGCAGAGATTCCAGGTGAGTTAGAGGCAAACGGACCCCCGTATAATCCTTTCTGTTGCCGTTATTGTTGTTGTTGTTTTTTCTGTTCCTTTTGCAATGGGATCTGGCTTGCGGCAGCTGCAGTTCCCCCACCCAGATGCTGGGCATGACATCGATATGCAATGGGCCAATGAATATGAGTGTGCATCTGTGTGTGTGTGAGCGTGTGTGTGCAGCCTTTTTGCATATAATACTCTTTTAAAATGCAACAACAACCATCTGAGTGTGTGTGTGTGTGTGTGTCTGATCGAATTGGAGAGGCAGTTCAAAAGCGCAAGGAGCTTGGCTGCGGCTTTTAAAGTTTGTTTCGGGCTTTTCGTTTCTTGTTTCTCGTTTCTTGAAATGAAACAAACCAAAATGATACATGCATGTTTGTGGATGTATGTGTGCATGTATGTGCAGTCTCTGTGTGGATACAGAAACATTTCACACAAGGCTACGCAACTGCATTAAGACGTATCAAATTACATTGAAATTCTCATATTCAAAGTCGTCATTGTTGTTATTGTTGGTTGTTGTTGTTGTTGCTGTCATTATTGTTGTTGTTGTTGATTTCGCTCCAGTCAAAAGCAAAGTGTCAAAAAGAAGGCAGAGGCGTTGTTTGAAAGGGGACAGCTAAATGTAGCTGGCAAAAGTACAGAAACAAATTGACGGAATATGTTGAAAAATACTTTGAATTCCATATGTGAGATTCGAGCTCTTGAATTTAGTTTTCATATTTTATAGGGTTTTCTGTTTTGTTACCTTTCAAATAAAGTTCAGTTGCAAGTGTACTGAATATTGGGAAAAACTTTTCACTGGTGAATCATTAGATATAATCTGAATAGAATTCTTTAATATTCACTGATCTCGCTTAAGTACCACTAAAAGTCTTTAAAAAGTGTTTTATAAATTTTCAATATACATATTTGGTATTTTTGCGTATATTTAAAAAGAGTATATCGGACGATGCTTAGGGTATCTACCAGTTGTTACCAAAATACGAATATGACTGAAATAAATTGACTCCAGGAACATCATCGGTTCGCTTGCCAACAATCTTGATTGTCAATTGATAATATTTTATGATATCTAACTAATAGATCCGAGAACTTGAAAGTAGAGATTCATTGAAAATCTAGAAGCTGCAGACAATTTCCTAGTAATATTTCGAGGTAACTCGAGCCCCTTTACAGCTACGCCACTGCATTCGCAGGCAAGTTGAGAACATTTTTGGTGCTTCTGAGGAATGCTAAATTACTCATACGACATGTGGCCAGTGCTGACATGACCGCTGACAGCTCGAATGCGACAAGAACAACATGCAGCTTGTGGGCGTGGCAGCCGACTGACATTTGTATTTTTATAAGTATTTCTTTTGTTAATGTTTCGCTTCTTTTTTTTTTTACAAATCTTGCACAAAGCGTTTATTGTGAAATATTATTAATGGCGAATCGAATGAATCACTGTGAGGTGTGAAATCTATGCCAATGTCTCTTGACGGCTAACTTCGTTCACTGGCTGCAGCTTGGCTTTTGCCATGCGACACCGAGATGCATTGGACCCACGTGGCCCACTGTACCCGCTGCACAGTGCACAGTGGACATTAACTCACGCAAAAAGATGCCCAATCAGCGACGGCTGCGCATCTCTGCCAGCGCCTCTGCCGGCAGAAGCGCTCACACGCTCGCTTGACTCAGGCAGCAGCTTTGGACCAAGTTTGTTGTTGTTGTTGTTGGTGCTGTCTGTAGGGTATTAACAATTCGCACGATACAAATCTTGTGACTGCGCTGCAAGGCGTATCGATTACACGCCTCAGGTGCGACCTCGTCGCTCTGTGCGTGTGGAGCGGGGCTAGGGCAGGAGCTATCAGGCAACAGGGGTAGAAGGGGGGCTGGGCAGGCTGGGAGACGCACGCCCGGCTCAAGTTCAGCTCAGTCGCAGTCACAGCTACTCGCAAAGCCAAGTCCAACTGCGCGGTAATTGGAGGCGCATTGCTGTTAGCTCTTAGCATATTATTTCCACCTTTTGATACCTCTCTCTCTCTCTATCTCTCGCTCTCGCTCTCTCTATTATAATCTCTCTCTTTCGCGTTCTCTCTGCCCCTCTTATGTCTTTTTCTGTGGGTTTTTATATATCATTTGACTGTTAATTTATGTTTGGTTTTTAATTTCTGATTTGTGCGTTCGCCTGTACACTGTTGGCTGGGGGAGTGGGGAAGGGGGTAGCGGACGGCATTATGGCCAGAGACGAGCGAAAAGGCGTGGCACAAGCAGAGGGGGGAGGGGGGCGGTCTACAGGCAGCCTCCAGCTACGACGACGACGATGACGACGACAACGACATTTAAACTTGTGCTCAGTGCAAGCGCTGAAATTCTAAACCGAAATGCGAATAAAAATCAATTAATTAAAAAATGAAATTGTATGCCCTTTATTATTGTTGCTATTGTTGCTGTTGTCGCTGTATTTGTTGCCATGGAGCTTTATCTGTCTGTTTGCTATTCACTTGCCTCTCGCCATATTTCCCCTTTTTCTTGAATTTTCATAATTAATGCTGAAAGAATCTGCCAGATACAGTTGGCAATTGCAATGCTATCTCCCTCTCCCTCTCACTCTCTCCATCATTCGCGCTCTCTCTTCCACTCGCCTCCTGTCGCTGTCTCACTGTCTGTTGAATTTCGCAAAATCTCAACTTACAAAAACATATCAAATTTTCGTTTTTATTATGAATCGCGAATGAACTGGAGCTGACTTGACGAGTGTTTTTTTATTTTCTCTTCCTTTTGTTGTTGTATTTCTTCTTCTTTTTTTGAGCCCAGATCCAAGTAGCAATTCCCGTTGTCGAAGCTATTGTCTACACTGAGAAAAAAGTTTAATATTGAATTTGATGCTGTTACGAAAAGTGCATATGCCAGTCACACAAAAAACAAGTTCTATAATGAAACCAGAATTTATTTGGAAGCTCTTCGATTCAACCAAAAATCAATCATCTATCAACCAAACATAAATCACTCGATAACTTTATTAACATATACAATTCAATTGCTTGAAAAAATCACATTAAATTATAGTCAGTCCCTCATCAATCAATCAATCAAAAGCAGCAAGACATTATAAATTAAACCATCAATCAATCAATTATGTAGAATAATTAAATTAAATAAATGTCCAGTCAATCATAATCATAATTTATAAGTCATTAATCAATCAATCATCAATCACAAATAAACTACCAATCAATCAGTAATAAATCAATAATTAATCAAAACAATCATTCATCAATCAAACTCTTGGATAAATTACAGCAGTATTGTAATCATTGAATGATTCAATCGATTGGGAACTTTGTATTAAATTTATGGTTAGTCATATATATTTGATCAATAATAAATCAATCAATTATTCACAAATCATGAATCAATCAATCACGTGAAGAAGTTCCAAGTCTTATAGAAACTCCTTAAACACTCGAATGTAAGAAGTAGCTCCTGCTGCATTGGCTTTTCATAGATTTAGCCACAGCCAGTGCACGGGGCTTGGGGCCTGGAGCTCGAGGCTTGGGGTCTGTGTGTCATGCGAGTCGGCCACATTAATACATGTCTACGGTTACTCAAAAAGAAACCTAATAGAATAATGTAAAGTATACTCTGGCAATGGCTAACGACGGAGACGATGGGCAACCCAATACGCTTATAATAACTCACCCTGAACCCCGTAAACTGAACTCGGCTCAGCTTAGCTCAACTGAGCTACTGCTGCTGCTTCTGCTGCTGCTGTTGCTGTTGCTGCTAAGGCGAACTAAACCAAGCTGCACTGCAGAAGAGGATGGAGACGGAGGCGTTGCTGGGGCCGCACCACCAACAGCACCACCCCAAAAATAGCAGCAATAACAACAACAAATTCTAGAATTACGCTAGTTTTCTCAACGTTAAGACACATGCATGACTGTGAGTGTATACGTGTATGTGTATGCGCATGTGTGTGTGCATGTGTGTGTGTTATGCACAAAGTCAGTCGGTTTTTAGTTTGTTGTAATCGAATATCGATAGCTCGGGATTGAATGACGCGCGTCCTTCTTTTGAATTCTTACATGACATACTTGGGAGCTAGCTATCTCTCTTTCTCCTTCTCTATCGTTGTTGTCTTTGTTTCTGTCTCCCTCTTTTTGTATTTGTGTGAATTTTCAGTTTTCCTCATATGTTCTTGTTGTTGCTGTTTCGCAACTCAATATTTTATTTCATTTTAATGTGTGTACATCAGATATGGGTTGGCTCTATATGGATCTGAATGACACACATACAATAGATACTTGCATACATACATACGTGTATACTCTATTACAATGACCTTTATGCCGTAGAGAAGATTGACATATGCTATATGAAACTTTTTATTTTATAACACTTTATTTATTTTTCTGACATTAATAATAATAACATTAGCTAAATTAATATTCTACTATACTTTACATACTTATACCTGTTCTGTAAAAACCTTAACACTGGAGCTCAAACTAATCCCAAAAATTTACCTATCGTTGATATTATAACAGATTGCAAATAAATCAGGCTTTTTTATAAACTACCATGTAAAATGATATAAATGCATATATTTATGTATGTATTTATATAAAAATATATATTTTTTTTAATTTTATAGAAAAAATGAATTCATTTGTAAGCCTGAGTTAGAATAATTTGAAATATTATTAAAATTATAAAACTATAAATTAAAATATTAATTATTTTGCATAACTTTAGTAAATAATCTTTGTTTTTCCATAATATCTAATATATATATTAATATCTGATAATATATATATATATATAATTTATTTTAACAATAAATATTTCTTTAGTTATTATTTTTAGTTCATTAATACAAATTTAGAATAATTTTCCTTTTCTTTTTTTTTTTAGATATATGTACATATTTTTAATATTTATTTAGTCCCTGTTGAGAGTTCGCTCCCCTCTTCGGCCTCTTCCATCTCGAATTCTACACTCTGTCTTACCCATTGCTTTGTGCATTTCTATACTCACTCAACACAAAAGAGCCACTCATTGCACTTGATGTCAGAGGAAACGTCAGCGCAGCAGCAGCTGCTGCTGTTCAACTCGAGCGCCATCTGGCGTTTGGCAGAGTCAACAGTGGCTCGCGGCAGGTCGCAGCGTGACCCAGCACTACTCGTCCTCCGCCTCCTGCCCGCTCCTGTACTATCCCCGCATAATGTCGCCCACTGAGTATCTCAAATTAATTTAACGTTATTTTAATTTGAGCTGCTGCCATTTCGCTCTAACTAACGTGGCACAAGAGCGCCACCTGTGAAGTAGGGGCTATCTGACTGATGCTGCTGCCTCCACAGGGTGCCTCACGTTACACTCGCCCTCCAGCACCCGCTATGCGTGTGTGTGTTGGCAACTGCATTTGCTGGTGTTTTCGTCTAGAATTTATCATATTCTATTTTGTTTGTAATACAATATGAGACGCTGTTATTAAAGTTCTGCTGCTGCCGTGTCATTTGAGCTCTGCCTGCGCCTAACCCCACCCGCACACACACGACCTCCACCCCGCCTCCCCCTTGCTGCTGATGCTTATCAATAGAGGAGAGGACTTTGAGTGGCTGCTAGGCCAGCGTTGTCATTGTGCTTGTAACCCAATACCCTGCCCCGCAGAAGGCCATACGTATAACTCGGATATGAATGTGCGTGGGCAAGTGTAAGTAAACAGTTGAAGAACCTTGGGGCTTACCTTAACTGGATACCTCTGCATGATATAGAAATATACTATGCTATACCTATAATCGACAAATATTCAAAGGAGCTGTAGAGCCTAAATCAAATAAACATATTTCGATATATACAATAAGAGAAATTTTCAGTTAACTGAATCAGTTTTTGAAGCAGATTATCATTTTATTCAAAATGAACTGGCTCACGAAGGAAGTGGTTGCTAAAATAAGAGAGACAAGCCCATGATAGAAAAATCTGTTAGGAGCTTAAGAAATATTTAACTGGTTCATCTTATTAATAATAAACTGATTCATTAAATTAATAATTAATCTTTTTGAATTTATTTAACATTTATTAAGTTTAATAAATGTTTCCTAATTCCAAATCGCAAAGATTTACTCAAAGTTTAAAAAAGAAACTCGTTTAAAACGTAATCTGGATAATATTAATATTCAAAATTAGTTTCAAATATTTTACTCAAATTCCATTGAAGAAGAGAAAGCTTCCTCTCATATTCAACTCTACTTGATGATCGCTCCATAAATTACTTAAAGTACTAGTTACGTCGACTTTATGTCAAGTTCGCATGAGGGCCAACTGTGTGTTCTGCGTCTAGTTGAACAACAGTTATGTTTGTCAATACCGATTACTACGCCCATTGGCCGCTATTAATATATTACTAACTCAACATTAGCCTTTCGGCTGAAATGCGCGAAAATTGTCAATCCGCGAGGGTAGTCATTGAAGTTCATATATGAATGTGAATTTATTTATACCATTGTATAAATTATACCATTGTATAAATTATACCATTGTATAAATAAATAAATATACAGTAGAATCCCGCTATAACGACTCCGCTTAAAGCGTTTAACCGGTTCTGTCGGCGAAAAGTCGATGTCTTGGTTGGTCCCCATACAAACTTATATGAAAGAGCCTCCGCTTAGTACGACAATAACGCTTATACCGACAATATTTTTCAAACAAATAATGACAAAACATTTAAGCATTATAAGCTTCTGTTAGAAATGGATATATGTATGTATTTATCAGTGATTAGTACTCTTTCTGGCGTGCGTAGCAGCGACAAAAAATGCTGCTAAGACAGAGAGAAAGAGAGAGACAAACTGTAATGTTGGCGTCATACAAATGTTTCTATACTATGTTTATGAAACAATTTATAAAATTTTTTTGTTTTGATTAAAAAATTAAATGGTTTTATGTTGAAACCTATTACAAAAATGACAACCGTAAAAAAACGAAAACAAATATTTGTTTGCCCCTTCGGGTATAGCAACGTCGTTATAACCGGACTCCACTGTATTTTATATATGTATTTATTTATACAATGGACCCTCGGTGAAGGAACGCCTCGGATAACGAACATTTCGTATAACCAACTCATTTGTTGGGAAAATATATTTCGCTTAACGAATAATGCTTGGCATAACGGAATGGAATGCTTGGAATGGAATAATTAAAACTGTGATTCTGATTCTGAAATTTATTAACTGCATTGTACAATATTCAGTTTTTGAAACAACGGAAAAATAATACGAATTTCTTATTACATCATTTTCTTTTCAATTTCTGTTCCACTTAGACTAGACAGTGCAGTTTATGAGCCATGTTGTAATTGTACATAGATACATATATAAATACATATGTGACACTGTAGAGTGCCCTAAGAAACTTTGGCTTTGTAAGTATATCTATGGAACTGTGAACAACTCTAGCAGCACCCCACGTGGGTCTTTGTTGAGGGTGTTCCTTTTCGCATATCCTTTCGAGACATTGGGCTCGGCGCGAATGAGTTCGGTTCGGTTCAGTTCGGTTTGGCTTGGAGCGGCGACGAGTCGCTGTCATAAAGCGGAAACCTTGAAGCGTATCGTCTTACCACAGTCCTATCCAATTGCACCCATGAGACGCGTTAATGTTGCTCTTGTTGTTGTCATTGCTGGGTTTTAATTATGTTGTCTGTTATGTTCGCTTTTCACTCTCCATTAAATTTGTGCCGCTCTCTTTGCAGCGAATGCAGCTCATAATTATGCCACGGCCATTGAGCCCGGCTAAAAGAAAAACTCCGTTCGATTTTCACACTTAAGTTCATTTTTCATCAGACCGAAAGTGTTGCATACTTCTTGGACCGCCAATTGGTAGATGTTAAAGGGTGTCCATCGCAATGTGTCATTACTTATCTACACTTCTTCTTCTCCTCAATAATTGGCATAGCCAAATCAGCAATCAAGCAAGTTATATAGTATTTTTAGTACGATAATTAGCCCTACAATTTAACTGTGCAATTCAAAAACATTTCTAGGACTAGCAATGGAAAGCAACATAAAGAGCAAACTTAAGAAACAAGGATACACTTTAAATATTTTTTAAAGTTTAAGTAATAAGCTTTGGGTATTTCGAATTTTATTTTAGCGAAACACGTTAATTCCTTGAATTGCCGACTTATAAGAGATGAGCTGAGCAGAGCCAACCGGGCTCCAATCGAAGCGTAGCCAGAGAGAGCCACACTAAAATATGAAAAACAAAAAGTCCCAAAATACAAAATACAAAAAAAAAAAAAAAAAAAAAAAAACATAACTCAATCCCAACGCAGCTCCATTCATTATAATAATTTTTCTGTTTAATAATATCATTGCGCTCAACTGCAAGCCAGCGGCTACAATTTCAATTTACCGATCCGATTACACGTGCAACAACAACAGCAAAAACAACAACAGCAACAAAAATGTTGCTGCGACCGCCGTCAACGTTGCTGCTGCTGCTGCTGTTATTGTTGTTCTTGTTGTTGTTGTTGGTGTTGCTGCTGTTTGTCATTCGCGCGGGTCTCTGGCATTAAATTAATTTTGCTCATTTGGCGAAAACTTACACACACACACACATTGAGAGTGCTAGAGAATGTTGATAGAACGAGAAGAAGGAGAAGGAGAGCGAGATAGAGCGAGGGGCCGGAGTAGGGCAGGGCGCTTAAGCAGCGCAGCGAGCTAGCACAGGCCAAAGAGGTAAGAAGTGACACTGAGACTCAATGCGAGTCGAGGCAGGCAGTCTGCGTCTATTTGCAGCCCACTCACACACATACACACACACACGAACAGACTGACTGAGTGTGGCACTCGTTCACTCACTCGTTAAAATGATTATAAAAATTTATCAATATAAAATTACCAGCGCTGCCTCGGTTTACAGTTAACTCGCACAATGTTGGGGTAATCGTAATAGCAAGACGTCTACGTCTACGGCGACGGCGACTGCGACGTCAACGCTAGCTGAGCAGGGGATGCCAACTCTGTTTACAACTGCGCTGCGGTGTAACGCTAATTGCAGAGCCGAGGCTCTAAACGCAACAGAACAGTTATTCTGCAATTTTTGTTATCGCAATGTAAGCCGAGTCGCAAGCTCCAACTGAATGCAGTGGCGTGCAGTGCGGGGAAGGGGGGGTGGGGGTCTTCATCTTCGTTAGAGAGAACATTTCATTGCAGTTGCATATTTGAAATTTTGAAATGCTCGCCGCATGCAAAATTGAAATTGAAACTGAACTGAGCTGAATCCGCTTCATCTTGTTGATGTTAAGGATTCGGATTATTGTGTTTTCAGGCGCATTATTTTTGTGAAAAATTGCTCGGTCGGATCCGGCTGAAACTGTTCTTATGACTTCTCTCGTAATTGGAAACTAATGATGAACTCTTATTTGTTTGGCATCGTATTCAGGAATTGCATCGTGCAATTTTCAAGGTGGAAAATATATTTCTCTAGCCATATAAATAGATTTATGAGTAATGCGCAAGCGAAATACGCTTTTCGAATAACCGTTTGAATGACATGCAAAGGAAAAGCGATTCATCATTGATGACCTTTATGTGACCGGGCTGAAGAGTCCTCAATACCCAATTGTTCCAAGCTGTCGATGGCCTAGACATGTACGACTTATTCGAAAATAAGTCTTCAATGGAGATTTTTAAAAGGATAACTATTATGTAGTTTTTAAATCATTGGAAAAAATAAAAATAGTTAAATAAGTACTGGTATGCATTGAAGATTTTTGAAACTTTTTCTGGAAGAGTTTTTTTTTCTTCAACTTTAACACGCCTGTAGCTTTAAAATGCCCAACTATAGACCTTACCATATTTCCTAATTAGCCCCTATTGATCGTATTGAAAAGCTGTATAAGATGGACTTTAGTCTAGATAGTTTAAATATGGGATGGAGAAACAAGTATACAAACGGACGGACGGGCGAAGAGTCTAACGGACAGACAGTAATATTGGGCCTGAAAGAGGTCTGGAATTGGAACTGGAACTGGAACTGGAACTGGAACTAGAGCAGTTGACTAATAAACGACACTTGTAATGCATTATTAAAAAAAGATTCGCAAAGACTGCGTGTTATTCACCCCGTTGGAATGGCATCGATAAACATTTCAAAAATAGACCTAAACAACCGAAATATTTCAATTGCAGTTAAAAATACTCAAAATGAAATGAACATTTGAATAAAAAACATCCTATATATGAGAAGAATATATACAAGAATGTACACTTCGCAGTTTGCTCTATGAAAAGCTGTGAACATTTTCACGAAATTCTCAATTATTTTTGCGACTTTTTAGATTTTTGTTGTTGTTTTTGCATCCTTGTTATTGAATACTATTTAAAAACAACGTGCAGACAGAAGTAATTAATTATAAATGTGTTTGTTTTGTGCCAAAAATTCAGGTGACAATTACGCGAAATTTACTCGAATAAGTATATATATATATATGTATGTAAATATATATTTATGTATGTTTATGTGTGAATCTGCGTATCTTCAAGTGTTTATGTGTGTGTGTGTGTGTGCGTGGGCTTGTTGATTTCATTCATGAGACTCACCTTTATCTCATCGCTGGGCAGCTCTTTCTTGATTTGAACAACGCCGCCTGCCCCAGTTGGGGGCACGACGCTGGTTGCAGCTGCCACATTGCCGTCACGCGAATTCGATGGTGAAGTTTTGGCCGACATTGCAGCGGGACTCAATTCAATTCCACTTTGTTTTAGCCGATTTCAAACGGGCAACAGGCAACAGAAACGCGAAAAATTACGAGGCAAAAAGCACAATTAATTGAAATTATTTCTTGAAGATTTTTGAATTACACTGGAGTTTTCTTGAATATATATCATTAAAATCTAATTTGTTGTTTGATTTTCGAACTTGTTTTTGAAAATAGTCTGCTGAGCTCTTATCGCTTGTTTTAAATAGAGAAAGATTCCAATTGATAATAAAGTATTCAGAATCATTTATTTTCTGACTACAAATTTAGGTTTTCCATTCAAACTGATTATATAACTTGTTATTAAAAATGCTACTGCATCAACCAAAGTGTTTTTAAATGCCTTGAATTACCTTGAATATTGATCAATCAATTTCAAAGTTATTTAGTTCTCTAAAAGTTTAAAATTTCTTCGAATTTCAATTCCATTTTTCGTTGTTGCCCCTGCTTGAGATCACACAGATATTTATTTTCTTCTCGTTTGTAAAGCTAACGATCAATCATGGCACACATTATGAGCCAAACACGCCCACTTCTATACCGCCCCATAATCCGTTTTCTTTTTCTGCTTCTGCTGCTTCTTTTTCTTCTTGTTTGTTTCGTTTTGGGTCCATAATTAATTACAGCGTCTTCTTAATTTTCACTGAGCGCCTTCGATACGAGTCTCACTAGGTGTGTGTGTGTGTGTGTGTGTGTGAGTTTGTTTGTGTCTATGCTTTGCATATTGTTTCGCATCCATTTGATACGCACGCAAGCAGACGGCGGCAGAGTATTTATATACCCGAACATGTATCTGTAGCTGTGCACACATACACGCGTAGCTGTATTTGCGAGCGTGTATGTGTGCGTGTGCGTGTGTATGTGTGAGCGTGTTTGGTTCGCGCGCACTTTGGTGTCTTGTAATTTAATACCTCATACGAAACGTTACCACCTATCGCATAACACAGCGTGCACACACACACAGACTAACACACACACACACACACACACACACTGGTATCTTATTCAAAAATATAATTTACAATAACAAATGCCCAACAAGAGCCAAGTGGATTTTACCACACATACATACATATATTAACAATAAGAGGTAAATACAATTTGAGCGCGAACTTCCTCAAGAACTTTGAATGGAGATCAAGAACAGTTCCCAAATATATGGGAATATATGGGAATGTGGCATTATCTGTAGTTATAGCGGCTCTTTTTTGTGTGCCCTATATAGCTTGTAAACGATAAACTTTCAGCAGACTATAATTAATATCTGATCTATATGTCGGGCTATATTCATATTTCATATATATATCTTTCATATACAGAAATATACACATCTGCCTCAGCATAATATATCATTTTGGATTAATTTCGAAATGTTCTCACTAAATGCGTTTTTTATTTGCTTTTTACACCTTTGTTTATTAATTCTCATAGGGGCTGCTGTCTTCTATATACATAGGTACGTATATGCAGATACGCTTTAATGTGCTTTTCTTTGTTGATCTTTATCTCTTCTCTCTCACTGAAACAGTTCATTTATTCGCTTTGTTAGCTTTCGCAGATAAAACAGATTTTTTGTTTCTTATTTTTCGAAAAGTAATTCAATTTCAAGGATAATTTTGATGCATCAAAACGTACTCAAATTGATTTCGCTTAAGTATATATTTTGGTTATTCACTTTAGAAAATATACATATATGCATATATATTTTCCAATGCAGCGCGCCTGTCCAATATATATTCCAAAAATAGCTTTATATTTTCGACATTATGTATATATTTTGTATACGGCTGTTTCTCACTCACAATTGCCTTTCTTTTTCCTTTTCGTATTTTTAATTTATTTATATTTCTCTTTTTTGATTTGATTTTCCGCTTTACAACAAACACCGCAACCGAACGTCAAGGAAAACCATGCCCAATGCTCATTTTCATTTTCACTTTTCACATGCACACCGCGGCACGAATACGATTTTCCGAAGACTCTTCCGACTGCGTTGATGGCTTGTTTCAGAAACGTTTTTCAGATTCTTCACGATTCTTTCTCTCGCTCGATTCGCCTTTTCGCCTTCTTTTTCAATCATTCGCTCCGAGCGACGTCCGCATGCGGCCGCGTTTCATCAACGTTTGACGCTGGCGGCCACTGCCATGTGGATTTTACTTAGCAGCTGTTGGCTGCGCCGCACAGTGGTGCAGCAACCACAATTAGGCTGTGAAAATATTGCAATGGGATTTTATGCTATGCAGAATAAATTGAAAATTATATTAAGCTTGTAATATAATTAATTAAGTGCAATATAAATAGTCATAAATAAATTTATAATAATTAATAGTATTACTAGTACTAATTAATGATTTTAATAATAATAATTTATTATCTATATTCGTATAAATATCTTATAAATATATGTTTCATTACATACATACATGACAAAATTATAATATTAACATTATGATATAATTACGTAAAAGCATTTTATATAACATAAGTTATATTCCATAATCTATGAAATCACCGAACTTCAAATGTTTGTTTAAATTTACTTTATTATTTTTATTCGGCATAAAAATATGTAGCCGTTTAAATAAGTATATATCGAAGAATGATTGAAATACAATTTACATATGGAAATCGAATATTAAATAATTTTATCAAGTGATAAATAAATTTAAAGTATAAATTTTACAAATAATTTTAGAGTACTTTAATTGAAGTTGCAGAAAATTTGTAATTGAGCAGCTGTAGAGTCATTTGGTATATTCATACATTCATAATTGATTATTGAAAGCCTATTTTACTTTTCGTGCATTGTTCATATAGTTTCATAGAGTTTTTCCCCAATTGCTTTCACTGTGCAGCTGCTGCTTGCGCTCTGCTTCGTGTTGTGGCCTCTGATGCGATTGCGCGCAGCTGTGGGTCCCCCACAGGCGACGACGACTCCCCAGTTCGAGTGGCTGTTGTTGATGACGTATTGAATGTAGAGCGTCCCCAAACGCCCAAGGGCCCTCTCCCCTCCTCTCGGCCCGCACTCCTCCATTCCACATAGCTGCTGACTCTGATGAGTCAAAGTAATGCTAGGAAGAATTTTCCGTCTCGTGAAAACGAAAACGAAAACGAAATAGTCTCAGTTTATTTCACTCTTTCTCTTTCTTTCTCTTTCGATGCCTCCGTATCTCTCGCTGCTATTCGTCTCTCTGTCTTTTGCCATCTCTCAGAGCTGTAGTGGATGCAACTTAGAGCGAGTTAAAAATAAATTGCATCGTGTGGCTGCTTACCTGCTCGATTCGGATATATCTTTTTATATATATACGTAAAAATGTTTAAATGTTTATGTATATTTTGATTTTGTTCGTTTTAGAAAATTTATTATTGTGTTATGTCTAATTTGATATAATTTATTTGCAAATTTCTTCTAGCTGCACTGACATAAACGCACTTGAAACAACTAATTTCAAATTCTAAATTAATTTGAAGAAATTCAAGTAATTCGAAAAATCTCGATGAGCTAAACAGATTAAGCTGTCATAGATTATAGAAATTAGAAGATAAAAAGCCTCTTCAGACTTGTACAAAGTTCACATTTATTTAGATGATTCATTATCAAAATTGTAGAACACTCCGAGCCTCACAGAGATGGCTCAACAGTTAAGATCTAGCTGCCAATATTGGTAACGGGACAGGTTGATGGCAATGTAAAGCATGAAAACAGCTGCCAATCGTGCCCTGCGGCGATTGTCAACAATAATGCATTAAGTAGGCAGCTCGTAACAACTACATGCCGTCCACACATACATACGTACATACATACATATATGTAGATATATAAAGTGGTAAAGTGGTGCCAGTCGTCGGCGCCCTTTAAGTTATGGTACCTGGAACTGGCGCAAGAACAGAACATAAATTGGCCAAGACAGTCCACTTGGCTGTGGCTAACTTGGCTGTCTGTCGTCTGTTCTTGGGCATGCTGCATGCATCACCATCCGCTCTATGAAAAACAAAAGAAATAACTAAATGACTTGTTCGAATGGTACATCACTATAATCAACAGCAGCAGCAACAGCAGAGATCATGAGCATAAAAATAATTCAAAGCAGCTGCCGTGTCAATCATAATGGGCGCGCAATGAACAAACAATGCAACAGAAGATAAATTAAGCATTTTAACAATTTATTTGATTAAATGCATGCATACATATTTACTTGCATGTATGTACGTATCTTTAAATATGACATCTACACTTTCGATCCATGTGCCAAATTGAATCCTCATTTTATGTGTTCTATGCATAAATGCTGACTAACGCATTTTGTGACAGCCGTTGAAAAATGCATTTAAGTATTTGATTGTTTTTTTTTTTCAGTCTATGTCAATGAAATTATAAATACAAAATTTTGTTGCTGTTTCTTTTCCTTTTTGTTTTGTTTTTCGAATTCTATTTTGGTTCACTTAATCATTTTCGCATAGAACAAGCATGCGCTGTTTAATGAGAACAGTTTATGTTGGCATTTAGTCAAGATCGATTCATACGACTCCGTGGCGCAACGGTAGCGCGTCTGACTCCAGATCAGAAGGTTGCGTGTTCAAATCACGTCGGGGTCAACTGTGAGCGAAACTTTTTAACTATTTTTTTTCAATTTTATATGCATATATTTTTTTAATCCATATTATTTTAGAGTGCCTAATAATAGTAAAATTAACTTAAATTACCTCAATTCAAAATTAGAGCACTACAAGTGAAAGCGAACTTGTGTTAATTTGTTAAAAGAATAAAACAATAACATTATTAAATTTATACATTGTGTAACTTTGCATATTTTATTAATCTGAATACGTATGTATGTATATATGTGCATATTGTATATTTTCTGCCAACACACATTTCGTTTCTGCTTTGTGCAGTCAAACTCTTAAATGTTGCGAGAGCGCATGCTCTTAAACTCAAAGAGAATCAGCTGAGGGTAAAGCTGGAAACAGCTGTTCACATCAGCTGTTTCAAGTGCACGCGAATAGCAGAAACGTAATCAAAAACTGAAAACTGAGAAGGAATAAATTATAAAAGTTTTCAAATATAAAATAAGTAAACACACATAAAATGATAAAATGTCAAAACTGCCCAAAGCAGCACTTAGCTTAAAACAGGTAAGTGACGGATGGCACCTGTATTTTAGCCTTTTCAAATTTCTCATTCACCCAGTTCATGCTGCGCCAAGAGGTGCTGAAGCTGTACAGAGAAATTTGGCGCACCACTCGGCTGGTGCCGGACCAGCATAGCCGACAAGAGCTCAGGGCCTGGGCCCGCCACGACTTCCAGGCGAATCGCAACCAGAGCGACGAGGTGGCCATCAAAATGCTGATGCAGAGCGCCAGACGCAGCCTGACGGAGCTGCAGACCAGCCTCCAACTGAGCGGCACGAACGTTAAGTGAGAAAAATGCTTGCATCTTTTATTTGAGCTTCGCAAACTTGACTGCTGCAATCGAATTACAGCGACATAAAACACGATAATAAATAAATAAAGCTAAAGAGAAAGACCTTTGAGGCGCTACAGCAAAGTCTGTTTCTGTGTCTGTTTCCGTGGCTGTGTAGAGAAAAGCAGTCTAGCAGTTTGGTAGATGTTAACTAGGATGAGTGAGGAGTGAACCGAGCGATTCACAGCAGCGGGCGCAGCAGACTCAGCCAGGCGACCTTCAGCAGAGCCAGTCCGAAAAGCAGGGAGCCGACGCTGGTGATGATCAGCGAGATGAGATCCCGTTTGGGGTGCTCCTCGACTCGCCCCACCAGGAAGCTGTGTATCACGGTGCTGGTTATGTGAGCGCCGTCGAAGCCAAAGCAGGGAATGGCATTGATCAAAGCGAGTCCAATGCTGAAAACCACATTGTACCTCAGCAGCAGCGAAAGGGCATCGGGCCATGCGGAACTGATCTGCTTATAGCGGGGCACAAAGGCCGAAACGCGCACCGAGCGCAGCACATCACGTGGCTGGCCCACATACATCACAGGTGGCAGTGCCTCGTGGTCCAGACTCTGCCTCTTAAACACCAGAATCCTCGTTGTGTTCTGCAGCATGGGCCGCAGACAGTATCCCTGGGCACACGAGCCTGCTCTGCAATAGCCGCTCGAGTCCTCCAGCGTGCGCCGCATGGGCAGGCACACGTGCTGCGGTATCTCAGCAGGCGCATCCACAGTGGCGTCCTCGATGTACTCGAAGCAGCTGACATTGGGATTGCGCTCGTCACAGCACTGCAGCCGGCCCTCCGCATTGTGATGGGCTATGTCGATGCTCTCGTCATTAAGCCGTATGAAGTCGGAGCTAATGCAGTAGCCCAGGCGCTGCTGCTGCGCCTGCTGCAGGCAACCCAGCCAGCTGTCCTCGTTGCTGACGGGGCAGTCGTTCAGCTGAGTGATCACGTTCTGCACCTGCAGCCCGCGATCGCCCCGCAGCGGCGATTTGGCCGTCAGCTCTGTGACTATCACGTGCTCGTTGTATTGGTAGAAGGGCGACATGATTATGCCCAGCGTCGAGATGAACAGATAGCAGACGCAGGCGAACACAAAGTTGTTCCAAATGCCGGCACAAAGGATGCGCAGCTTGCGAAACCAGCGCAAGCTGTTCAGGTGATCATGCGAGAGCTCCGTGTAGGCCAGCGGCAGGCAAAAGTAGATCTGCGAATATGCAAATGTTATTTAACAACTTTTTGGAGTCCTCCCCATCTCACCCTGAAGCCGAAGCCCGTAACTGGCACGTCCTCCAGCACGGCGGCGAACGCATGGCCCATTTCGTGGAGTAGTGTGCAGAGCACCAATGTGGCTATATAATAGCCGATCTCTTGAAGCGGCAGATTGACTCCGGGCAATAGAATTTCCAGCTGGACCGTCGCCGTGGCGACTGTTGATGTGGTTGCTGCCGCACCTCCAGCAGCAGCTGGCGCTCCGCCATCACTGCCATTAAATATGGTAATGATGAGCAGTATTATGCCAATGGGCAGCAGGAGGAAGGAAAGCAGGACGCCCACATTGAAGCACTTGACCAGAAAGCTTCTCGTGTAGCTCTTGCCGGCTGCGGAGCCCCAGCGAATCAGCATCCGATTGAAGGTGCTGGCATTGGAGTGCCAGTGAAGGCTCATGAAGTTGACATTCAGTCCTGTGTTGCGCAGAAAGGCGTCGTATGGATAGTGCATGCAGCTCTGCAGGAAGTTTTCAATAATTAAATTCGATGCGACAATTCATTCGTTCGATTCCACCAAACACACCTTGAAAAAGCGATCGAAAAAGTACATGACGCCATATAAAATCGTCAGCACTGTGAAGAATATTATGGGATCCATTGTGCGCAAGTTTCTTGTGTTGACTTTGTGCTAAACCTCAAACAACACACATTGTTATTGTCATTTAATTTTGTTGTTGATTATTTTATGGCCTAACCGAACAGTTTGCCGAACAGCTGATTGTGCAGCTACCGGGCTGCCAACTCGCTTAACATTTTGCACAGATCCACAGCGCTTCACAGGTAACAGTAAGCGGAAGAGGTTGGTCAATAGTGAAACTTCTCTTAATACCACTGTTATTAATTTCAAAGAAACCTTATGAAACTTTATTTAATGTCTTTTTGATTTATTATTGTTCGACCGCCGTATAATATTATTTAATACTGTTACCAACAGCTGAACTTGAGGGCGAGTGCATGACGTCACAATTTCCCCACACCGAACAACCTTTTTTCATAAATACCACTTATACCAGAGCGTTGCCATACTTTAATATGTGCGTGCAAGAAACAAGCGTCTTCTCGTTGACTTAATTCCACAATTCATACATAAAATTTCGCATATTATCATAAAGTAAACAATGCCAAAAGTGCGTCGTAGTCGTAAACCCCCACCAGATGGCTGGGAACTTATTGAACCCACACTGGAAGAGCTGGAGCAGAAAATGCGCGAGGCCGAAACGGAACCGCACGAGGGCAAACGCATTACGGAATCACTTTGGCCGATCTTCAAGATACATCACCAGAAGACGCGTTATATCTACGATCTGTACTATCGCCGCAAGGCTATCAGTCGTGAACTGTACGATTACTGCCTAAAGGAGAAGATCGCCGATGCCAACTTGATAGCCAAGTGGAAGAAGTCGGGCTACGAAAACCTCTGCTGCCTGCGGTGCATTCAGACGCGTGATACGAATTTCGGCACGAACTGCATTTGCCGCGTCCCCAAGTCAAAGCTGGAGGAGGGACGCATAGTGGAATGCGTCCACTGCGGATGCCGCGGCTGTTCCGGCTGAGGCGCCCATTTGAAATTCTCGTAAATATAAAGACTGTAAATACGAGTGTGGCTTAGAGCCTTTCCTAGCTTATCTTCAAAAGTAGACAGAAGCAAAGATAAATAAGTTATAAAGTATATATGTATCTGAATGTATATATGTTTTCCTCTTGTCTGGAAACCTTCTGAACAACGCTCGTACAGTTTAAAGTCTGAGTTGATGTGTGTGTATTGAGTAAATTAGGAATTGAGCTGCTTCCTAGACAGCAGGAACAGAATTACAGTTGATTACTTAATGAAACTACAATAAATTGTAAATACAATAATTGGGTAGTATAAGAACACAAAACCGCTTGTAAAAATAGAATATCGATATAAATGTAACCTTTTTACTTAAAATGAAATAAAATATAAATTCATATTATCAATTTTGGTCTTAAGAGATTTTATAGTTTCTAGGTTGAAATGAAATTACACATAGTTACAATTTAACAAACTTAAACTGAATATACTAAAATTTATCATCATCTCGACTCACATTTGGAACAGCTTTGATAAGTCAGACATTTCGATCGAAAAGTAAATTTGCATAGCTATAACTGTAAACACGCAAATCACCAAATCTTAAATTTCTATATATTTTACGTAAATCATAAGTTCAGTTCTTGTTTTTATGTACAAAAAAAAGAAGAGATAATCTCTACAGAAAATATATCTATCTAATGAACTATTATGGGTGTTATGTCTCTATATAGACAATATGTTTGTATTACCATATTTTTTATGAATTCACTGTAATAGCCAAATAACATTGTTAGAGTTTTTCAGTGGGTAGCAATGGGTGGTAGCCCTTGCCATTTCACTATTCTATTTATAAGGTTGGGACACTTTTTGCTAGTAGTCTTAGTGCCCCATTTGGTTTCGTTGAAAAATATGCCAAGCCTAAAAAATTTGAAATATATTAATACATCTTTTGGAATCATATGTCTAACGGTATGCATGTTTTGCATTTATGTTGAGTTAAGGTCTTACATTGCCCATAAGGCGGAGTATGCCAACATAATACTATTTAGTTTTACGCTCGTGAACGTCGTCTCGTGCATTCTTTTAATAGTTGGCGCTATGCTGGTAAGGCAAGTAATATCGGTCTCTGCTAAATGGTGTGTAATTCGAAATGTGAATGCTCTTTGCAGATGAAAAAAAATTTTCTGATACCCTGGATGATCTGTTTGCCCCTCACCATTATGAACATCAACGTACTGTTCCTATATACTCTGGAGATGGTCTGGAGCATTATGATATCCATGATGATATGTATGTAAAGTTTTAAACCTAATGCACCCAAGGCAGCCACCCATATAATATCATGCTTCCAGCCATTGCAATGTGGCTATTTGTGTTGAACATGTTCCTAAAGCTCCTCAGGGAGAAGCGCAGAGCGAAAGCCGAAATGCCCAATTCGAGCATTCTGGCCTTTCAGCTTTCCGGGAGTTCCTGACCTAAGCGGCCAAAAATGCAGAGCAAAACAAAATGGAAATACAACGAATCAACTCTGTCGCACTCGCACGCAGCCCGGGCACTGCTATCCCGCTCACTCGTCACTCGTACTGCCACGTAACTCACCTCAAGCTCACCACAGGCCACAGACCACAGACCGCAGTCCACAGTCGACAGTCCGTGTTGGAGTTGAGTTCGGCGCGTGCCCTGCTTTGAGTGGAATCGATTCAAAGGCATCGAGAGGACACACGGCGAAGCAGTATTACGCCGAGCAGTGAGCCGAGCACATCGAACCCAATAGAAAAGGAACAGAAAATCGCAGAAAAGTTGTCACAGATATACCTAGTCAAGGATCAGATGGAACAATAAATGAGATTAGTTCGAAAAGCGTGCAGCCCAAATGTTATTTGAATTCCTGGCAACAGACTGATGCACTCCACTGTAACTCAATTACCGAGTGCATTCCGGGCGATCGGGCGATGTGCAACAATAGAAATGTTTTTTATCGATTTGTAGCAGAAACTCTAGTTTGTTGAGTCCACCAAGAGACACTGACACTGACAGTGTGTGTGTGTGTGTGAGTGTGAGTGTGAGTGTGAGTGTTTTAGTGTGCTTGTGTGTGTTCGTGTGTCTGTGCAGCAGCGGAAACAGGAACAGCAACTGGCAACTGGCAACTGGCAACTAGCAACTGGCAACTGGCATTAGCACACGACAAAATGACGCAAATGCGTCTTTAAGCGGAATAAACCTTCAACTGACGCAAGTTCCTGCAAAGCCTTAAATGCAACACGAATCAAACGAAACACTGATATTAATAATAGCTAAATAAACAACTAGTCGTTGTACAGGAATCCAGTGCCAAAGCATAAGCCAGCACGCCTCGCCCATCACGCATACGCCGTGTGCGCGCTAGCCGTTATCATTCCGAAAATTGGGCCAACCCTTGGCTTTGGCCGTGCCGCTGCCGTTGCCGCTGCCGTTGCCGTTGCTCCTGCTTCTGCTTCTGCTTTTGCTGCAGCTGCAGCTGTAGCTGTGCTCCTTTGTGCTGTCCGCGTGTGGCCCCATCGAGCTAAACCAATGCATTTGAGTGCACAACAACAACGCCCCAAGCAACAACAACAACAACGCGAGCAACAAGAGATACACCAGCGAAGGCGCCTCACATACCGCAAAGGACGAGCATGTCATCCCTGCAGCGCGACTGGCATTTACAGGTGAGCGAGCCCTGGGCTCTTTACTGAGCATTAGCTCACAGTCGAAACGTGTTTACATTCCAATTGGAATATAGTCACACACCTAGTGACACCTGAGGTCAAGAAACGCGCCTAATTTATGTGGTCAGAGGCCGTGCAGTGAGCTCGGGCCAAGCGCAAACACATTGAGGTAGTTTGAGGCCGCTTGGCAGGCATTGTAGAATTTGGTGAGCATGCGCCTGGCCCCGTCCATCGCACGCCTCGCACAAGGCAGAGCGAATCACTCGAGTGCGCGTAAACAATGGATAGCCAATGCGAGGGGCTGGATAGTGGGTCAAAGCCGGATCCAACACATGTCCGACAATCAAATGTATGGGCAGGGGGCGGGGGCGGGACGTGGAAAATGTCACAAAGAACCGACCACAAAACAGTGAACAAAAGTAAAGCAAAAGTGCTAAAATCCTTTTTGCAATCTCGAACTAGGGGAAGAAGCAATAGCAACGCGAGGCAGCAAATTATACAATGATCTCAGTTGAAAAAACATTTTTAAAACGGTTTAATATATGTAGATATTGTACAGCTGGATGGAATGCGAAGAATATGAATCATTATTATTAAAATTATTAAAAATTATGTGCTAAACTGAAATGAAATGAAATAGCGAGAATTATAGTATAGAGTTTTTTTTAGCTAGTGGATAAATCAGAATCATATCGCTCGTTGTAAGCAAATTAAAAGTGTTGGTACGTGCTCATTCATAAGATTAATTTAGTGTTAGCGTTACTGTCTCAGTCCTTTACAGATCTGGATCTTCAAATATAACTGAAATTTCAAATTTCTCCTTAGCCTTTTCCACCTACTATCAACCAGTCAAGTTTCTACATTTTCTATCAACTAGTCAAGTTTATCTGGCTTATTGAAGTCCCTAGGAATTTCGAAAACTTAAATAATAAATTATTAATTTAAATTTGCTTACATTATAAAAATCTTTTATGTGGATAAGTTGTTCCTAAAGCTGAAGAAAAATAATTTCCGAAAAAACTTCAACATTGTATTTTTAAATTTTAAATATGGATTCATCTATATATTTATTATTCTGCAGGTAGTTTATTGAAGTTCGATTTTCTTTATAATTTGGATATCGGCTATATCGGGTTCAGGGGAGCTAGTCGAGCAGTCTCGACTAGAACTATCATACAATACTTGATTTTCATGATGTCTGTATGAAACTTATACAGAATATATACATGGGAATCTCAATACTATTTTCAAGTAAGTGAAAGTAATAATGTGGCGATTGTCTAAGAGTAAAGAAATATAAATTGTATTTTTTAAATCTTGTCTTATCCTGAAATGTAGGTCAAATAATAAGCTATATTTCCCACGATACTTATTACTCAAATCCTTGGTTTTATTGAGACCACCTATTTTGCACAGATTTCAATCCATATCTATGACAATTCTGTAGAAGCCCTCGACTTGCAACAAGTTAAGCCCTAGCAAATCTCTATACACGCGCTAATTGACATGGCAACCACCGCTCAACGACCCAACCACCGAGCCACTCAAGCACCCAAGATTCTTTCATTTCATTAGATTGCGTCAGGGCCTTGAGTTGTTGCGAAATTGAAAATGTAACACAACATTGCCACTTGAACGGAACCCGAGCGCGTAGCGCGAGGCCCTCGTCCACTCCCACAACCACGCCTACTCGTCCCACTACCACTCCCACTGGCCATGCCCATGTACTGTGCGCTTCCTGGCAATTTAAGCCAAATTCCTGCTGACAGGCGACAGCTCAGGCTCAGTGTACAACAAAGGGGATAAAGCTTTGACATCTGGCAAGGTCAAAGGGCGTGGATGCTGCCACACAATGCTGCCACACGTTGCCTGCAGGGCTTGGCTCATTAGCAGGCAGCTCGCCATCGATTGCATGTTTTCCAGCATGCAGGGCATATTCTCTAGCACCATCAACATGTGGCATGCCACCATTGGGGGCACGTTGCCGCCCATTGACATGCCACTGCGATGAGTCACCCGATACGAGGCACGCGCCTTGCAGTCGACTTCAATTAAAAGCAGCGCAAAAACACATTTGATGCCTTCATTTGTGCGCGCTGTCGTATACTCAATGCGTCCCAAGCCGATTTCTTATGCAACGCATCGGGCGTGAGCATCTGACTTCATTAAACGTAGGCGACAGCTGCTTAGCTATGCGAATGATTGCTAAAAGACTCTACTAAATCTCTTAATAGCATTTAATTTAATTGCACATAATGTATGTTAGGTCATCGAATTTATTATTCTGCCTGGAATTTGTTAACAACAATTGTGACACATTGTTATTTCTATATGAAGTTAGACTCAAGCAAGACTTCTGATCAAAAAGCGAATAGAATATGGAATATCTGTTCACATTTCAAAGGTTTAGGTTTAAGGCAAAACTTAAGAAACCGGCTGGAAACAGTCTAAAACTTTGGAAATAATTTTAAAAATAAAATAAAAAGTTTTTACCAAGTTGACCCCGACGTGATTTGAACACGCAACCTTCTGATCTGGAGTCAGACGCGCTACCGTTGCGCCACGGAGTCACATGTTGTGATCCGGCGCTAAATATGCATTTCAGTCTGCGACGTGTCTGGCGTTAGAAAGCCAATTTTATTGATTTATTGACAAACACATGTGCTGCACTTACAATAGGAATACATTAAATTGTCAAATTGAAACATGATATTGGAAGCAAAGTAATTGTTGGTTATATTCGAGGAAAACGAAAATTCCCCAATTTTGATAAATATCCCTGGCAATTTAGAGAACAACTAAATAAATGCAAAAACAAATTGCTGTCGAGAGAGAAAAGCACAAATATATGTACACACATATATATTTCATCTAGAAGTCGTGAAGCTTTAAAGCTCTTATCGAAAATAATTGTTGGAGTACATCAAAAACCAGTTTATATTTGTACCCGCCGAAAAAACGACCAGTTCATATATTATATTCATACATATATATTAGTATTATTATATGTATATATATATATATATATATATATATATATATAATTATAATTATTATTGTTTTGCCTGTCTGTAATCAATTAAGAATGCATGTTGAATTGTATATATAGAGCTCTCTATAAGATAATAATTCATATTATAAGTTTTGCCTAAAAGATGACTATATAAAATATTGTGCTATAAAAAAAATTTTCTATATGCAACATGGAAGACAAAACATTTTATAGACAAATTCCTCAACTGAGACCCAGAGTCGCCAATTTTAGTTTGTTGAATTTGTTGGGCTTATTTCTTATCAGATGTTTGCCAGAGAGACTCCCACGACTTCCCCCTGGCGTGCATTTGACCCTGAAAACTTGCAACTGGCAACGGGGAATTGGGGAAAACTGTGGGGAAAACCTGACAAGCAACTGGGAAAACGGAAAATAACTAAACGTCATGCCAGCTCATGCAGCATGCGGATGACGATATCTAAGGGGGACTGTGGCCGTTGTGGGCGGAGCTAGTGAGTAACAACAACAGACGAGCATCGATTTAACAAAAAACTTACTTTTACAGCAGCAGCAACAACAACAACAACAAATAGCAAATATTTGTTATTGCGGATAATTACAATAAAATATGTATGGCAAAGACGTAGCCAAGGGCAATGAATAGCTTTAACAGACAGGTGTGTGTCTGTGTCTGTGTCCGTGTGTGTGCGGGTTGCTTCTTGTTGACGGGTTTGTTTGCCAAAGGATCAGGCCAATTAAGGGATAATTTATGGCGTGCATTTAAATGCTGACTCATCGTGCATTAAATACGAAACAAATGAAAGTTTAATTAGTAATCGCATAACAATTTAATTTACGGGGCTTTGAGTTAATACAAATTAATCAAAATGATTCTATTCTTACAACAAAAATTGTTTACTTTATTTATCATTGATATTAAACATTGAAATGTAATTGAATGTATATATATCGCGATACGATTTGGATATACATTTTGGATCTACGTCCATTCTATTAGGTGGCGTACATCATTTCAATGTGCTTCAAGCTTCAACTCAATTTGAAATATCAATATCTTTTCCTTGATACCAAAATTGGGTATCCAAACAACCCCCAGAAAAAGAACCAAACTGAGATGACTTAAGTTCGTCAAATTCATTTAGCATATATCCAGTGGTAATTAAAGTGGAGTCTATAACACTGCAATTGGCGGTAGCAGCTATTCAACGGCTCTAGACATTTCAATAGATTTAATTTGCTTATACAATAGCTTTGGCACAAGGCCTTGCGAGCAGAGACAAATCGGCATTACTTGACCATTCAGGGAACGTAATTCATAATTTTAATTTCTGTCCCGCCTAAAAGAAACTGTAATAAAATATTGTCCAAAATATTGGAGGATTTACCAAGTCCCAATGAGTGCATCAAACAGTGGATAAGCAGATGAGCTCTCAAATACAGTTTTCATTATTTTCACGTCTTTTAATGGGAAAAAATTTAATTTCAATATATCATTTTAAGAAGGTGCCTACAGATTTACTCCCAATATTGAAGTGAATATCATTTTTCCATTTTTTTTATTTTTTTTTTTTATTCTTTATTTATTCCGACTTTTTTGGACGTATATTATATGTAATTGTATATTTACAAAATATTTTTAGTCTTTGATACAATAAACTAGCACTCGAGTCGGTACAATGACCGGTTGGAGCGGCACAAAAATCGGCTAGCAAATATGCTAACAGTAAGTCGAACTCCAAGGAGGCTCAACAGAAGGCAGCCAAGGGATTTAATCCTCCGTTCTCCCCATAGGAGAAAAAGATGAAGAAAAGAAAAGAAAATCTATAAGTTTTTATTATTTTTGTATTGTGTACATAATTGTAAATATTGCAACTGCTAACTAAGTTAGCCGACGCGCCCAAATGGGCTGAATGAATAGCAAAAAAGCACACAAAGGGGTTACTAAACTACCTACTACTAGCAGAGGCTTCAGGTCTCTACCTTTAGTGGTATCGAACGAAGAGGAGGAAGACGGTATACTATTAAAGAAATGCCATATCTTGATTTTATGCAGTTCACAATAAATAACAAATAACAAGGTAGTGTCTTGATTCGAAACGTTTACGGCCTAGGCAATGGTTGGCAGAAACTATCGAATACTATTTATGGAGAAACAAGGTAATCGGGGAGTTAATCAAATGAAAAGCTAATATGTGGACTAACATTCGGGAGCCATGCGGCGATATCGTATGCCTGCCCGTACTCAAGCTGTGGTTTGCGTGCCGGAAGGGTATTGACTTAAGTATGACAAAGCTAAGGATCTAAGTTACGTTGTTGATTGCTTGAAATGGACTGTGTCTGTGTCTGTGTTGCAGGGTTCACGGGGATCGGTGTACTGCGCGAGTGAACCGGACCCAGCTGGTCGAGTCCAGTACGAGTCGGGAGGGCTCGTTCTCAACGACACGGTGGGGCAATGCGGCGACGGCGATGCTGGCTGCGGCTCTGGCGGCCAGGCCCCAAGCGGATCACTGTTCTCGGTTGTGTCCGCGCCACCTGCACCGCTGCCCACTGTGGCCCTGGCCCAGCTGGACGTCAAGCAAATGGAGGCGCTGTGCGTGCCGTCGCCCTCGCCGTGTGCCTCGCCAGCGCTGCGACCTGCCACGCTCAGCTTGGATGCGCCCTGCTGTCCGCGCACGCTGCACGCCAGCCTGCTGGAGCACCAGATCTCCGAGCTGGAAGAGGACGACAACGAGAACCTGTTGACCGTGTCCAGCATAACGGCTCGCCCGTTGATAGCCAAATCGCACGAGTTGCGCAGCAGCCGCAAGCAGCAGTTATCCTCGGGCACGGCTCGCAGCAAATGCCTGAAGCGCGCCAAAGAGCTGGAGCGACCGTCCGCTCGTCGCAACAGGCAGCTGGCCAAGGATCGCGACTCATCCACCAGCACTACAGAGAGCGGCGGCGGCTGCGCTGCGGAGCCACCGGACGGTGGCTACGGCTGGTTCATTGTCTTCGGCGCCTTCTCTGTGCAGTTCTGGGTCGCCGGACTGGTCAAGTCGTATGGCGTGCTCTATGTAGAGATCATGGAAACCTTTCCCAGCTCCACGGCCACTGTGGCCTCCTGGATACCAGCCATCCTCTCAGCGCTCTGTCTCGTCCTCGCGCCACTCTCGAGCGCGCTCTGCCAGCGCTTCTCCTGCCGCTCCGTTGTCTTTGTGGGCGGCATCTTTTGCTCTCTGGGCATGGTGCTCAGCTATTTCGCCACCAGCCTGCTGCACCTGCTCCTCACCTTTGGCATTCTTACAGGTAAGCGCATAAGCGAGAGAGATCTCAACCACTTGACTACAACGACTAATGAAGATTTAGTTAATTCGTTAGGAATTACAGTACAGTAAAACTACATAAAAAGCAGCTTGTACTGTAATTGTGCCTATATCATTTAAGCCACTCCTTAGAAACAGTGTAAAATATCGAACAGAGTCTTACTCCATTTAACTCGATCCCTATATGAGATATATCAACGCTATGTGTTTGAGAAAAATCGTCAGCCCGACTATATAATCGAAACTTCAAGTTAAATAAGCTGTAGTTTTCTGAGATATGGTAATTTCCAGCTGCCATACATCCAATTACTTAAGTAATTAAACTGGATTGATACAATTAATGGACTATTTCAGATATGTAATAATTAGATCCTATTACTATAACTGAACTTGATAGATGCATTTATTTAAGTAATTAATGAAATGATTATATATATATTACATTAATTAAGTTATTAAACTCGATAGACGCAATTACTTAAGTTTACATATGAAATGATTTTGTATATATCCTATTACATGAGGAATTTTAGTAGATAGCTGCAATCCTTAAGGAATTTAGATATTCAGATACACATATTTAGATAGGTATCAAAGTAACTCTTCCATCCAATCCAAAATAGTTAACCGATTCTCACAATTGTTTTGTATTTTTCAAGTAATTATAATGATCAATCTTCAATAATTATCTATTACAATTACCGAGGTAATTAAGAAACTTAGTATTTACTATACCTTCTAGGAATTGGCGGTGGTCTCTCCACGACCCCAGGCATTGTGATTGTCTCGCAGTACTTTGACAAGCACCGCGCCCTGGCAAACGGGATCTGTGTGTCGGGCACGGCGGCGGGCAGCTTCGTGCTACCCATATTGATAAAGCACCTGGCGGAGAGCTGCGGATTCCATGGCACGATACTCATACTGGGCGGCTGCATGCTGCACGTGTGTGTCTCGGCCACTCTGTACCGACCGCTGAGCGACTATGCCGAGCAGGCACAGGCGCAGGCGCAGGAGCAGGATGCGGCTGGCAAGCCCAACAGTGATGACATCAATCCCAGCACTACGGGCATGCTGACGACGTCCACGTACTTGGGCACCTGTGAGGTGGGCGCCGATGAGCTCAACGACAAGTTCATAGAGCATTTGTTCCTCGAGGAGTGCAAGAATCATCTGAACTACTACGCCAGCAAGCAGCCAGGTGAGTTACTGGGCATAGGCCAAAGCAATTCATGCTGCAGTTGTTCATTGCTCGCCAGCTCAAGACAAGTCGGCGCAGGAGAGCGATGATGAGGTGAAGGACATCATTGGCGAAACCACCTTTATAAAGCCCATGAAGAAGGTGCGCAGTTCCGGCCTACTGCACTCCGTGGAGGATCTGAGCACAGACTCCACTTGGGTCTATCGCAAGCACTCAGGCACCGACTCGAATCGCGGCAGTCGGCGACGTCGCAACGTCTTTGCCAATGACGAGACCATCAGCAAGATCCATGCCCATCTCGAGAAGCCGCTCTCCCCACCGAGCGTGGTCAGCCGCGGTCTCAGCAAAAGCATGGAGATACCCACGCCCGTGAGCAACCTAAGCGAGCTGAAGCAACAGCCATCGGATGGCAGCATTCTGGACTCCCAGCTCCTGGAGTCCGCGGCCGTCTTTGACGACGACGACGATGACAATGACGCCATTGACGAGGATGACGATGACGAGCGCCAGCTGAAGCGCAGCTGCTGCGCACGCATTGAGATGTACCTGGACATCAGTCTGCTGCAGGAGCCCCGGTTCATACTGATGTGCCTATCCGTAACGCTCATGTCTGTCGGCTGTCCCTACATGCTCTACTATCTGCCCGCGCATGTCATATCTATCGGTGGGTCAATCACTCTTCAAGCTAGCTACATTCGTAAATCATATATGGGTTGTAGTACGAGTAGAGCCGAATCGTATGTTAAAACCAAGAATAATCTTTGCTAGATAATTAAAGAATGATGAGGAAAGCAATTGCGATTGTCATGGTGATAATCTGATGTCTCTTAAATTCGATATAGAGAAATTAAGGAATAGAAAACATACTTATCTGTATATGGGTATGTGATTAAGTTTGATTGAAGATATCGAGCAACGTGTTCTTTTATTATCCAATAATATTTACAAAGTCAAAGTCTATCTGTAATAGACTACAACAACTATGAAAGTATAGGGCTTTAGTAATTTACAATTACAATATAATACATATTTAGATATAATAGACTCTACTTCTTTTTCTAGGCTACAATAAAAGCGAAGCGGGGTATTTGGTGGCCATCAGCGCTGTGCTGGATCTGTGTGGACGCCTGGGCCTAGGTTGGCTGTCAGATCTGCAGCTGTTTGACCGTAAGAAGACCTATACACTATGGTAAGTCGGCTAAAGTAAAAACATTTATACTTAAATCACATATTGGATTCTGATGCTGAAGAATGTGTTTTTTATTGCATCTATCTATTATAATATCTATCCTCTCTAATTTACATAATCATTAAATTTAAAAATTAAGTTATTTATTTAAATTTAATATTTCGTATATAGTCGAACTTACTTTCACATTTCTATTCTAGCATCCTCGGCGCTGGTCTGGCCGTTCTGACAATACCCTTTGCCAGGACCCTGGTGCTGGTGGGTTTATCAGCGGCAGTATATGGACTATGCCTGGGCAGCTGGTATGTGCTGATGCCCGTGCTGCTGGCAGATGTCTTTGGGACGGATCGTATTAGCTCCAGCTACGGCTTGGTGCGCATGTTCCAAAGCATAGGGGCCATATCGGTGCCGCCGTTGGCGGGTCTGCTGAGGGATCTGTCCGGGGACTATGAGATCTGTTTCTATTGCATGGGCTCCTGCATGGTCTTGGGCTGTACGCCCCTCGTGGTATGGTCTATACTGGAGGCACGCAATCATCGGCTGTTCGTGCAGAACGAGGAGGATGAGTGCGAGGAGGCGTAAGGCAAAGACTTGGTTCAGTTTGTTGATTAGCAGAGATATACAAAAATATTTGTTTGTTGTTCGTGTTTTTAGTAGCCGTTACAGTTACATCAGAATATATTTTCCATACCAGTACAAATACAAGCAAATAGGAAGATGAACTTAAAAGATAATGATACACAATCGGAGTTCGAATGCCTCACCGATATTGTTGATACTCTTACTGATACTCCAACACGGGGAAACAAATTCAACATTTACTTTACTTAGCGCTCACACACTTTTCAAATGCATTCCTATATTTGTCGCGTCGTTATACAGAGCATACTTATAGTATATCATCTGCCTGTTTATCCTATGAAATATCTGCAATTGTGCAATTGTGTATTCAATAATGTTATCCCAAAAGCATGAAAAGCACCGAAAGTTGCGCAAAGAACTGAGTTAAAAAGACATGAACACCAAAAAATGAGAAAAACAATTTAAACCTATATATGTATATATGAATCAATATATAGTAATTATAATATTCGATAAATGTATTGTCTGTATTTGAATGCCCGAAATACACGATATCTAACTATATTTAGCTGTAGGTTTACACAATGAACATCGTCGACATCATCAAACAATTTCCATTTGGTACCTTTTGGTTTTTGTGGAACTGAGAAGCGCAGAGAGAGGCTATTAATTAATAAATGTTGTACAACTGTACCAAATACACCGAACATCTCGTTCTTGGGGCATCCTACAGCATTACATTAACGTAGTTGTACAATAGTTGTTGTGAGAAATTTACGCAAAAACATTAAAACTTAACAAAAAATAAATAAAGTATCAAATTTAATATTTGAATTATTCTTTTTTTTATTGCTATTGAAAAAAGGATGGGTATTTGCATTTTTCGAAAACAATATCTAGCTATTGAAATGTTAAATTGCACTTAAGAAAAAATTAATATAAATATGTCCTATTATTGATTAGTTATGCTGATATTTGGAACTTCGATCTATTTTCATAATTACCAGAAGAACTATCCACAATGGCACGAGGAAAATTAAATATGATGCCATTACTTTTCTCTCCGTATAGTGTGTCTTCAATCTAAAACTCTTATCTAACATCTTCTGGGAAAGTTTTGTATAATGATTCACATTAATTCATTTAGAAACATATTACAGCAGTTAAGAATTTGTCAATCCTTTTGTTCAAGGTGTTTCAAAAGACTATCCTATGTAGTTTATGAAATCGGTACATTCCTAACGATTTCCCAACTTATATACCCATATGCATACTTAGATATATACACCTGAATCTGACACATGTTCGTCTATTTGCGACAACTTCAATCTTATACAGAACTCCTTAAAATCAGTCTATAATAGATTTCGACACAGAGATATTATGGTACATGAAAAAGTACTCAAAATGTATAATATTTTATAAAGAGTTTCACAACAACTAATGCGTTTGATTTGCTGCTGCCAAAAGGCGTAATATCCAAAAATACATTAATTATGCAGTCTCAAAAATTTGAAGAAGAGACGTGAATGGAATTCGATGTCGAGTCTTAACAATGACCATAATTATTCGTAGCCGTAATGTAAGTCATGGTCATAGATACAATTTACAGTGAGACGTGCATCAATTCATAGATCCAAAAATAAACACTGAAAGATCGAAGACCTAGGTAAAGTATGATTGAATTTAATATCGAGCACTCCAGCACTTTATAAGCAAATACAAATATAAATATAGAACATTTGATGTAAACTCCATTCTATATCTGATATATCGTGTCATGGCAATGTTTTATACCGACAATTGTTGCTGTTGCGTTGAGCTGAAATGCGGCTGCATTCTGATTGCAATATTCGATGTGATATTACGCGGCATAGATCGATTTCTTCTGGATCGTAAGTGAATGGACGATTGTCCTTAGCCAAGTCATTCATTGAGATATACTCGTACACCCAGGCAACTCTCTGATGGGCAACATTGCATTGGTCGTCAGCGGGATTTATCTTATCTCCTGCATAATTCTCCTGATTGGAGCTCTCCTAGTGGGTATCCCCATTAATGTTAGTGCCTATCTTATTATTGTTTTTAAAACTACAGGGTATACGTTACCTCCTCTTGCCTTACATATTCGTTGTCATGGTACATGTCATCATCTTGATATGGGAATGCGGTTATGTCATCATGATGGAAGACTTCTACGACTTTATAGTACTAGACATCATTCAAGCAGGTAAACAGATGACTCACAGTATATTTTCATAGAGGAATACATTTTTTTACTTTTTCTTTTCTTTTTTCATTTTGCCTCTAGTGCTCAGCTTGTACTTTTGCCTGGTTGTCTACTCCTATTATGATACTATATAGATCCACATGTAGCGCGTAAATACGTTATATATTTTATAAGATTTTATTTGGAATTAACGCCATATGATAAGTTATCTAATTTAATCAAATTTTTATCTAATCTGAACAGTTCAGTCTGATGTTACAATTCAATTCAATCAATTGATCTGGGTTTATATGTATAGGCAGTTTTTTTTATTAAAGCAGATAACATTTGGGGCTTTCTGAATTTCAATTAAAAATTTGAATTTTGATAGCATAAGCAAATGTAAATGGTTACTTTATAAGACCATAGATATTGCTAAATTGAATCAGAATACTGATAATTTAACAATAAAGTAATATCTTAATTTGCAATTCTTAATAAAAGATCTAAACATATAAAACATAAAAATTTGAAGCCTGCATGAATCCCTACAGTAAACGTATATACATGTATGAAAGACGAGCATTATCTGAACTAAAAATCTTTATCAGAATTTGGAATATTTTATATCGTTTAATATCATAAACTCAACTTGAGCGTTGCAATTACATATAAATAGTATTTACATATGTGTGTGTGTGTATGAGTCTTTGGACGGGACGTAGTCTTCAGAATCCTTAGAACTGCTCCAGTGTGCGCGGTGCTGGCGGTGCACCGTACTCATCGGCTGGCACGGCGGCAACGGCAGGCGGTCCGTATTGGGGGGCTGGCTTTGGCTGCTGTTTGTACTTGATGAAGTACACCTCGGGTTTGCTGGGCTCCGTTGGGGCGGGCGATGGCAGGATGACTGGCAGCTGCTCCTCGGGCTTCTTGACCAGCACATAGACCAAGGTTTTGTGTTCATCCTGCACCGGCGGAGGCAGCACCTGGCGCACTGGCGTGGGCGGATTCGGCGCCTTTATAAAGATGATCTTGTAGTGCTTCTTGGGCACCGAAGTCTGGATCGGCGACGCGGCGGGATACAGCTCCGGCTCCTCGGGCGGAACATGCACATAGACGTTCTTGGTGACGATCGCCTCGGCTGTGGGCGCCGCCGGCGGACCGTAGAAAGCAGTCGGCGGTCCATAGACGGGCAGCGGTTGGGCCGGCTGTGGTGGTCCGTATTCCTTTTGTGGTGCCGGCGGCGGCGGTGCGCCATATCGTGGCCTAGGCGGCTCCGGCCGTGCCACCACGATGGCCACATTGGCCGCCAGGACTAAAAGTAGCGCCACTTGCGTTTTCATTGTTGGATCAGCTCGTCGTTGGCTCACACCTGAATGATTCGAATCGGTCACATTGCCGGGCCATTTTATATGAGCGGGCCGCCACAATTTTGATTTTGATCGTGTTTGCATGACCCCCTTGCAGCCCTTTGCATAATATTTCTGATTGCCTCCCAGTGCAATCGTTACGGAGGCGTTGCCGCCGTCATCGCCGTAGCTCACTTTGCATACAAATGAGCCCGAATTGTTTAGCGCGTTTTGTACACAATTTCGTTTTCGATATTTCAATACTGAAAACGAAATTGCAAGCACAAACAGTAGCTGACCGCCCCTCAGCGACCCCGCCCCCACGTGCTGTGTGTAATGCTGACTGTTGTTGAGCCGGGCACGTTCTCTGCCTTTCCTGGACTTCCCGGCCTTATTTTTATTTGTTGTTTTTTTCGCCGTTATTTGCCAAAAACAATTAAGAAAAAAAAACTCGATTGCGTTACATACGACAGTTATTTATGACATAACACCTGTATGGGTAGTGCTCGAAACTACCGATGCTAGGCCATGAACGGTCATTGGAACCGATTTTCCTACGGCTTGGCGTTATGTGGATTTTTCATATACCCTGCAGCCATGAAAAAAACTAAGTCGGGTATACTGTTTTAAGGAAGTGACTGCAACAACAATAGACATTAACAGCTTAGTAAAGTTACACCAATCGACTCTCTGTCCGTCTTTCTCTCTCTATTTCTCTCTCACTCTCACATATGTACATAAATATAAACATAAATATATATATTACACTATGTAATTAAATGAGTTTTGTTTTATATTTTTTTAAATATATCGAAATAGAAATTTTGAACCGTACTGAATCTGTTGTTTTCTTAGTTTGGTTCAGAGTAGTATCTAGTCGAGCAGTCTCGCCTACAGTTTTCTACACTTTAATAAGATCTGTATCAAGTTTTATTTACTAATTCCTATTATAGACGCTGACTTGGAACGATTGCGAATGTAAGGACCTAAGCCAAGCACTTCATATAATTAGAGATACATGCGAATAAAACCAGAAGTTCAGTTGACCTTACGAAAAACCCTGACCTTGGGCACATTGAAACTCAGATAGCCAAACTGTTTCCTATTGGGCTTATCAGTTTAGTTACTTACCTTTCCCTTGGCTATATCTGTTACGGAAATCTCCAAAAAAGGAAAAAAACCTCATCAGCTCACTAAATGCTGATACAAAGCTAAGCTCTAGCTGACCAAGACGAAGCTTAACTAATTGCATGCTAATTGCAACCGGATGTGTTGACTTATCAACACAGTTACTCTTACAGGGGGATACGTCACACTTGGTTTCCAGTGAACTTCTATCTTATCGGGGCTTTCTGTATCTCGAATTGTACCAATAAACAGCTATATCAATGCCCCTGCATATCTTCACGCCATTCAGTTCCTTGCCGAACATCGAATGTAAGGTACGCATTGCACTCAGAGGTACCAGTTTACTTTGGTGTCCATTGTTGACTTTACCTAGATCCAATTCAAATAGTCCATCTGCATAGGTGCGCAGGGCTGAAATGAATACAAATAAGAAAACACTTAGGCCCGCCGAGGTTGTCATCTTTAACCATGAGCACTTCAACAACAACAACAACGAGTTCCGATCGGGAAGCGCCAAGGATGTCGAATTGCTGCAAACGACCTTCAAGAAGCTCAAGTGTGGGGTGACGATCATTCAGGATGCAACGGTCAAGCAGGTCAGGAGCACTGTGAAATTGCGTGAGTGTAACTTGAAATGGCGTGTTCTGCATAGTACCCAGAGTAGCTTACACTACCCCCAAACTACCCTTGCTGCCACCATTCCAATTTTCAGTGGAACAGAAAAACTTGGAGGATCACTCAGCTTTAGTGGTGGTCATATTGAGTCACGGCCAGCGACACGAAACGATAGCCGCCTACGACGGAACGTATGATCTGAACTCGGATATAATCCATCCCATATCGCGCAACAACACGCTGAACGGAAAGCCAAAAATCTTGTTCATTCAAGCCTGTAAGGGCGTCAGAGAGGTGACCATACTTAAAGGAATGGTAATTAAATTATCCTCTTTGGAGCAAATATTATTACTCATTCAAAAGTTCGCCCAGGTTTCCAGTTTTCCCGATCTTCCCTGTAATGTACTAAAGTGCTTCAGCAGCTATGAGGGATTTGTCTCCTATCGCTGGAAAGATGGCACGCCCTTCGTCAGGCAACTGTGCGAGACACTAGAGGAAAGTCCGCATGTCGACATTGTAACCAATATGGATCGTGTTCGATTATTGGTAATGCAATCGACCAAGTAAGTCTAAGGCCCTGTTGCTTATCCATCCTTGTCAATTTTATGTCATTAATCCGATTCTCGCTGCAGCAATGCTCAAGTACCTTCGGTAACCCACTCACTGAGGACCAAGTACGCTTTTGGAGATTACATATAAGATTTTATAAAAAAAAAATGTCTTTTATGTTTTTATATTATTTTTTTATATCAACCCTATAATATAATCCTTCTTCTCGCCTGGCAGTACCAAGATATTGCTGACACATAATTAAAATTGTTACATACATACGGATATAAATGTAAAATATATATTAACACAATTAAATTTCTTGCGTTATTAACTAAATACGACATTGAATTATTCATGTGTTAACTATCATTCTAAGACTAGGGCTTGCCATGGGCTCATCAACTTCAGTTTAAGCATTTATTATATATTTCCATTTATAGAGCTGCGTAAGAAGCCAGAAACAGAAATAGAATTTGCTACGCCTTCCTATAACGCGAGTAGGCATACCAATTTCCAATTTTTAATTCTCTAGCACTTTAAATAACAGCGCTGCATTTCCGATTTTTCATGCCTCCAGTAGACAAACAGATTTTGCTGTCCATTTACTAAAAAATAAATCAATTCACAATCATATCACTTTCTGAATGAGTTTTATAAATCATACATTGTCTACTTTCATCAAATTTAATTCACCCCATTGATTGTGGTTTCTAAATAGCTTTGGAATGACTTTATTATTTTATTTGTTTTATTGTTGTCCAATAAATCGTTATCTTGTCCTATCTTTTCCTTTAGCTATGTAAAGCAACGAAGCGTTCTCTAATCACCTTTTACGGCAAATGGTCGTATGTCCCTTATCAAATCCAGTAAGCAATAACAGTCCAAAAATAGCTGATTTATAAATAGATGTTAACCAATTGGCGATGCCTCAATGAGCTGACCATATAGATTATAGGTTCATGTTCACAGGAAGTAAGCACCTACCGTTTGTTCCCTTACCTTAAGTTCAAGGGAAAAAAGTTTTCTTCGAATGTAGAGTGAAACAGCAACATTTTTCTCGGAGCAACTAAGTCGATATGTTTCCTAGACAAAAAATATTATGCAGAAGGACCAACAGCAGTCTAATACAATAGAGCAAATAGTAAGCACTGTAACGTTATGTATCTATATCTGTATGCAGTAATTTACAAGATAAAGCGGCCACGCCCACATTTTGTACACAAAACTCTATTTTAGATTCAATAAAACCAAGAAAATAAAGGGAGCTTGAAAGGTAAATCCCCTTGTTGAGGGCGATTCATCAAGTACGACAAACCAAAAAGAAGTTAGAGAGCTCTAGTCGGAATTGCGCCCTATTAGAAGATACCTTGCAATTATTAATATATTACACTTTTATTAAACAATACGAGAAAGAGTTGAATTATATCTGCTGAGTAATTTTAGTCCCGAACTCTTTACCTTCTTGATATTAAAATCTACTTGAACAGCTCTGCATGGGTACAAAGCCAAATATCCCAAAGATAAAAGAAATCCGTCTATATTCAAGTGCTGCAATGCGTTACTAACACCAACACACATCAGCTCACAACTCAGGAATATATACGTGACTACATATATACATATATACATAAATATAAACACAGAAATATGGTAAACAATCCAAAAGACTGTGTATGTCTCATACCATTTCCACCTACAAGTTCTGAATGCCTCTGATATGACGATATACGTCTTTCCCATTTAATATCAGCAGTCGAACAGAAATCGAAGGATCGCTTAGCACTGCGCCTCGAAAGCAATCCACCATGTCTATGTGTGTAAGTCTGATGATGTCATCCCTTTTCCAACTAACTGTTGAACAGAATCCACAAAGTCTGTGTATCTTCATTTTTGGCTTACCAGATCTGACTGCCCATGATATGACAATCAGCAGTCGAACAGAAATGGAAGGTAAGCTCCAGGTTAGAGCACTGATCTTGATTCATTTACTGAGTTTCGCAAATGTTAGTCAACAAACAGTCACATCAGCCAGGCTTTCTTTGTAGTGTCAAATCGGATGTTAAGTCCATGCAGTAATATTTGTGTTTCTGTCAGTATTTAATAGGTTTTTGCTTACATTATATACACACAATTATTTAAGATTTGTATAGGAACTACAGCAAAACACGAAAACCAAATTAAGCGTAGGCCCACAGAGAGGTGCCGCTCTACGAAGCTTCACGAACCGTAGCAGTACACAAGGAGTACATCAGTCCCAGACTCATTCGGTTATTAAGGAACTCTGTGAAGAGATATAGTTGAAGAAGAATTTCAGCAAGATGATCTATTTACAATATTGTTGCTTCTTCGTTGATTTGCGCATTGGCACGTTCATTATAGCGGCCAGTGAAATACTAATGGATATTTGCTTCGGAATACTCATAGCAATATATGGCGAGTCGGGTGAGTTGTCTGATTTGAGCTAAATGAACAGGATTCGTTAATTCGTGAACGGCGTTTTTATTAGGAACACCCGATCTGTGCCATAAATTATTTCTTGCATTCATGATTTTGCATTTGATTAGCGCTGTGTGCCTCTTGATTGGCGCTATAAAGGTTAGTAATATCTATCTGGTATAGCGCTTTAGATATTTATATATCATATTTGTTTTAGTTGCGTCCGGGATGCATGCTATTCTATATACTGATGACTATGGTAAAGATATTGGCTATGATCATACTGATCATTTCGGACATAATACTGCTTATCTGGATACCAGTTATAATCATCTATGTGATTATGTTTGGTAAGCTGCACATGCACACACATACACACTTGCACTCACATAATTATATATATTCTAAATATATGTGCTCTACCCTTTCCTTCTAGTGCTTGGCATCTATTTCTGGTTTGTCACCTATTCGTTTTACGCTGCACTGGGCGGCAGCCTATTCATCTGAGTTACCAGTCGACGGCTGCCAGTAGATTATCGTTGTGATGAAATTCTAATGTGGATGTCAATTATATTGCCTTGCCTTAGCAATCATGTCTAAAGAAATTCAAAATAAATTTAATACTCCACAAAAATTTATGTGTTATTATTATAGTTATTATTATTATTGCTTATATTATTGAAAGAGTCTTCCTACCCGTCCGCTCATCCGCATGTATTTAAATCATTTCGCCGCTATTGAAAAATATATACTGCTACCTCTTCTGATTAGGTATTAAGATTTTCCCGATACGCCCACTTCTACACTGTTTATCAGAAATTTGATTTCCTTTTCGAATAATATCTATGAAAATTATATGATAGACACATCAAATCGCATAGGGGACCTAGCATCAGAGCTGACGATTTACGTTTTCCTTGACCTCTAACGATAAAGCAACAATCAATTCGTTGCATAACTTGCTAAAATACCCTGTTCTTTGCGCAGTTTTCGAACCTTGCCCCAATATTTAACAGTTACGTTAATTGAATTTCTATAGATTCATCAAAATATTTCCAGGTCTACTGGAGGCATGTGTACTAAATTTTGAACGTAATTGATTATTCCTCAGTCGGTAGAGTCCGTCTGCAACATTCTTATTGCGATTATTAATTATACCATCAGCTGAACGATGTTTCTTCTAAGAAAATTTTGTTGTTTGCTTAAGTTGCGGACGGGCTGTTATCTAATTGCTGTCGTCGATTTGATCATTAATTTGAATATTATAATATTCAGCAGAGGTAATATCGCAGCTTTCCCCTATATGTATATATGCACATATATTATATATATATATATATCTCCTTCGCAGGAAAAATATTCACACAAGTTGAGCGCGGTATGGCCATTTGTCATTGCATTGGATGTATCATGCTGATCATCGGAGCTATTGTTGTAAGTTTGCATCCGGTTTCACCCGTCGACTTTTATCAATTCGTTCAGATAGCAATCAACGGTACTGCTGACATTCTTTCTAATCACATGTCTGGTCAATTCGTGCATCTGTGTCATAATGATCATAATGTTATCGATTCATTTCCATGTCCGCAACATAATTATAATTGTTGCGAGCACCATTACAATATGTGAGTACCGCAAACGGACGACTCTTCTAAGTGAGACACTAATAAGTGAGTTTCCATTTTTACTTACTTATATACTATTTACAGTTTGGAACATTTATTGCTGGATCCTTGTTTTCTCATACTATCGGAAGATAAGCACGACAAATTCAGGGGATGCGTAAAGATGCTATAAGATCAACAATCTTTTTTCTAGTTCGACAGTAATATGCGTGGAAGTAAAAGAAGGATTGTGGATCTTATGGTGAAGTTTCGTATACTCGTATATTGACGAAAATTTTAAGCTAAATAAATTGCTTGTTACAATAAGAGGTCATGTGTATGAAAATAAAATAAACTACTACTAAAGCTGTTTGTAGGTTTTTTTCTTCGCAGAATATCCTACAAATGAATACATATTATAATCAGTATACAGTCTCTTTTGCTTATTGGCTCTAGGTCCGTCTACAGGTAATACGATTTGGCTATATCTTCGACATGATCACAAGGCAAGAATATGTTCAATACTTGACGGTAACCATCTCCAATCCAAATAACATTCCACTTGCTACCGATGATACTGGCCGACCCCTGCAATGAAGACAATATTTACTATACAACGAATAGAAGCGAAGACCTGCTCATTGGACTCACTTGATTTGATATATGCCTTTGCCAAGCCCGCAACATCTTTAAATATTAACTGAGGCCGTTCAAAGGTAATCCCCGAAAACATATTTGGTGGTCATTGTGCTGGTTACCGATGGTACCTGACTGCCCCTGAAATGACAACATTGATTAGTCTATTGCAGAGAAAAAGTGTTAAGCAGACTTACTGAGTATAGCTTTTGACCAGATTCATGACATCTTTCATAATAGTTTCAATGTCCACATTGGGTTTTGCCTTTAATGTATCACACAGTGTTTGAATAAAGGGCGTGCCGGTGTCCAAGCGATAGGAGACGTACCCCTCATAGGTACTGTAGCATTTGAGAATCTCGCTAGGATTACCATGTGGCTGCGTGTGAAGGGTAGCATAATAGTAATAATAATTGATTGACCATTATATTTACATTACCTTGATGGCATCTGTTTTGAATTTGCCCAACTCCCTGGAGCCCTTGCACGCCTGGACGAATAGGATCTTTGGCTTGTTGGCCAACGTCTGATTGCGCAATATCGGAAAAATTATATCATCATCCAGCTTGTAGTCCCCATCCTTGGCGGCTATCGTTTCATATCGCTGACCGTGACTCAATATGACCAGCACCAGTGCTGAGCGATCCTCAAAGTTTTTCTGTTCCACTGCAAATCGGAATTACAGATATGCATCATATGAATATATGAATGATCTTATTTCCAGAATGATAATATTAACGAAGATTATGACAGCATTACCATCATCACCATCATATTGTAATCTATTTACCATACTCATAATTATTGTTATAATTTTTTAGCGGAGCTCAATCAATATCGCGCTTAAAAACTATCGACTAACAATTTTTATCTAACATAAAAAGGGATTAAAGTTTCTAACCCACAATTCTATGACGAGCTTCTTCTTAGCAGCACTCTCGCTTTTATTCAAAATTTTCCAGTTTAAAAGAAAATGTAAACATATTCATGCATTGACTGTATGAGTAGCTGACATTCAAGTTATAAAACTTGGCCTAATTTTAAAATAAAACAAAACAAATAAAAAAGTAATACAATATTAGGAGATAATAAATCCGTCTATTGAAGGACTAAGCTAAAACTGATATTAAAAAGAACTTAAATCCGCTATAGACTCTCAACCAATCCAACGAATTAACTCTTGAGTCTTAAGTCGAGATTTTGAGGACGGGTTATTTATGTAGTTTGTTTATAGAACATATGAATTTGGACTCACATTTTTCCACAGTGTTTCTGATGTCATTGACCGTTGGATTCGTCATAGTCTTCACCTTACACTTGAGTAGTGTGCCAAAAGTTTTCTCCAACGACTCGACATCCTTGGCGCTTCCCGAACGGAACTCATTGCTGTTGTCGAAACGCTCATTGTTGAAGATAATAACCTCTGCGGGCTTCAGTTTTTTCTTCGGAACCGGCTTAACTTTAGGTATTGGGCCATACCCGGACTTTGTAGGATTCAGTTCACCATGTGCATCTAAGGTGCTCGTAGTTGCTTTGGCTTTGGTTGGATTAAGGCTTATAAAAGGCTTTCCAACTGTTGTCTTTGGGGTCGGCAGCATTGTACCAAGAGCAGTGCTGCTTGAGGTAGACTTGGACAACACGGAGCTCGCAGATGAAGGCTTCGGGAGCACAAAGCTGGTTGTTGTGGGCTTGGAGGAAAAAGAACTGCTAGCCGAAGTCTTGGGCAGCGCTGACGACGTAACTACCGAGGGCTTAGAGAAAGCAGAGCCGATTCCAGTGGTCGTCTTTGATGCATAGGGCGATACATAGGTTGAATCGATTGGCTTTAGCGCGAATGGCGACACATACGGCTTGTATGCAGATGTGCTGGCGCCAGAAGTTGAGGCAGTAGTCTTGGGCGGCCAGCTAGTCTTGCTGCTGGGACTCAGCACCACCCGTTGGGTTTCCACATGCTGAGTGACAGTGCGTCCCTTCTTCTGCGACACAGATGTTTGCTCCGACTTGACCAGAGTGCTGGATCTCCTGGCCTCCGCGTTGGGCTTGAACGATGTGGTCGAACGCAAAGCCACGCCATTCAGACTGGTTGGACTAACGCGTTTGTTGCTGCTGCTTGTCGTTGTGGAGGTCGAGTTGCTACCCGCCCGGCTGCCCGTCCTCAGCTGTGCCATCAGCTCCTCCAGTTCGGCCTGGCTCGGCGTGCGGCGCGTTATCATTTCCGTCACACACGCTTTCTGGCTGTGAGTCACTGTCTGTGTGGTCGACCGATACGTTACTGTATTTGCGTTGCTATCAATGATCGTGGAGTTCTGCACAGCCGTGTTGGTCGTCACGCTGGCAGCGCTCCTCGTCTGCACCCGAGTGCGTGGATCCTGCCGCGCTAGGGCCTGGTCGTTATTGGAATCCGAGCTGGCGCTATCATTGCTGGGCTTCTTTTTGCTAAACAAGCCCATTTTCGCCTTCTCGCTTTCGCTCACAATCCTTTTGGTTTCGCACTGTCTCCCAGTCAATCTCTCTCTCACTCTCTCACTCTATACTTGGCTCTTATTCTTTTCTTTTCTTAACTGCAATGCGCGCGACACGTTCTGTGCTCGTTGACGTTCTGAGAGAAACTGAATGGCAAACGAGCTTTTGCACCGATAACGCAGCTCTGTTTAATAAGTTTTGCTGAGTTTTATTCACCTCATTTACTCTCATTTACGTCGTGGACTGCAGCGGAGTGTAAAGTGTGCATCTAACAGCTGGGCCGATTATTAATCATACGCAGTGCGTTATCAATGGGAGAGTGGGGAAATCTCCTTACCTACGGGTAACCCCAAGCCCAAAATCTGTAAAATACAAAAGACAAAATTACATATGGAACTGTTCTTACAGTTTTTATCCACTGACCCAAAAAAAGAAAGCTTAATAAATGAAATGAATATATGAATACCTCAATAAGAATTACTTTATTAAAATCGGCATATCAACCGGTTTCCGGGTTATACGAGCAAATATGTAAGTTATATGTTATTGGGCTTGTCATAAAAGCGAAAGCTCCCTCAACATGGTTGAAGTTATTTAAGCGATAAACGCTTGCGCACGAAAGCTTTTGCAGCGTACATATGTATGTTTAAATATATATTAAGAAGCACTAAGTCATTCGGACTTCTACGTAGATATATATGCATGTATGCATACATACATATGTGTATATGGACATACATTTAGTATATACATTTATTATATTGATTGATATACATATACAATATATGAAAATATATCGAGTAATCACATAATACATGCACTTCCTCAGAAGATTTAATTATGTATATACATATCTACATATGTATACTTCAAATGACTGTTTGGACACTTCCCTTTAGCAAACTTGTTAAATAGGAATTTCAATTAAACCTGCATATGTATGTAAATACATCTGGACCTACATACATATGTACATACGTATGCATGTATATGAATTTGGAAGCTCTCTTTGTTTATATCTTGTCATTGTCTCCAACAACACGAAATCAAATTTCCAAGAACATACATGATACGCGCGCGCGTAATAAATAATAATAATAATAAAAAACAAAAAGTTCAAAAGCACCGTAAACAAACAAAAAACTTAATTGGCTGCATTGCTCTTCATAAAAGAGAAATACCCTCCATCTCTCTCAGTCTCTATTTCTCTCTCGAGTGCAGCATATTCATGCACAGGTAGGTTTTCGACACCTGTGTCCTAAACAGTTTACATTTACAGGTGACGTAAGCAGCGGACGACTTTCATTGAGATAATTTTAGACTGACCGCCTCTTCAAATGAGTAACGAGTGCAATCGCGCCTGATAAGAGAATCCCATCTGGCAAACACACATTCGCCATGCAGAGAGCCGTTCAAACTAATCAGGCCATATTTAATGCCACAAACCGCTAAGGCTCCTATAAAGTCTATGATCGTAAAGGAAAAATAAAAAATCTTTAGTCATATTTTGCTTGATTGAGTTATTCATGCATTGATAAGAGATTTAAGATTCGTCTAGCAGCTACTGATGTAAATTACGTCAATTGAAGATGCCGTAAAACGTTAAATCCCCAATGACGCATACTTACAAGCACCCACTGTAGCAACATGCACAATGTGTATAAATTACGATCGGCAGCAATTACATTACAACCAAGCATTAATCTCAGATGAAACACTTAATAAACAATGTAGGCACTTAATACCTATACGAAGCAATAGACATGATTAACATTACTTTCAATTCTTTAAATAATTCAATAAATAACTATAATTCAATTTACACAAAATAAAGAGAAAATAATTTCCAAACTAAAAAATATTTTTTTCTTGAGTTCAGCGCGTAGATTTCCACCCTGTCTCTCTCATTCGGTTCGGCGATAGCCAGATTATATCTTTCACGTGTTCAGATAAAATCTCCAAAAGCATATTTGGTAGTCATTGTACTAGTCGTCAACGGTACTGGGCAATCGCTGTAATAGAGACAAGATCCATTAGCACTCAGGAAGGCGCGATTCCGTAGGCTAATTAGACTCACTGGGTAGAGCCCATAACACCCTGTGTGACTTCTCTTACAATGCTCTCAATATCAACATTTGGATTGGACCTTAGCGTATTGCAGAGCTCTCGAATAAAGGGCGCGCCAGTGGAATTCCGATAGGACACGAAGTCCTCATAGGTGCAATAACACTTTAATATGTCGCTGGGCGCACCATGAGGCTGAGGTAAATGTGAGGATTATAGTTGCTCTATCAATGACATTCATCTCACCTTAACTGAATCTGTATCTTCCCAGAATTTTTCCAGCTCCCTGGAGCCCTTGGTTGCCTGAACGAAAAGCATTTTCGGCTTGTTGATCAGCGTTCTGTTGCGCAACAGTGGAAATATGATCTCATTATCGATATTGTAGTCTCCATCTCTGGCGGCTATTGTTTCGTACTGGTGGCACAGACTCAAGATGACCACCAAAACTGCTGACCGGTCCTCCAAGTTTTTCTCTTCCACTGTATATTAGAATGTATGTATCTAAATATATATATCTTGATATTCCGATTTGAGCAATTGGAATAATATGAGGAAATATGGTGGGATAGACAATGCGATTATACGTTTTCAACTCTCAAAATTGTGAGAGCAATGATTATGATAATTCTAATAATCAAATTCCTACAAATAACAATTTCATGCAACAATCGTAAAATGAGTTGAAAACTTTGAAGACCTTTCGATTCAAATCGAGTCAAGTCGTGAGTCGTACACATTCTTCCCCCTTCATATCACCGCAGAGACCAGACACATTTCAAATTGGACTCACGAGCTTGCATAGTGCTCCTGACATCAGCGACCGTTGCATCCGGAAAGATTGTCATTTTACATTTGAGTCCGACAAAGGTTGCCATCAAATGTTCGATGTCGTCGATGCTGCCAGAATGGAACTTGTTGTTGTCGAGGAGCGAATTGTTGAAGATGACAACCTCTGCGGGCTCCAGCCTTTTCTGCTCGGCTTTGGGTATTAGGGGACTTGCCGCCTGTGTCTCCATGGAGCTCTCTTGTCCTTGTTCAAAATATTTGGGCACGGCACCTGTCCTAGGATTAGGGCTTGTAAAGGGTTGTGCATCGGTGGCCCTTTCCACCTTGGCATTAGCGAGTCCTTGATTTTCGGCCAAGGGCATTCGGACAAACTGGCTGGGATTCACCATCAGGCAAGCGTTGCTATCAATTGTTGCCGAGTTTTGCACAGCCATATCGCTCGATACGGTGCTGGCATTACCAAAGGCTATCTTATTTTTAGCAAACATTTTGTTGTCCCTTCTATAGCCGTTTTGCGCTCTTTTCTCGCCCCTTCTCAAGTGCACTTGAGGCTCTGCCCTCCAGTCACGCAGACGTTCTAGAAGAAACTGACTGGGCGAGCAAACTTTTGCAGAGTGGAGGAGCTTTATCCGTTAACTTTAGTTGAGTTTTATTCAATTCTCGCTCACTTGTGCAACGGCGACTGCAGCTGTGGGGAAAATGCCCTCTGTGCAGATATCCCAGATCATTACTCATACTTATTGCCATCAGAGAGCAGTATGGAACTACTCGGGTACTGGGAAACATACATACAACTTATGTATGTAAACAAAGAAATACTATTATTTTTGTATTGATCCAATGAATGAACGTATTCAATATCGATATAACTAAATCTCAATTAGTTCGGACGAATGCACTTTAATTAATTTGATTAACATACGTACGTACGTACATCAAATTTCCAGGTAGTCTATTTTGCAAATATGTATGCATACATATTGTATGTATATATTCATATATGTATGTATATACAAATATATCTGTACATCTTAATTAGTTAGGTAAAATCATATGGGCAATCCCAATAATATTAAAGTTGACAGTTATACCATAAGCTTTTGCTATATCGATTTGCTTGAATTTACTTTGTCTCCTTTTAAATAACCGAGAGCTTTCGAGATACGCGCGCATATTAATAACAACAAAAAAAGATCAAAAGCTCCTCTCAGAAACAAAATGCGTTTGGTAGCTTTGGCGCTCTTTACATTGTTCTTTAAAAGCGCTCGCATTCTCTTTCCCTCTATCGCTCCCTCTCTCACTCTGTCGCTTTATTTGTTTAACTGCGGTGCGCCTCGTTCTTAGCTATGTTTATTGATTTTCAGTTTGCCGGCGTCTTGATATGCACTCAGAACTACACAAACTTACTAATACACAGGCAAGGCGAAGCTATCGTCCACAGCACTGCGATGTTAGTGAATCGTTTTAGACATTTCAGTGCATTGCCAAGCGTAGCATCGTGCGGTACATTATTGTCAACAATTGTGCCCTAAACAAGCAACGGCTACAGGTAGCGTAAACAGCTGACAAGTGTTTCAGGGAAAACTTCGCGGCAACAAAAACTTCTGTTTGCCGTTATTGGGAGAGAACTTCCCGATGGCAAACGAGTGCAGCGTATTTTGGACGATAAGATAATTCCAACGGGCTTGCAAAGCGCAATCGGCTTATCACCGGCTAATGCAGACTCGGCATGCAGATAACCTTTGAAATCCATCAAGGCTACATTTAATAGCACAAACCGCTAAAGTTCCCATGAAGTCCATACATTATAAATATGCTGAATTGGCTAATAATACGATTCCGTCGTAAATAATGAAAAGTTAAACGGGTAAAAATAAGATATCCCTAGTAATGCATTGATGATCAATCGATTGATTGATTCAGTCATTGGCGGTGTTCCGTTATAAGATCTGTAAAGCAGCAACCGGTATAGATTACGTCAATTGAAGATGCCGTGAAACGTTAAAAGCCCAAGTGATGCATAGTTACAAACAGCCACTGTAGCAACATGCAACAATTTGTATCAATTGGCCACAATTGCATGCGCCTTAACATGCAACTTAAACAAGCATAGATAGATCAGATCTCAGACCGGATTCCCAATCAAACAAGAATATATTCCAGTAATTGCTCCGGCGCCAAGGAAATGCGTTCACGAATATACATTAAATTAATAAATATACATATGTATGTATCTAAGGCTTGTTCAGTGATCAAGTAGTATTTTTAAAATCTTTTTAAATTCATAAATGCATTTTAAAACCTCTTGATATATATTTGAACAAAAGAATTGACAGATAACAAGTAAAACTAGTATTATCAATATCAACACTATTAATTAACTAATTGCAAGCTTCAACAAATCAGCCAGATATTCCGATAAAAAAAAAGCAAATAATTAATAAATACTATCCAGTTCAAATGGGCAATTTAAAATGTCATAATGTCTATATAAACAAATTAATTAACAGATGAGAACTTTAACTGTGAGCAAAGTTAACACTAAAATCAATTTACATCAAGTATCAACAATACGAATACGCAAAAGAGACTAGATTTTCCAATAGGAAGAGGGAAAAGAGAGAGCCTTTTGCTTGTGCGGCGACGTCATACGCTCAGCTGGGGATGCCCATCAAGCACGCACACACACACACACACACGCTCGCCTATAAGCTCTCTCGCCCCCCTTGTAAACGGGCATTAGACAATCAGTGCAGTGTGCTTGATAGTGCTGCCAACCACATTACAGAAATATCCAGTTTTGACTTAATGCACGTCCGAAGGGCAATTTGTTAGTTTTTGATTTGTTGTACACAATACAGATTCCTCAACGTTCTCTCATTGCAGAGTTCATCACTAGAGCCAAAAACACTTCACGCTGTGTCTATATTTATTTGAGTAAAGAGTAAAATACGGGACAAACGCACACGTGACCGTCGGCGGCGAATCACGAAAGTAACTGGATTTCTTTTTCGCACAAGTCACGTTAAACTCTAGAAAAGTACGTTGGCCATTTCGAAAAATCGACAAACAATCGACAAACATCGACATCGAATTGAGAATGGCACAATCAGACGCTGCGATGGACTTCGACGAGATACTCAGCCAAATTGGCGAGTTCGGGCGGTACCAGAGAGTGAACTATTTGCTCATCTGTCTGCCGGTGCTCTTTGCGGCCGCAAACAGTCTGTCGTATGTATTTACGGCCGGCACGCCGAAGTATCGCTGCCGCATCGAGGAATGTGAGGTGAACAAACAGCCGTATTACCAGACCGATTGGCTGGACGTGGCCATTCCGGGCACAAGAGACAAGCACGGCCATTTCACGCCCACAGACCCGTGTGTGCGCTTTGCGGCAAATGCTAGCCTCTTCCATCAGTGGGACACGTGCAACGCCTCATGGTTTCTGCCCCAGCAGACGCAGCGCTGCCAGCAGTTCGTCTACGACACGGGCGAGTACACCATTGTCCAGGACTGGCAGCTGACGTGCAAGGAGAACGCCTGGAAGCTCGCCTTCGTCGGCACCACCCACTTCGCCGGGCTGGTGATCGGCACAGCCCTCTTTGGCTATCTAGCCGATCGGTGAGTCATGGCTAGGGAATTTCCCGCTACTTAAAAGTAGTTGTAGTAGCAGTTGTTTTAGAGCAACTCATTTGGGGTCGCGCTGATTAGCGGCAGCGGCGTTGGGGTCGTTGGTACTCATTAGTTAACCCCGCTTCCGTTTCACACATTTGGCACATTGACTCTTTACAGATTCGGACGGAAGCTGATCTTTCTCTTCTGCACCATTTTTATGGGCTTGACGGGCATTGGCCAGGCCCTGGCCTGGGACTACTCCAGCTTCCTGGTCTTCGCCTTGCTTAATGCAGTGGGCACATCCGGTGTCTATCCGCTGGCCTTCATCATAGGCGTGGAAATGGTGGGGCCACGCAAACGGGAAATGACCTCCATTGTGCTCAACTACTTCTATGCGGTGGGCGAGGCGCTCCTGGGCCTCGCTGCCTGGTTGCTGTCCAATTGGCAGGTTCTGCAGTACGCGCTCTCTGTGCCGCCGCTGTTCTTCGTCGTTTACTTCTGGCTGGTGCCGGAGTCGGTGCGCTGGCTGCTGGCGCGCAACGAGCACGTCAAGGCGGGCAACATCATTAGGCGGGCGGCGCACGTTAATCAGCGCGAGCTCTCCCTGGAGCTGATGGCCAGCTTGAAGCAGCAGCAGCTGGATGCCGCGGACAGCAGCTCCGATAAGCACGAGCGACTGCAGAAGCAGCAAAAGCAACGCGAGATCTGGCCATCCGTGAAGCAGGTGTTTAGCTCCAGAAAGCTGGTTGGACGCTACGTTATCCTGCTGTTCATATGGTAATATCTATTCCTATCAGATGCGAGCTATCCCTCTAATCGCATATGCATTCCCTAGGGCTGTCAACGCTATTGTCTTCTATGGACTCTCGCTGAACTCGACCAACCTCAGTGGCAACAAATATTTGAATTTCGCACTGGTCTGCCTGATCGAGATACCCGGCTATAGCTTGGCATGGGTACGTTATCGATGTGTTCTACTATATATGCCTGCATATACTCGCATCAAAAATCATGCCTATTTATATACTTTCGGTCTTTCTTTAATTGTCGCACCCAAAATAGTTGTGCCTACGTAAACTCGGACGTCGTCTGGCTTTGTCCGGCTCGCTGCTGCTCTGCGCCGTCACGTGCGCAGCTAGCGGTTATCTGACGACGGGTATGCCATCAACTATCATATAAGACTATATACATATTTGTATGTATATATACTAATAATATATACTATTCTTAACCCTCCTTACATGCCTGCACAGTTTGTGACGAAAAACAGAAACGTAAAGAAACCCTTGAAAATGTATAATTTATAGAATGAAACTTCTATGAACGAATAATTCTCATTGACTTTTACAAAACTTCAAATATTTGGGTTAGATAATTTTAAACCAATTCGAAAATGAAGTATTATTCAAGTGTTCGTTCAAGAGTTTTGACTGTATTTCAGTAAGCTAAGGAAACAAATAATTTATATTTTATTTGTCTATCTATTTTGTTTTATCCACATAACAAATGCGCTCCACAGATTTTCATAATTAAGTATATCTCCTTGCTCCACAGGTGCCAATTGGCTGATCGTAACGCTCTTTTTGACGGGCAAGCTGGGCATTACCTCGTCGTTTGCCGTAATTTACACGTATACGGCGGAAATGATGCCTACGGTGAGAAATAATCAATATTCAGATATTTACGGCTCAGTTGATCATTTCCTCTTTTCAATCTCTTTCAGGTCATACGCAGCGGAGGAGTGGGCGTAATGTCCACTTTTGCACGTTTTGGTGCCATGCTGGCGCCCTTTGTGCCCTTGTTGGTTTGTGTTCAACTATTACTAACGATAAACCTTATTGCGGTTAAATAATTAATACTATTATCCATTTTAGGGAAGCTACTACGAGCCGTTGCCTTTGCTATTATTCGGGGCAATTTCAATGGCCGCAGGTCTTTTATCGTTTCTGCTGCCAGAAACCTTTCACAAGAAGCTGCCCGACACGGTGGGTTAGCCAACGTTGTGTTTCTCTAAATGGAACCTATACTCATATACATGTTTCTCTATAGGTTGCGGAGGCTATTGCCTTGGGCAGCAAGACTCGATCCGCTCTGAATCCAAGCGACAATTGCACATCCTCCCACGGGCAACAGCATGAGTCCATAATTGGATGAGGCGTATCCTGGAGAGAATACTTTCTCATTTAGTACAAAGCACTAGTAGAAGCATTAGACTTGTTTGTAATTTTTATGTAGCATCTGAATTTGTACTTTTAGTACGTACGTATGAATCTTTGCTATTAGTAAGTGCCTTAATAATTTGGTTCACAATACTCGATATTCCTAAAAATTTTTGCTTTGTAGCTCAAACTATGTTTTTTAATTGTAAACTATTAAATTATTTATATATACACATGTTTATAATTGAAACGGGCCAATAATCATTTACACACGATTCGCATCATTGACCGAAGAGACCCTCGAATAGAAGAGGGTCTGTTACAACTCCGAAACGATGCAGAAGCTTGTAGCGCTGCTTCTCATCGGTGCGCAGGCAGATGGGCTGATAGAAGCCTAAACGTCGCTTGCTCTTTGGCTCCCAATCTGGCAACAGATCCTCTATATCGACGAGCGATTCTTTGCGTCGGCCCCAGAAGTCTACGTAGGCAAGCTTCAACTGATCCTCCTGATTGTTGATGTAGATGAAGCCAATTATGTTTGAGGTCACATAGCTGCCCAGCGAGAGTGTCATCAGACCGGAGACGCCAATGGCTGCATAAATCCCCAGCGCCTCGCCCGAGACGTGACCCGCATGTTGCAAAGCAAGAACGAGCGGTGTTCCAGCCGCAGTTACAATTGCCTGATAGACTTTAAGGCGATTAAATGCAGCTACTAGTCGTATTAAGGGTAACCGATATATGGGTCGCCAATCAGTAAAGGCAGCTCCCAAAGGCGAGGATCTCCCGGCATTTGTTGTTGTTGACGTTGGATTTTGTATTGTTGCATAGTGTCGGCTTTTGAACACACAATATGACATGGGAAATCTTAGACATTGTGCACTATACAAGCGTTGCAGCACTGCAAAACATAAATTCTCTATTATTAAATCGCTAAATTTTATATTTGTGTTTATATAAAAATAAGAACTCACTTGTTGTGTGGCTGTTAGATAAACAGTATTGCTCGCTGTTAAGCTCACGCACATTGGTACTCCTCACTCAATTTGGTGCTGTTAACATAATATTAAACATAGTTATCGATATGTTTACACGACTATTCAATTTCCAAATATAACTGTCACGATATATGAAAAGCTCAAAAGTAAGTAGAAAGAAACGGTTGGCTAATAAAGCGAAGCTTGAAATAGTTACACACTCAATCTCTTAGCTGAGCTTTTGAGAGCCGACACATTAGCTGCGTGCTTGGAATTCTTATAAAAAGAGCATACACTGAGCACTGAGCATTGTTTAATAATAGATCCAATGATGAGCGACACAGCCCAGAGCGTTCAAAACTATTATTCCTCAGTACGAGTCGACAACGGCGCATAGCTCGTTGCTTCTACGATCGCGTGGGCGCGGATCTTTTTTGGTCAGTTACAGCACACAAATTTACATAGTATGTAGTTTGCTAAAGTTATAGCTTTTATTAATAATAATAAAATATGCTGACCGATGAAAATATTTAAAAGTTTTTGATAACTGTGAAAACGGGTTTTTTAACGTACAACCAATTAGCGCCTAATGCGCAAAGGAAGCTGCGAATATAATCGAATTATATTTAAAATTTCAACAACCGAATAAAAGATTAAATAACAGTTCAGCTAATCAATGTTTTAAGCAAAATACAATAGATTGATGACAATTTGTTATTTCGTTCGATGTGTTTAACAAGCTGCAAATATTTTTAGCACGATTTTGGCGTGCTGCTGAATTCGAAAATACTTTTCAAAATCTGTGTATGTGTGCGTAATTATATTTACCAAAATTTCTCACAAGTGCAGCATGTAAATAAAATAACACTATATACATTTATTATATATTATATATGCAGAAAAAACGAAACAAATTAAAAAACAGGCACAATAAAAACACTGAAAATTTATATATAAATTTGAGTTTAATTTGGAGAAAACGAATTCATTTGGTTTTGTAAAATAATTTAAATGAAAATCCATCCATACAGTAAAGCCAACTTGGATATGAAATTAAAAGTTTAATAATTTTACAGTTTTTTATTAAATTCAAACATATTAAAAGCTAAAACAAATTTGAATTTAACATTTATTTTATAACACATTGTTTGAATAGGACTTTTATACCCTGAACCCATTGAAAATGGAAAATCAGGATATAATGTTTTGTGAAAAGTATGTAACAGGCAGAAGGCCCACACTGCAGCGCAGCCCAAGCGCTGTAGCTGCTTACTGTGCAGTCAGCAGAGCGCGTGATTATACGTGTGTGTGGATGCGTGCATAAAAGATGTGCAGAATGAGTAGAATATCAGCTTGGAGGGTTCAGCGTATCTCCTAGTCGAGCAGTCTCGACTGGAGCCTTCTTACTTGTTTATTCTTGTTCTTGAAATATCGAAAAATGTAACTCAAAAAAGTCGCGTGTTACCGACTTCAGAATACCCCAGAATTTAGCGGAACTTAAGAAATCGGTATATGCTCAGAACCGATTCGCCACGCCCCGTGGACATATATTTTTCATCAATCTTTATAACATTATAGAATTACCTCACGCGCAAATCAGCATTTAAGCATTTCACGCCCCCAATGAGGACTAACCAACATCATTTCTGGCGTACCGGAAAATGCATTTTCCGATTTCCCTAGTAGGCGTCAGTGGGACGAACGGACAGACAGCAAAACGGACCGACGGATAAATAAATAAATAGTAATATTCAACTCTAATAATAATAATATTGGCAATATTATTTTCCGTTTTTAGAAAAAGTTTGGGCAGCATGTCGCTGACATCGCTGGGCATAAGCGCCGGCTTCATGGTCGGCTGCTGCACTGCAGCACAGATTGCGCGGCGAGTGAGTCAGCGCCTGCTCAGTCAGGACGGTCTTGTGCCGGTGCTGATGAACGAGGCGATCGCCGCGGCGGAGTTGTGCGCCTGCTGCTTTGAGCTGATCATCGGTAAGTGGTGTAGAGCGGCCGGAACTAAATACGTGATTCATGGATTTCGCTGGCAGTGGCTGACAATTTTGGTGTGGCCACCTATGCCATCTTTCTGTTTCTACTGACTATCTGGTGGGGCAAGGTGTGGGGCGACGCCTCCGCCTGCCCGTACACTCACATGGAGGAAGTGCTGGAGGGACGCACCAGTTTTAAGGAAATGGCGCTGCGCACCTGGGCGGAGCTGATGGGCGGCTGCTGTGTGTATCGCATTGTGCAGGTCTTCTGGTGGCTGGAGTTTGCCGAAACGCACAAGGGTCGCGCCTTCGAGGAGTGTAATGCCGACTTGCAGGTCAGTCCCTATGTGGGTGCTGCCATTGAGGGCGTGGCCACGTTGCTGTGCCGCCTCGCATCTAAGACCATTAGCGTGCAGGAGCCGAAGTTTAGTAGTTACATTGACTCCTTCATCGGAACCAGCCTTGTGGTGGCAGGTAAGTGCCCGCCCGCTTGCAATGTGGCTTCCAGTTGCCGCCATGTCCTCTCAAAAAGTTTACGCTTTTAATTATGCCCTGCTTGCAGCCTTTAACTTCTCCGGCGGCTACTTTAATCCGGTGTTGGCCACGGCCCTTAAATGGGGTTGCCGGGGCCACAGCAATCTGGAGCACATCATCGTATATTGGATTGGCGCCTGCATCGGCGCACTGCTGTCGGTACCCATTTTCAAGCTCCGTGCAGTGCGGCGTTTGCTGCTAGGCGAGGAGAAGGAAAAGCAGGCCTAACTGTGACCCATTTCTAGGGAGATGTAACCGCATACTTTTTACTTGTGCACAACTGGCAAGAGTTTATAATGATTGTGTTTAATCTTGTTATTGATGATTATTATCAAAATTTACACGATATTTTATAGCACAAAACTTAACAAAGAATTAGTTTACAGTTGTTTTTATCAGCTGTCAAGAGATTTGAAATGATCGAGCAGCGCACAATTGCTTACATTTTGCTATCGATAATTTGCGCCCAAAATGTACGTAGATACAAATACTCAAATACGATAGCACGATTTATCGAATTTTAAATTTCGAATATTAGTTTTATTTAAATAATTTCAATGAGAAAATGGCATAGCGAAAAATTCTAATATTCAATATGTAATATATGTAGTTATTGAATTCTTTAATTGAAACACTATTATTTTATAACAATTTATATAAATTTTGTTAAGCAGTTCATCAATTAAAATATTATTTATTATCTAAAATCACAAGTTTTATAATTTATTTATAAGTTATTATTTTACGTTTCTCGGTAGTTAAATAGGCATTTATGTATATATATCCTTAGCTTAAGTAAGCATATAGCCAGATATCTTACTAATGTGAACAGTTCAATATGTGTATATAAAGGTCTTAAGTGTCCTTGATTATATCTGTTACTGCTGGTGGACGGCGTCGTCGACGTCGTGTCACACGGAGTACCACTTCATCGTTGAGCCGCTCGAACTGATAGTCGCTATTGCCTAACGAGCAGCGTTTGGTCACCAGGAGTGAGTCGCTGCTGTTGAGACTCTGACTCTGGTCCAGGCTGCTCGCATAGAAGGTTTCATCGATGGTCACACTCAGCTGCGAGGGCTCCGCTGTCGTTGCTACCTCTGGTGGCGTTGGCGGTATAGAAGGATCGGCATTATTTATTTTGTGTACGTTGTTTTCATCTTTTGTGCTTTGCTTCAGCGGCGTTTGATCAAGTTGATCTGGTGTGAGACTATCTACATTTTCGCTGCTTGGCGATTTCCGTTTTCTAATCTTTCGTTCTCCGATCTGTTTCTTTCCGTTTTTCTGTTTTAACGGGCTGTGCTCCGCCGTCTCTTGCATTGGGAATTGCATAAGCATTTGAATGAGATCCTGCTTGGGCGTTTGTCCACCCTTCATCGATGTGGACGTGACAGCCGTTTCGTCTGGTGGGTCCTCGCCTTGACGCGACGTCTGATGCAGCTGCTTCAGTGCCATCTCGATGGTGTCCGTTTCTAGGCACAAATTCGGATAGCATTCCAGCGGTTTAACCGGTATCAGCTCATTCATCGCCGCTTCGAGTGTAGCGTCGTCTTCAGTGTGGTCTATTTTTGTAGAGTCCGGCTGGGCGTACATGACAGAGGCCGCCCCAACTGTTAGCTTCGGTGTAATTGTCCTGTTGAGAGTAACATTTGTTGCCGACTTACTATCATTCTGATTGACAGCAATAAACTTCAGCTGCGAATTCTCCGACTCAGACGCTGCCGGCGCTGCTTCTCCCATATTTGAGTTGGGGTCTTCTGTATGGTTCTGTTCCTCGTTCGAGACATCCACTTTGACGGCAATGTTCTCAATGTCCATCTTGATGGGCAACCGTATGTCCTCAATTATTTGTATGCTATCCATGCTGCGCACTGGCCGCTTGGGCGTCTTTAAATTCTCCTCGGCCAGCAGCGCGTAAGCCAATTGACAAGGATTTTGCTCCGGGCTCGTAGTGGACCCGTTTACTGTAGTCTCCATATTTTGTCGGCTTTCCGAATGACAGATAGCTTTCGCTTGCTCAAGCGAATTGTCACAATTTGATGTGTTCGCTTTAACAGCTTCTGTTTTAAATGTCACTAAGGATTCATTTGTATTGCTTTTCAATTGCTCAGCAGTTACACAGTCTTGTTTAACGGCTTCATTTGACTCCACATCGAGCTTGGCTATGATACGATTTTCAGTTTTCTGATTATCATCGCTCTCTGCAGTCATTTTACTGTCAGTTGCTTCACTTGTCAGTTCTTCAACACCTAATACGAGATCCGGCATTTCTTCCTCTTTTGATAAATCAGTTTCCCCTGAAGCGTCGTTTTCGGATGTGGCTTTACGCATTTCTGTATCCACATGTTTTAAAACTCCTTCACCATTCAGGTCATGTTCAATTTGTGAGACTAGATTGGCCACAGATTTAGCTCTATTTATAGTATCCACCTCTTCTGCTATCGTTCTTTGAAGTCCATTATTTAACTTTGTCTTTCCACGTTTTTTCTTCTTCTTTTTGACTCTTTCGACTTTTGGCGAATCTAAGTCCGCTTTGAATTCTTGATCATTCGTAGCCTCTGCTATCGAACTTTCATCTTCAGCTGAAATTCCTAAGACCGTTAATCTGTCGTCAGATTTCGTATCCACTTTTTCCACTACAACCTCTTCAGAATTTAAGCCCTGTGCATCATTCACATTAGTTAAATTTTCCTGATCGCCTAAACCCAGGCTGGAAGCATGTTTGTGTTCGTTTCCTTCAATTACTTCCATCATTTCATCCTTCTTCAAATCCAATCCAATAAGTTTACTTGCTCGTGCTTTATCCATTTCATTTAATTTTTCCTTGCCATTGATTAAGTCCATATGAATGTTATCGTTGTCCATGGCATTATCAGTATCGAATACTCGTTTCTGCTCTCCGGTTATGAGGTCCAAGCCGGGGATGTGATCCTTGTCCATGGCAGTTTTTGTATCGGATTCTCGTTCCTGCTCTGTGGCTATGAAATCCAAGCCTGGTATGCGCTGATGGATAGCTGCATCATTCACTATTATATCATCCAGTATTTTTACACTACTTGGCTTTTCTTTTACAACCTTGATCCCGGCTATCGATTCTTTTTGTCGGGGTGTTTTGATATTCGCTTCCTTTTCGGCATATTCTCTCCCATTTTTATTTGGTTGTTTGTCTGTGTCATTTACTAATTCCTCCGTGTTCATTTTAGATTCTGCAGAGCTTTCCATTAGTTTTGACTCCGCTTCATTAACTAGGATATGCTGTCTTGGCACCTGTTTGTCTATAATTATCTCTTTTTGGGCTACTTGCTTTATCCTCTCAACATTGCTCTCGAAATAATTATTAATGTCTTCCACCAACAATTGCTGTTCTTTTCCAATTAGCTCGTGAGTTTGTTGCTCTTCTTTGGCTTCAATTTGGCTTTGCGGGGTGTATAGCTCTATTGGTGTAAACGGGGAAGCATTGGCTAATAGATTTTCAATCACCTTTTGACTGTCTACGCAGCGGTTGCCAACATTTGACGGACTTTTTCGTGTGGGAGTGCTGCCAAAGAGTGCATCCATCGTCTCTTGTTTGTTACTCTTGCTTTGGGCTGTGCACTTAGCATTGGGTCCTCTCTCGGTTTCTCGGCAGCTGTTACTTTTACTTTAAGTGGGATAGGTGTCTTTAGAAGCAGGTAAATATTGCCATTTAATCTGTTACCTGAAATAATTCAGCTTACCTGTTCTTGCTGCTTGTTTGGTTAGTCGAACGCGAGCGCGAATGCGAACGTGAACGATATTGTGATCGTGATCGTGAACGTTTTCGTCTTTGATCCTTGTTTCTAGAATTGTGTCTCTGACTACGGATTTTAGAATGCTCTCGACTGCGACTACGACTGCGGCTGCGACTGCGACGTCGACTCCTGCCTCGTGCGCGATCCCGATCTCTATCTCGATCTCGATGCCTTTCTCGCTGCTTTTCATGATCTCTGTCGTTTGTATTGCTCATCTGCATTGCCGGAACCTTTGCTGTGGGAATCGAGCACAAGGGCTTATGCCGTTTGTCTTGCCTCTCGTGTTTCTCTCTCTCCTTCCCATCCCGGCCAATAGGTGGCGCTGCCTGGGATCGCTTCGCCTCTGGATTATCATTTGTCTTTGCCTTTTCATCGCAGTGGTCGTTCTTGTTGTTGAATGCGATTTCGTTTTCAGTTTTTCTGTCTGCCATTTCATCGCGCTTAAAGCGTTTCGACTGCTGGTGTTGCTGCAGCTCGGTCGAAGAGGGTATCTGAGACTTGGGCAGCCCCAGTTTGGGCGGTTGCTTGCGCCTAAAGCAAATATCATCTTTCCTATGTAACAGAACATAATTAGAGGAAGCAATGAAAGATCACGCATTACTGAGCTTGTAGTTACGCCCTAGCTACTTACTCCTTGCGCAGCTGTATTATTTGTGCGTCCTTGCGCTTGATTTCTGCTTTTGCCGTGTCCAGTAGATTTTGAAAATTTACCTCCATTGTCCTGATTTTCTTGGCAAGTGCTTTTTTCTCCGCTTGCAAACTCTCAATTTCGAGCTTTGCGGCGTCGTATTTCGCTTCCCAGGCTTCCAATTCTTTGCATTTCTAGTGACGAATCCAATTAATTTCGTTCAACTCAGTGCGGAAATACACTTACTTTTGTTTCAGCTTCTTGGAATTGATCCAAATCATCATAGATATCGAGTTCGTCCTGTAGCATTTTACATAAACATTCGCGAATGTTTTATGGAATGCAGCAGCAGTCTTAATGCGCGAAATGCGTCCAGTGTTGGTTAGCGCCTAATCGCAGAGACATTCTGTAAGCAAGTTTGCGTTTATGGGTAGCACTGAAAATTGTATCAGCTGGCGCAATCAATTTGAACATTTACTTTACTGTCATGACACGAATTTAGTCTCACAGTTAAAAACTATATTTTATACGTGCACACCCAAATACATACATATATTGGCAATCGATGTAATGGCCGATCTACAATCGCGCCCATATTATTACAAGCTTGAGCGCCAAAGGTTTGCTTGCGTTACATATTCGATAACAGCATGCTTTCTACTGCTCGCTCTGTTGCAATGGTATATGTTTTATTTATTGTAAGTAATTATTGCAAACAATTGGTATTAATGTCATACAATATTAATTATTTCCTGTCCAGAGAGAACACGAATAAGTATTTTACTAAAAATTATTGGCTTGGCATTATATTCTTCGTACTCAGCTTACTGCTTATACTTTTATTCATATTCTTCGAAGATTTGCGATTCTTTACGCCCATTAATTGGATAGTTGCCATACTCATAGTAAGTTGCAATTAATTTATAAATTACCTTCAGCCTATCTTATTATTTAACAGTTTGAATGCATTGTCGTGGGCGTAACCTCGTTAGTTGTGCGTCACTATAAATATCATTTGCTAATGAGTTACTTTATATGGGCCATTGTGCTGGTAGTATTCATTTTATTGGGCTCCTTCATTCCAGTGAGCAAGTATTTAAATATCCATATCACGCATATTATAAATTGCAGCCCTTGCAGCACGACTTAACTCTGGATATTGTGGTACTTGTTGTGTTTGGAATTATTTGCATAATTGGAGCCATGTACTTTCTGATGCTTCATATCGTCGCAAATGTGCCATATTCATTTATTGTATACCGGGCGCTCGTCGTTTGCAGCATCGTTACAGTATGAGCTCTTGAATATTTAATTTGATTATATATAATAAGCGAAATTTTGTCATTTACAGTTTATAATGTATCACGCCCAAATCATCAATGGTGGACGCTTTGCTGAAATTCGTGACAACGACTATCTGTTGGCTGCGCTTATATTGTTCTACGATTTCTTGCTAATGTATTTATTAACTTTTCAATTGGCTCCAAAGTGGAGTGATTTGTGTGATTCTCATAGGGATATAACAGGCAGCCTTGTATTGGATCACCATTTAGTCAAACCACAAATTAATATTTCGGGAACTGCGCAACCACGTATACCGTGATTTGGTTTGAGTTTGCGCGCTCTGTTAAATTGAATGTCGATAACATACAGTTGATGGGCAGCACTTATTTAGGTGGCAGCCAACTTCACGCGTTTCGAAATTCTGGCGCGCTGCAGCTGTTTGTACTAAGTGTTTTGTTGTTGTTGTTGTTGACATTACTGCGAATAAACTTTATTTGGCACAAAGCTGACATAAGCAATTGTTTTTATATTTTGCAATATTACCGAACAGAGTTCAATTAAGCAAGAGCCATGGATCCAACCATATCTGTCTCGAAGGTGAGCTCCTAACTTGTAGGCTTTGCATATTGACAATGTTTCCTATATTTGTTTAGGGCTGTTTTGTATACAAGAATGGCGCGACACGCGCCAATAAAAGAACGCCTAGCAAACGAAAACGTTCTGAGACAACACCCAGTCTGCTGGGCAAGGAGCTGACCAGCCAACCTTTCTATGCTGCCTACTCTGAGTGCTGGAACCAGATCCATAGTCACATAGTGCAGTTGCAAATGGCGAGCAATGCACGGACGCTCGAGGAACTGATGGATTTTGTAACTGGAGAGCGGACTGACAACATGGACAGTGGTGAAGTGCTGCCCACAGCGGCGCTGCTGACAGGTATCAACCAGCCTGATCATCTGAAGCAATTTGAGACGTTCACGCAGCGTCTTCATACTCAAAAGGCGGCTCGGGTCTGTGTGCTCCAATCGCGAGATTGCACCACTTTGAAAGCGGCGGTGGAGTCCATGGTATACAATCTGATAGATGAGCAGTCTGAGCCCGTGAATCTAGATGAAGGGGATGAAGATGAGGGACGTGAGCGGGATCGCAAACGTCTGCGTCGCACGCAGTGCACCATGAAGCATCTGCATTCATGGTACGCAAATAACTATGCTGGTGGGGATAAACACGGAGCCTTGGTTGTTATTTTGCCGGATTTCGAATGCTTCAACGCGAGCGTGCTTCAAGACTTCATTCTGATACTCAGCGCTCAATGTGGACGCCTGCCCTTTGTTCTAGTGCTAGGAGTAGCCACCGCCATGACAGCGGTGCACAGCACCTTGCCGTACCACGTGAGCAGTAAGATCAAGCTGCGAGTATTTCAGACCCAGGCTGCACCTACGGGGCTTAATGAGGTATAGTTCAGAGACTTCCCGTCAGCTATTCTCGTCGCTTACGTATGTTCACTTATGTTCCAGCTGCTCGACCAGGTGCTGCTCTCGCCGAAGTATGTGTTTCATTTGTCCGGCAAAGCGTTCAAGTTTCTGACGCACATCTTCCTTTACTACGACTTCTCTATACACGGTTTCATACAGGGCTTCAAGTACTGCCTCATGGAGCACTACTTTGCCGGCAATGCCTACGCCCTATGCACCAGCTATAGCCAGGCGCTGGTGCGCATTAAGCAGTTGACGCATGAGGACATGGAGACCATACGACGGCTGCCCTCTTTTCGCCCCTATGTGGAGCAGATCAACGATTGCAAACGCATCATAGCCGTGCTCACCGACGACGATTACTTGAAGAAGAAGCTGCCACAGCTGCTTCGCGATTGCCTGCTGCACTTCATGCTCTTCCGCTGCTGCTTGGAGTTCTTCACGGAACTTGTGGGCGATCTGCCACGCTGTCCGCTGGGCAGGCTGCGGCGAGAGCTCTACGTGAACTGCTTCAACAAACCCATCAGCGAGCAGCCCGAGTACAAGGAATGCTGGCAGATGCTAAGCTTTATGTCCAAAGCTGAATTTGTGGCCAAATTAGGCAGGTGTATTGCGCGCACTGAGCTCTTTCTCACCGAGCAGATAGCTCCTCTAGAGCTGGGCGATGCGTGCTCGGACTTGATGCGCGCCAAGCTTCAAGCGCTCAAGCAGTTGCTCAATGATGTCGAGCTGGCAACCATGGAGCTGCAAACAGCCGCCATTGAAGCCGATTCGCTAACAGACGGTGCTCCATTGAGCGACCTCACGCAGGTTGCCTCCCGCCAGGAGCTGAAGGAGCAGCTGCTGCTGCGCAGCAAACAGGACAAACAGCAATCCACGTCGGAGTTCAGCCGCGCTCTCAATAAGATTTTGACTCTCATTGAGACGGATTTGGTGCTTGCCCATCTGCGTCCGCTGCAGCAGGCACCGCCGCTCCACGAAATCTACGTCTTCAGTGATATTGCGACTGTTCGTCGTAATATCATTGGAGCCCCTCGTGCAGCACTGCATACGGCCCTCAATAATCCTCATTTCTATATGCAATGCAAATGCTGCGAGCTGCAGGAACAGTCGCAGCTGACCAGCACCATGCCCGACCTGTCGGTGGTCTACAAACTGCACTTGGAGTGCGGTCGCATGATTAATCTATTCGACTGGCTGCAGGCGTTCCGTTCCGTTCTGCGGACTGGCGAAGAACAAGAAGAGAACGAAATGCCCCAGGACCAGATCGATCCACAGATTCAGTGAGTATATCAAATGAGTATATAAAGTATGTCTAAATATTTACAAATTGATTTGCCTTCCTTTGCTCAGAGCTCGTTTTACTCGCGCTGTGGCCGAACTTCAATTTCTGGGCTACATTAAAATGTCAAAGCGTAAGACGGATCACGCCACACGTCTCACCTGGTAGAATATACCATATCCATTGCTGTAAATTATACATATACCACATATATCCTGCCTAATCAGATCTATTTATTGCCATTTACATTCGAATCAATCAGATTTTCGTTTAGAGATCTGGTTGGTATGCTTTCATCAAAATAAAACACGTCTTGTTTATTTATTGATTTAAATTATTAAATAAAAAATTAAATATACAAAAATTCTATTTTTATTTATTATTAAATAAAAAATTAAATATACAAAAAATTGTATTTTTATTTATCACATGAAAGCTCTGGTTGACCCTGCCATTATTTATTGAATTTAATTATCCGCACAGCACGTTTTCATTTTGTCTACTGGCTTTAAGATAGATAAAAGTGTCGGAATTTAGATCAAAGTGAAGTCACACTTGTAACTTAGCAATGCTGGCATTTTGGCAATAAAAACTATAGTTTCTACGTGGGCTTTGTAAACAGTACATTTGAAATGCGTGGTCCACTTAAATTTTAATTTATTAAAAAGAATTCAATAAACTCATTAGTTAGTGTACTGAAATGATATAATCATAATTAGATATAGTCTTTTACTGATGTATAGCCATGATTATTTATGCATGTAGTTGGAATTTACAATTCGTCTGATTATGATCGTATTGTTAAGCAGCATAACTATAAAAACGAAAGACTTCCGGTATTATTTTTGGAGCATGTATAGTTGGATCCTTATTTCCTTATACTTTTGGAAGATCAATAAATTCAGGGAATGCGTAAAAATGATATAAGATCAACAGGATTTTTTCTACGCAGAAAGTCTAACACATGAATGCGTATTAAAGTCAGTACAGCATACTTTTGCTTATATGTAAGTATATTATTTTGTTTATATATTCTATATATTTTCGCCATGATCGCAAGGCATAAAGTCCAATTTTTTATCCTTCCAAAACTCAAGCAAGCTTTAGTTGTTGATTGTACCCGTAAATGTAATTAAAATTTGCAATTGTTGTGTGAGTGATTGAATAGAGAAACAAAAATATAGTGAATTTGGAAAATCTTCCTCCAAGTATTTAGAATCAATACAATATTTAATATTAGTTTCCTATGATTCCTATGATTGTTGCGACAACAACTTGCAAAGATATAAAGTGGCACTCAAGGTGTCTTTTAAAGCCGGTTGTTATTATTTTGGTTGATCGGGGGATCCATCTGTTACATGTCGCATCAGTTTCTGCGAGGAAACCCAAAAGGAAGACTGATAAAGGTATTAGGAGCTACCAGGGATGAAACACAAAAAAACTTTGACTTAACAAATCATTGATCTCCAATGATCTACTAATTAGCTAACAAATTAGCAATAAGTCAACATTCACAATCTACATAAAGCTTGGGTATGCGATTTTTATTTCCACCATATTGGTGAAATTGTCTTAAATGAGAAGGAATAAAAATGTAATTCAATTTGATATTTTAAAAAAGTGCCCCACTAGGGGCGCGTCAAATTGCACCTGAAGATATAGCAGTATTGATGCTAGAGACCTGAAATATCATATATATACTCAGGCTGACCACCCAAGACCAAAAATCTATAGCGGATATATGTCCGTCCACAGGAGGCGTAGCAAACCGCCAAAGTTTATATCTCCTAGTGTATAAGAGCTAGAAGTTTCAAATTTGGATAGTTGAGTTACTAGTGAACTCCTCTATCGATGACCCAAAAATAATTGTTGCGCCTCTTTATAGGCGTGTCATATCGAAAAATACCGTGTAATTTGCACATTTTTGGAGCGCAAGCGTCCAAATTTTGCAGTTATGTTACCGTTAGCTCGTTCTAAGAACTGGATTATTATTTGCATAGTGTCTCTCTTTAAGAACAGTAATGAGAACAAAATGTGCAGTAGAAAAGCTCAAACAGAACTTTTGCACTTGTTCGGCTTTGTGTAGCAATATTTTGAGATGAGTTATGAGCAAATGTAAAATTGGTTTATATTAGTTAAATTAGTTATAAAAAAATATGTTAGCAGAACATGATTTCGTTGACCCTAGAGAAATGCCCATATTTTAAATCGTTCATAAGGAGCTTTGGCTTCTGTGTCCATTTGATAAAATTTGCGCCGGATTGATATCAACTACGTCACTGAATATCATATTATTTGAATTAGGGTTAACTGCGCTATCTCTGACGACTAACCTCAAAACTGTCTATTAATAGACTGGAAAACAGTAGCACTAACCTAACCAATACTATACGGCCACACACACTATACGGCCGCAGCCGCCGCACACGTAATTAAATTGAACATATGCCCCTAATGCGCTTATGTTTGCTTAAATCTCAGCCAGACGCACTCTGCTTCTGTGTTTGCTGGAGTATTTACCACAAATTATTTGAAATATGGTGCAAGTGCGGCATCAAGGAAAACGCTGCCCACTTTGTCATATGGGGTATTCCCACTCTCCTTTCGGCTTGTTCCGTTCCAACTGTTCGCACATATTGGGTGGGTCACCCTGTTTCTGGGAGCCAAGCAAATAGTATAAAATGTGCCACATTCCGGTAAAGTGCCACAGTTTCTCTCTACATCCCGCTGTGGATTGTGCTGTGCTGCATTGAGATATCCAGATACAAAAGCGACTGAGCTTTCGACTACCATGTATATACTAGCTCCATTGGGGAAAAAGGAAGTGGCCTTTCTTCTGCTGCTGTTGGCCAGCTCAATGGGCAGCATTGGTGGTGCACCACTTGAGGTAAGTCACGACTTTAACTGGAAGTTTAACTGGTGGTTTGATAACATGCATGTCAAATAGGCCCCGGAGGTATGTCTCTTCCAATCTGGATCTATGGAATGCTCACCGGGTAAATTTATATAATACTTAACCTGATACCTTATTATAGATATAGATTAATGTGGCTCGTTTTCATTTAAATACTTTTTAGATATTATATTATTTTACTATATAACTTTCTTAGGCTAATATCAGTTTTCCGCTTTTAATCAGATTTAAGAAACCATATACTATATATAAGGTATATTTACGGTACCGTGAATCAATACTTTTAACTCACGTTTTTTTTTTTAAATTTTTTTTACTTGTATACCTAAAATTTTATTAAGTCGAAACACGTCTCTAGTTATCTTTCACTTCTGCCAAAAAAAAAAAAAAAAAATTTTTTTTATTTTCTTAAAATTACTGTCTCTAATTTGGTTGACATCCTTCAATATTTTATTATACCCTAGATTTGCTTGATACTTATAAATTTTTTGTAGACTCATTGAAATTGATCATCCTAATATGGGTTAGATGGGTTGGCTGGCAAAAATCCTCAGACCTAACCCTCCACGCGGGTGCCGGCTGGGCAATGGACGCTTGAAGAAGTGTTGGAATAAACGGAGAACACTCTTTCGTTTATATCTGACACAGCTTCGCGTTTAGCTAAGGACTCAATGCAGCCCTCAAATAGAGAGCTGAAAATGAGCCATGGTCTTGAGGTACTGAGAACAATTCCGTAAATATATTTCGTTCCAAAAAGAATCTATCTATCTAAAAGAGCCTGGAATAGATTTTAAATAGTTTACAAAACTTGTTCGCATTGCTGACAGAGGTGCCTTAAAAAGTAATAACCTTACAGTTGGGCGCTACCGATTCCAGAATACTCATTCACAGCAGATCAACAGTACTTTAGTCATTGAACTCGAAGTTTATAACTGTATAACCACAGATGATATGATTACATAATGATTCATTCCTATTGATCTTGGTTTGTCAACCCGAATACATTTACATTTAATTTTTCAACTACTTATCTACTTATCTAGCAGTTCTGGCATAACATCTAGCATTTCAAATGCATTTTCCGATTTGCCACGCCCCACTGGGCGGATGGCGAAAAATTGAAGACTATCAGACGAGCTTACAGAAGAGTATACATAAATATATTCCTAATTTCAAGACTCATAAGGATAGAAGGATAAATAAACAGACGGACGGACAGCGGCACAAAACTCATTTCACTTCTTGAAGGAGTATAAGATGTAAGAGTGCTCTATCCAAGACTTCTTGGAGTTCGCATTCGCTGCAGATATATATATGTACCCTATTAAACCTCCACTTCTATAGAGAATCTAATCAATTATGTATTTAATTAATGTATGTCGAGTATTCATAAACAACGCTAATGAGCATATACCCCATGGATTCATTGGTCCTTAGCTTAACTGGGACCTGGATAATTTGTACAATTGTGACAAGGTAAAATATGTAATAAATTGTTAACTGACCTTTGTATTAAAAACAGAAAAATAATCAAAATTCAGTTTTTCTCTTTTAAAAATCATGTCTTGCATTTAATAAATTAGCACATATTTTATAAATTTTAGCTAATAAAAAGGTTTAAAGAATCAGAAATTCATAGAATATCAACAAAAATGCAGCTCAGACTGTGCACCCAAGGATTAGTTGATTCACATTAGCTTCAGCGTCTTGATGGCAGCAGCAATGCGTTCGATTTCGGTACGGGATTCGGTTAGCTTCGTATCATTGGCCGCTTGCACCTCGGCAGGTACCTTGGTGGCGTAGTCGGAGGCCTGAATGGCCTGGCTGAGTTTGCTGACGGTCTGTTCCAGTTGATCGCGTTTCTTCTGCAGCTTGGCAATCTCCTTGTCCGCCTCGATCAGGCCCTTGAGCAGTAAATGCACTTCACACTGTCCCGAGATGGTGAGTATGGCGCAGCCAGCGGGCGGTGCAGTATCGAATGCCACAGTGGAGCAGTAGGCAATAGTGGCCAAGTCGCTGGCATAACGCTTGAGTATCGCATTGGGCGCTGGATCTGTGCACACAATGTAGGCTTCCGTCTTGGTCTTGTTGGGCAAATTGTAGTCGGATCGAGCGGAGCGTATCACACGCGCTGCCTTCTGTACGAATTCCACATCCGATTCGACCTGAGGGTTGCGCCAGCTGGTATTCGCTGTGGAAATGAAAGGTCATTAAATATAATTCGATTATGTCGATTATGCATGGCTATTTCTCACTTGGATAACTGGCTACGCAAATGCTGGGCGTGGTGTCTGCCCGTGGCAGACGCTGAAACAGCTCCTCGGTAATGAAGGGCATGAAAGGCGAGAGCAGACGTAGGCCATAGTCCAGGCACACATATAATGTGCGCCTAGCTGCAGCCTGCTGCTCGGCATTACCGCTCTGGAAGATGGGCTTCAGGCACTCCAAATAGACATCACACACATCGTACAGCCAGAACGCATAGCAGGCACTGGTTACGGCCGCGAAATCGTAGGATTCAAATCCAGCATTGCATGCCTCAATAGTGGCCGCCAATCGGGACAGAATCCAGGTGTCCATTTGATTCGATTGATTTGAGATTGTCACCTGGGTGTTGTAGAGCTCATCGCCGGTGAAGTAAAGCAGGGCGAATTTCGTGGCATTCCAAAGCTTGTTGCAGAAGAATCGATAGCCCTGCACGCGATTAATATCCAGATTAATATCACGAGCTTGCGTGATGTAGGCACACAGTGCAAAGCGCAGCGCATCCGAACCGCACTCGGGTATGCCTTGTGGATAGTCCTGTTTCTGACCCAGTTTGGCTTTCTCAATCTCACGGGGATCCAAGTTGGAGCCAATGAGTTGCTTGTGCAGGCCCTCCAATGAAATACCATGAATCACATCCATGGGATCGATAACATTGCCCAGCGATTTGGACATTTTGCGTCCGTGAGCATCACGCACCATTGGATGTAAATATACCTCCTTGAAAGGCAACTTTCCCATCAACTTCTGGCCGAAGAAGACCATGCGCGCTACCCAGAAGAAAAGAATGTCGTGTCCTGTCTCCAATAGGGACGTGGGATAGAACGTCTGCAAATCAACTGTGTTGTCCGGCCAGCCGAACACGGAGAACGGAAACAGACCGGAACTGAACCAGGTGTCCAGCACATCCTCATCCTGCTGCAACACAATTTTGCTGGCATCCACGCCAAAGCGTGTGGCCGCCTTGCTCAAGGCCTCCTCTTCACTACGTGCCACGATCCAATACTGTTCATCATCGGGCTGTATAGAGAAATTGCGAAAATGTTTATTTTGAGATACGAATAAAATAAGTTTAATGCTCACCGTGCTGGCTTTAATACTGGCATCATTAAAGCTCACATGATAGGCGGGTATGCGATGACCCCACCAGAGCTGCCGCGAGACACACCAGTCCCGTATGCCATCCATCCAATGATACCAGGTCTTGGTGTGATGCTCCGGCAAAATCTTTAGCTCACCAGACCGCACTGATTCCGTGGCAGCGGCAGCCATATCCGCACAGCTGACATACCATTGCGGCTTGATGAGTGGCTCCACCACATCCTTGGAACGACTGCAAATGGGCACAACCATGGCATTATTCAGTGTTTCGCGGTAGAGTCCCAATTGCTTAAGCTTTTCCAGCAGCCGTTTTCGGCAATCGAAACGCTTAAGTCCCGTGAACTCGCCATAGTCGCCAATGATAAAGCCGTCATCATTGAATATGGTAATGAAGGGCAGATTGCAGCGTTTGCCCACCTCGTAGTCATTGGGATCGTGGGCGGGAGTTATCTTAACGGCGCCCGTGCCAAAGCTCATGTCCACAAACTCATCGCTGACAATGGGCAGGCGGCGATCGCAGAACGGATGCACCACATGCTTGCCAATCAAATGCTTGTAGCGTTCGTCCAGTGGATGCACTGCAACAGCCGTATCACCCAGCATGGTCTCGATGCGAGTGGTGGCAACAATGATCTCCTCGTCGCTGCCCTCCACCTTGTAGGCGAACTTGATGAGCACGCCGAACTCCACCTTCTCATCGTAGCCCGGAATACTTAGGAATGTACGGCCGGGCAGTTCCACTTTGTCCACTTCAATATCTGAGATGGCGGAGCGCAGTGAGCACGACCAGTTCACCAAGCGGGAGCTACGATAAACGGTTCCCTGTTCGTGCAGACGCACAAAAGCCTCCGTAACGGCGCGACACAGCTTCGGGTCCATGGTAAAGTTTACGCGCGTCCAATCGTAGGAGGAACCCAAAGCCTTTAGTTGATCATAGATGCGACCGCCCTTTTCACGTCTCCAGTCCCATATGCGCTCAATGAATTTTTCGCGCCCCAGATCGTGCCGGGACAAGCCTTCTTCCCGCCAAAGTAGCTTCTCAACGACCACCTGCGTGGCTATGCCCGCATGGTCACAGCCCGGCACCCATAATGTCGTGCGTCCCTTCATGCGGTGATAGCGCGTGATGGCATCCTCAATGGCATTGGTCAAGGCATGACCCAAATGAAGGGAGCCCGTAACATTCGGAGGCGGTATGACCATGATGAATTTCCCATTCGGATTAGGGGCATCAATAGAATCGCGCTGAGGGAAAGCTAATTAGAAATTACTTTAAAAAGAATATATTTTTACACTTACGCCATATTCGGGTGTGAAGAACCCCTGCTTCTCCCACCAGCTGTACCACTGGGCCTCCACGTACCGTGGACTATATGCATCGGGAAGTGCTCCGCTGATATCCTTCTTTTCGCCAGGAGCTGTGCTGGCGGTATAAACTGCTGATTCTTTGACTTCTTTGGTGCGTTTCTGTAACAACAAAAGCGTGATTGTAACTTTCACTGAGCCAAGCTAAATAACAGCACATATGAAATATGGAAGGTGAGCCTAAAAATACCCTGCACCTCCAGGAGAATCGTATATCTTACATGTTGTTTGCTCCGTTATTTACATTTGCAATACCTGACATAAATACTTGATAAATATTAGTTTTCTTTCTGAAATAATATATAGACAAATTTCCTAACCGTTTTCTTTCAATATGTGTTATTTTAATTTAAAATATTATATTTTTACGATACTTTTACTATTGCCACTTACGTACCCTCTCACAAATTTATCATACCCATTTCCAGATTTTTGTATACAGGGCATAACAATAGCAGCGTAATTAGCTTTCACTTTTCTGCAATGTTTACGATTTTCACAATTACTATTAATGGAGTTGAAATTGAAATGAGTCGAAGTTTTTGCACATCCGTGCATGAGTCATTCGAGTGCCGAAATACCCTACACGCTGCCCTTCTCTGTTGCAAGTACAACTCCAATCGGCATAACCTATGACAATTCGTGGCACAGACAGTTACCTCGGCTTTTTCCTTCTTTTCTCCTGCCGCTGGTGCTGCTGAAGCCTTTTTATCCAACTTGGCCTGTAATTTGGCCAATTTCTCCGCTTTCTTTGCCTCCTTTTCCAATTGTTTGGCCGTCTTTGGTGGGCCTCCATCACCGGCTGGCGAATCGGTGCTGTTTGGCTGTTTCTGTTCCGGCATGCTGCTTATTCGTGTTTATAGCTAAGCTGTTGTATTGCGAAATAATGTAATGCTGTTATAGTTTTTGCTGATGCAATGTACATATTAATAAAGGTAAACTCACTTTTCAAGCTCCTCATGCAAATCGCACTCACAGATGAAAACGTGTGCAAAAGGTGTGACCAGCACAGCCAGTTATTTTGCCGTATAATATCGATATATAGCACTCAAAGTACTCAAAGTACTATCGATGCTTGAATCGTTTTATCGTATGTGGTGCAGCTCTAGTTCTTTCAATGTGTTTTGTTAAATTTAGCAAAAATTTTGCAGTTTCTATGTATTTTGTAACAGTCCATTGTGAAGTGTGTGACTACATAATCTGAAAAGTTTTATGTGTGTAAAACCAAATGACAAATGTTGTTTGCAGAGTATACTGCAGAAATGCCAATGGACAGCGACACCACAGACAAACGCGTCCCTTAAATTGAGTAGTGCAGTTGTATATAGATACTGATTGGAAACCACAAAAACAAATATAGTGGTATTTTTATGAAGACAGCGATAACACAGTAAACAGAAACGGAGACAGCCTAGCACACACTCACACACGTGTTGACACCCACACTCAGGCATGTCCAGCAGTACGAGCTGATCTATTGTAAATAAACCGAATATACACGTCTATTGTGAACTCGGTCACGTACGCCGTTTGTTGTTGGATTTGTGTTCTGAGCCCCAAACTATTGCGAATTTGTAGAAAGCATTTTTATTATCGATATCAACTGACGAGCCGAGCAGCATGTAAGAAAAAAGTGCAGCGACTTCTTAATTAAAGGTAAGTTACTCCTAATTAGCTTTATAAATGAGGTGCAATTCAGTCAAGTTTTGCACAAAATTGATTTTTCAAGTTACCTTTGTGCCGTGCAGCGAGCCGCATTGTCGAGCCTAATTGACAGCTCTCTTTGCGGCCCACTCTTTCCTTCGGCTTTATCTTTTGGGTTTCGTATATTTTTTTGTAGCCGGTCAATGCGTAATTTGATCTGCGGCTGCGATTTTTAGTTTATTTTATATTTTGGCAACTTAAGATAAATATGTATTGATGGAGTATTAGTTAGTTAAATACTAATTACTATGCAAAATCTGTACGTCTGTCGGTCTGCGATAATATTATCATTGCCTTCAAATTTTGAATGTTGTGGAACATATCAGAAATTTATAAATTTTGAACAAAGTAATTTTTTGTTTCTGCGGATGACGATAGTTTGGCCATTATATAGTAATCTTTGTGTATCTAAAATTTTAAAAATTCTGCTATTATTCTCAGAACTGTTTACTTTATTATATTACTCTATTGATTATAAAAGCCGGTGATCTATATTTACAGTTAAATTATGTAACTAGGCAATTAACTTTTATTTTGAATTTTTTTTACTAGATGATTTATATTATTGCTTTATGTATATAGTACATATTTGTCAAAAGAACTTTAGATCTCCATTATTTATTTGCAAAGAAAGGAAAACAAAAGTTCTGTTTTATATAATTGTATTATAATATATCAAATTTAAGATTGTAAGATCATTTGTTAAGGTAATGGAAACCCATTACAGAGATAGAGATAGTTGTTCAGTTTATTATAGCATTAGAACTAACCAGTAAGGACTAAGAACTTTTTCATCTACAGAACTTGATTCTGTTTTGGCATATAATTAAAACAGCTTTTAAACGTTTCGTTAATCTAAGACAGTTTGTAGTCTTTTATTATTAGTGATATTTGGTGTGGCCACGCCTTGATGTTGAAGGCGACAGCTGCTCAGCTATCGCGGTGTTAATGACTTCTTCTAATCAAACAAACGCACCTCGGCTCACGGTGTAAACAAAGCGTCAAACAAATGTTTGAAAAGCAAAAAAAAGTTATTGACATGCGTAGACAACCCTTAAGCAGCGAGGCAGGGCAACGACGCAGGATAATGAAACAAAGGCTCACGTCCAGGCTAGCCCAGACGACAACTGACCTGCGACAAAGACAGCGCCAGAGAAACATCTGCTTCTCGCAGCTTGAGCCAGAGTTCGAGTTCGAGTTCGGGTCCTCAAGATGTCTGTGTCTGTGGGCTACCTGCAGACAGGACAGCACACAGCGAGTAGAGAGTAGAGTGAAGAGAAAGAGAGAGAGAGAGAGAGAGAGAGAGAGAGAGAGAGAGGGAAACAGAAAGAGGGGCTGGGAACAGGACACCCAAGCAAAGTTCAATGTACGCCTGCGCAAACATTTCACAGGATGCACACGCGCAGCTGCGACAGGATTTGTCCCTCGGATGTGCGTGATTTTTGTTCTCTCTGTCTTCAGCTCTGTTCGCTCCTTGTCTTTTATTCTTTTGCTCAGTCTCTTCTTCCATTTTGCACTTCCTAAACGGAAATCTCAAATGTTGTAACTGTTATCTTTTTCATTTCTTTTCTTTCCTTTTCTTTTATTTTTTGCCAGACAACTTGTATGTAATCTCTGTAGATCGATCGCTTCGATTTGAATACCTTGTCCTGGCCACGCCCGGCAACCTCTTGTCCCCATCTATCGCTCACCCCGTGTGTGAGCTACCGGTTTTTCCGAAAACAAGTTGGGAATGCAATACGAAACTTTTTCCTTCCATATTTTTAAATTTTTTGTTTGGGTCCTATTCCTTGCTCAATTGGGGCGATCGTGCCCCTGTGCACGTATTGAATTACAGTTGCTCGAAAAGCTGCGTCTGGAGCGTATCTGGTTTTCAAACATTGCTGTACCTTGTTATCTCTGATATCCATATGCTGGCTGTCTGGCTGACTGGCTGGTGGGACTGAAAAGCGAGCTCCTTTTTACTGGGGGGCACATGCAGGTGATGCAGCTCGGACAGCTGCTAATGTTGCCTAACCAGCATATACAATTTTGTTGGTGGAAACGTTACGCTTCGAATCCATTTGTACTTTCTGGACACCCAAATCCAAATAAATATTCAAAGTCAAGCAGCTGCGATTATAAGGAATCGAGTATGCATAACTGCTGTTAATGTGAAAAACAAGTTTTATATCTTTACAATATTGGATAGTCTGTTCAATAGCCTGTTCTTCGTTATTCTCCGTTCAATACAGTATTAGATCACAATGTGTGTTGTGTGTTTGTTTATTGTTGACAATTGGTTAAGCATTTGCTGTTTTTACAGCTTTATAAAAAGTTAATAAATTGTTTATTGAAATCGAGCTGCCTATTATTAACTTCGTATGGTTTGAGTCCGGTAAAATAAAACTGTAATATCGAATGTAAAGCTCAAATTTGTCTTGATTTATTTATTTCTTTATTTTTATTTTATTTTTTTGTTTTTTCACTACCAAATTCAATTAAAATGCACACATCTAAACTTTTCATCTAGTGATCCTGTTTCAATTCAAACCCAAATTATTATGGACACATAAAACACCAAAGCTTATCAGCTAAACCTAAACCATATTTAACTTATGTCACTATGCATCTCCCCGCCTAATTATTATTAATGCGACTACGTAAATTATTACAATTAATCAATTGAAGCTAGATTGTGACAGTGCTCACAAATCGCTCAACTATTTCAATGCAGACACACACACTCTCTCACACACACAGACACATGTGTGTATTCTGAGCAGCAACCGCAGCTAATCAATCGAGCGACGTCCATCAGCTGCCAAGTTGAAATATCAACTGTAGATGGAAATGCATCAGCAACTGCTGCAGATGCTGCCTTCTGCATTGTGCATTGTGTAGGGCAGTCCTCTGCTTTGGGTCATGGCGCATGCCATAGCAGTTGCAGGAGCAGTTGCAGTCGCAGTCGTAGCCGCAGTTGCTGTTGCAGTTGTCGTATCTAGTTTTTAGGGGAACTCCCATTTGAAAACAGATGTTCCCTATAGTCGCAATCAATGCAACAGCGGGCAGCTGCCCGAAGCAGGCAGTCAGTCAGAGGCAGAGGCAGAGGCAGAGGCAGAGGCAGAGGTAGTTTGTTGCAGCCGGCGTTCAAAGCATTTATTATCCTTCGTACCTTTGCGTGGCGACAGATGGCAACGCAGTCATTCAGTCCGCCAGGCTTGGTTCGGGTCAAGCAGCTGCTGCTGCTGTTGCCTCTGAGGTCTGGACTAAGCACTTGAAGTGCAGGTGTTGGTTGGCCTGCACGAGTTGGCCATACTGAGTCGAGCCTCTGCCGGGCTCGTCAGCTGGTCAGAGTGTTGGCCCGGTTGGCTCTGGTCGTGACCGACCCTACACGCATACCACGACGCTTGATGGGGGATGTTGCCAAAAATCAGCTGTTTTGTGCAATGTTTATAAACAAAATGTAACCCTTAGACAAGTCTGGGCCAACACACATATATGTATATATAGATATATTTTTGGAACCACCACTGAACCCTGCAGAGCAGAGCTGAGCTGAGCTGAGTTCTGCTTTGCTGTGCAGTGTGTAGAGTTAACGGCAGAGCAACCACCGGCAATGCGACCATGTCCACGACCTACTTTGGCGCACTGGCTCTGGGCCACATGGCGCATGGGGTGGTTCCGCTCACAACAACAACGCACACTGCAGACAGTGTAAGGCGTCCACGGCCTTTGTAGGTGCAAGGACGTTTGACACCGGGTACAAAAACCCCCCAATCAGCCCAACCGTCAGGGAGTAAGCCGGCAGCAACCACCAAGTCAAATATAAGGCACCGACCGACCGACCACCACGGAAAAACCATGTGCTCTGCTGTGTTCCGCTCTTGGTCATGTGCTTAACCGAACCACCACCGCCGACACCGCCACCACCACTGTCAAGAGCAGCGTATTTCCCACCTTGCAGTTCATTGGCATGTGCCGGCATGTCATCAGCCTCATCCACACAACGTCTTCGTCACTTTTAGGAGTTTTCCCAAAAAAAAAAAAAAAAAAAAAAAAAACAACAGAAACCAAAACAAAGTGCGACTTGGTGGTAGTTAGAGTCGCGCTCCCATTCATAAAGCATAACATAAACATACCCCCGCTCTCTCTTTTGCTATATATATGTATATATTGTATTGTTTGTTTTGACTGTCTCTGGGTGGTTCTCTATTCTAGGTGGTGTTTGTTGGCATAGATTTCCCGACCTAATCGCAGGTGTACCCTCATATATAGTATAGACAACCCCCTAAAACTTGTGGCCAGCTCAACAGGTCCGTCCTGGTTAGTGGTTGTTGTTGGTGTGTATGTGTGTGGCCCGATTGAGGGTAATTAGTATTTTTTGGGGTTATAAAATTGGCATTGACCCAACCTGCATATAAGTATGTATATATATGAAGGGGTTGAAGGTCGTACAGGTTGGTCTTAAACGGGTTGCTGGGCAAAAGAACATGCCCTTTGTCAAGACTCTTGGAATTTTAAGATTTAAATACTTAAACATATTTTATATCAGATTTAGATGAATAAAATTTTCAATTTTTTTTTTTTTAATCTAAATCAAATTAAATAATTTTATTTAGATCGTTTCAAAAGATCAATTTACTTGAAATGATCGAAATAAAATTAAAATTTGTAAAGCTTTAATAATAAAGCTTTTAATAGTATAGCATACTTTTTTGTAAAATTTGTTTGTGAAATATTTAAAACATCATATAGAAATATATTCGCAATAAAATAACTAGAATATTAAATATGTTTGCAATATAAGTTGACAAAATTTGAAAATTAAAAAAAAAAAAAAAATGCTTTGTTTACTTAAATAAACGTCAGATATTTAGATTTGTCATTAAATTAACTCATGTTGAAAATTGTCATATGAATAGTACCTTAAACATGAAATTTAAAAATCTTCTAAAAACAGTAAACAACATTTAAATACAATGTTAGTTATTTTATAAATTGCTCATAACCTTTAAATTATAAGCTGAAATATTCGATAGGAATAATTAGGAAACTTTTTCCTAAAGTTGTTTTTGAAAATTGATAATAATTATATTACTGAATACCTAAATATCTGCTATTATTGTACTATATATATATATATATATATATATATATATATATATATATATATATATATATATATATATATATATATATATATATATTTAATCTTGTGTTTCACTCTTAAAGTAGGGTGAAATTGATAGCTCCTTTCTCAAAATGGTGTAATTGGAGCATTTCCGAGGAAGAAAAAGTAAAAACATAAAAAACCAAGCGCTGTCTCGAATGCTCCTGCTTTCCGGTCGGCCAGGCACTTAAACACGCGCGACGTTGGCTTCAAATTATTACATTTGTCGCCTTATATTCTTCTGCTCTACAAAAGTTTTTTGCTTTGCGCTTTCAAAATGGCGACGCCGCTGTCCAACAAAATCAATGCAAGAAAGTGGCGTCGGCGGCAATGTTGACGTCGTGCGTAGAACAGGAACAAGCGCAGCAGCAGCAACAAAATAAAATACAGCAGAAGAACAACAAAGGCAAGCATTAGAAACAGCAACAGCAAAAACGCTGACAGCGACGCAGACTAAACATTTTGCAGCAGCGCAAATCAAACGGCACAAACAATGGCGGACAAGGCGAAACGGAACGTCAAGCGCAAAAGAGAATTAATTAGATTGAGGCGGCAGCTGGGCGCAAAGGCGGCAGCTGAGAGAGTGTGAGCCATTAAATATTATGAGAGAGCGCGTTCTATGTATTTCTGTGCATTTGCGAGTGTGCGAGAGAGAGAGAGAGAGAGAAATTGCAATTGCGAGTGCGCAAGAACGATACAGCGCAGCGAGCATTGAAAGCTTCAATTTGTTGGCGAACAACAACAGCAGCAACAACAGCAACAGCAATGGCGGCCACCGATCCAAGTACAACAATAACTAAATACGAACAGCACCAGAAAATGTAAACTGTAAAAGCGAGCGGCTCCTGGTACCCGAATCCCTTCTCTAAATCCCAAGGATATGTACCAAATGTAATGAACAGTCGGCAAATGCAAAGCAAAACAAAGCATTGGACCGAGCCAAAAATGCTACATCAAAAAAGAAAAAAACAACACAGTTGTGCAATTGAGATAACAAAAGGGAAACTTGAAAAAAAGGGGACGCGCGCTTTGCTTTTTGTATGACGCGTGTGCTATAAGCCTCACAAAAGGATATAAAACGGGCACAGCGCAGCGCTAGAATAATAAATAACGTTTGTTGTTGTTGGTGGTGCTGTTGTTCCTGGCGCAGCAGCTGAGGCCGCTGGCGAATTGAAATTTTACGAGAAAATGAAATTGTATTAGAAAATATGCTGTGTGAATCACGAGACACGCACACACAGGCGCACACACGAGCATATACATATACGCACACATACACATATATAGAAGCACACGCTATAGTGAATAGGGGACGCGCATTATTGTGTTCTCTACACGCTTTCGCTTCAGCCGACGCGACGTCAACAGCGACCGCAGGACGACGTCATCGCCAGTCAGTTCGCTGTTGTTGTTGTTGCTTTAGCTGCTGCTGTTTGGTTCCTGTTTTCGCTTTTTACCGTTCAGTCAATGACCACATTGTGTACACAACGTGTGTGTGCATATGTGTGTATGTATGTGTGTCTGCTCTTGTCCTGCCGGAAGTTGACGCCGCCGTTTGGTCATTCTCGTCGCTTTTGCTCAAGCTCGCTGCGACGCTCTGTCGCTCTCGGTCTTGCTGTCTCTCTCATTCTCCCCCTCCCAGCCTCTGTCTCTCTCTTTTACTCGATGCCACGCTTGAGCTGCGTTTGTAAAAAACAAGTTTGTGAGTTTAACAGCGCGCAGGATCCGGCTCCCCATACGAAATGCACTTCAGCTCCTTTGCCTCAATACATCTGTGTTGTTCAGTTCTTGCGCGTACGGCCTTTCGCGTCACGCTTTGATCCTGTCGTTGGCTTTGCTGCTGCTGTTCATTCCTCTTTCTATTTCGCTTCCTCTTCCTCACTTCCTTCTAGCCATCACCCATGGCACAGAGCATAGGCGTTGCCCAGCTAATGACATGTTGTAAATTATTTTCCTTGTGCAACGTTTCGTTTTCGTTTTCTTTCTTCTTGTAATTAGTTTGGTTTCGCTTTTTCGTTTTGCGCTGCGGCTGCTTAAATTCTGTACTTAGAGGTTTTTTCTCCTCGTTAATTGTATTCCTCTTTTGTAGGTAGAACATATTGTGGGGCTACCAGGCTCTTGTAAGAGCAGTTTGGCAGGCGAATTTTAAAAATACACACAAAGTAAACCTTTCAATTACCTCCGGCTGTATTGCGAGATCATAGCATCGAGTTAATTTTGTGGTTAACTTAAATTTAAATTTCACTGTCTCAAAGCTCGTTAAGACTGTTTGTTCTGCAGATCTATTTCTTTTATCTTTTATTTTTGACGTGTAAAAGGTATAATTATTATAATTGATATCATATTCCTTCAATTCTGGGTTTCTTACCAATAATTCCCCTTTACCTAAGATAAGTCATTTATTCTGTGTTCTTTCTACCAAAGAACTTTAAACACATTATATTGTAGTATAAAAATGATATAACAAATTAAATTTATAAATCTGTCAAGAAAAGACATCGCACGCCAATTTAAAGCTGCAAATGAGACGATCATACGATATTGAGACCCTTTTGATCGACGCTTTACATTTAACATGTAGCATGTAAACTATTTAGATTTTCCCGGAAAGAGTTCAAGAACCAGCTGAAAATATGTAGATTACCATAGATTGAAGGAATCGATACATCAGATCCCCTACCCAGATCAATGTAGAGAGCTCTGTAAATCGCGGACTAATACAAAGCGTAATTATGTGTAAGCCCGGCGCAGTTTAACTGCTACATAGTCTACAGACTTAGCGGTAGAAGCGTGAGTGAGAAAGAGAAAGGGATAGAGAGACAGAGAGGGAGAGAGTGTACGAAGCATAGAAAATTTGGTTGCTTTTGTGAAGCATTCGCTGCAGCTCGTTTTTGCCAATAATTCAGAAAACATTTGCTGCGCAAAAATCTATTGTTTGCCACGAACCAACTGCCGTTTTTCCTCTGCATTTTCCGCACACAGACACCGACACACGCACACACACACCTATTTTTATGTTTGTATATCAACCATTATCCTGTCAAACTTGTTTTTGCTCTCGTTATTGTGAGCGTTCGCTCTTGGTTTTCCTTGCACATTACGCTTTACTACCGTCGTTCGCATTAAAAGGACAACGCTCTATGTCTGTGTCTGGCCGTTCGCCTGCTTCTGTGTGTGTGTGCTGCCGCAGTCGGCGTCGCTGTCGCTGGCGTTTGGCTGCGCTGTTTCGTCCTCGCCAGGCACGTCTTGGTTTCAGTTTACGCTCGCCGCTCCGACAGCTCAGAACATGTTGCTGATCCGCGCCCGTTGCCGTGTGTGTGTTTAAAGCAGCAGTTCATAATATCTATATACATAGAATATAAATACATGTACATATACAAACATACATACATCATTGTAACAACAGCAGCAAAATCTTAATACTATATTGAGAACTCTGCCTCAGCCGGCAGTTTCCAACAAATAATAAAAAAAAAGAAGAAAAGAAACGAAACGAATAAGTAAAATAAAAGCGCAGACAGTCGCCAAATGTTGCAGGCCAACTTTGTCGTATACAGTTAAAAGTTACAGTTCAAAGCTCGCAAATAACTCCGCGTTAAATAAACAACAACAAATTGTGCAATTGTGCAAAATCAAGCGAGTGCCAGCCGCAAGGAAAAAAGAATAGAAGAGAGCGAGTGTGTGTGAGAGCGGGCGTAATTTGCAAAAGAGAGCGCCTGAACGTAAGCAACAAAAAGCAAGCAGAAAGAAATGTGTAGCACACAAAAGGAGTGACAAAACAGAAGCAGAAGCAGATGAAAAGAAAAGAAAAATTCGTTCTGTTCCAGTAAAGCCAAAAATACAACAAAAGCAAAATGTGCAATAAACTGCAGAAACAGACTTAATTCAACCAACAAATAAACGTAGTGGGATTACTCTAGAGTGAGCGAGAAGGAGAGATATCAAAAACAAGAGTACGAGCGGGAGGCTGCATTTGAATTAAAACTCAACCGAAGCGCACACACAAGTGAGTTTTAAATTTTTCATACACTTTTCCCATACATATACACAATGCATATTACTTACATACATATATACCCAAATGGCACACACACACACACACACCTATACACATACATGCACACACACACAAATACATATGTATATGGCAGTTGCTCTCTCTTTCTCTCTGTGCATATGTGACTCGCTACTTTGCTACTCGCCCCTTCGCGCTGACAGCATGTTCTCTCGCTTGCGCACACAGCGCGCACTCGTCGCTTAGGTTCTCTTCATTGTCCTCGTTGTTTTCGTCCTCGCCGTAGTCGTCTCATCGGGTGGTGGTACAGTTTTCTGCGTAGACCCAAAATTGCGTAAATTTTCATCCATGTAGTTTGCTTGCATGTCTCGCACGGCGCTGTGCTCGTCGTCACTGTCGCTGTCGTCCTTGTTGCTGTTCGTTCTTTAAATTTGTTTATTCATCAATTTGTTTTTGGCTGCCAATAAACATTGTACATTTCGCATGTCACAAAGAGGTTTGTACTTTGGTTTCTGTGAATTTCCATATTCCTATTCCAATTGGGCGTACTTCTCGGTCGGTGTATCCTCATTTATTTTGTTCGCCATTTCGTTATTTTGTTCTGCGCCATTTTAATTGGTGTCCTTTGGAGTTTCTTATGTATGCAGCTGCCGATTATGGCACAGCCAAAACTTGGAATTCAACTTGCTTATCTAACAAATTCATTTCTACGACTGTATAACTGTATTTGTGTTTGCAATTATAGAGTTTAAGCTGTTCATAGATACATATAATATGCTCGTGTATGTATTACATTAACCCAGAAAACGCAGCTCGGAGGACCTTAAAAGGATTAATATGTATTCACTATGAATATTGCAGGAAAAAAGAAGGGATATTGTGATGATAAAAATAGTCAAAGTAGTATACTTATTGGGAATTCGTACCATTTTGAATGTATTTGGACCGGAATAAAGTCTAATTATATTCTCTACGTACCAAAAGATGTGGTGAAAATTTGATTTATGAATAGAAGTAATAATTAATTAGACATTTCAGAGAATACATTTATTGTACAAGGAAAAATCAAATATTTAAATTTTGTGGATCAGCGTGTTATTGGATTAAGGATCAGGTGTATTTATAAAAAAAATATATATATATATATTTGTAAAAAGAACTATGCAAGATCAGATACTATGTATTATTATTATTATTAGTATTATCATTTAAGGATCAGTATTTTATAATGATAATGAGTACTAGAATATATATCTAGTCATTAGTGAAACTAATAAAAACTAAGTTATATTCTAGGTAAAGTAAAGCTAATTTCAATAGTGTAATAACAAATGATCTTATAATAATATATATCTTTTATATATGTTATAAATGTAATCGGTCAAATATTTAGCCCCCTGCCTGCAGGCAGCGACTGATTGCTTTAATTTATAACAATAAAAACTTTTCAGAATTGTTATATCTAACGATTTTTCCCACAAACTTTTGACAAATTTTTCCCAACTATTATTTATTTATAATTAATATTAATTTTCAGTCTTATAACAGAAATATTTGAATACAACCGACTTCAAAAACTACAAAATTATCATATTTGGGTTGAAATTTGTTTGTAAGATAATCAAGATATGAGAACGAGATCAATGCATCTCTTCAATGCAGACCATAAAAACTGGCTGACGAGCCGACGGGCTGACGGGCTGCATATCCTGCCATTCTCCGAAGCCTGTTTAGCCCGCCTGGCTGGCTGGCTGCCTGCTGCTGCTGTGGCTGTTGTTATTGTTGTTGTCGTTACTGGCTGTCCCATTGAAAAAGGGCGCTCGAAAATGAAATGAAATGAAGTTGCAGCTGTTCCTGTTTGCTTAGCAACAACAACAACTACTACTACTACAACGGCAACATGAGCAGGAGGCAGGGCACGCACGCATTCATGTCAAGTCTTTGGCATCTGCGCTGGATTAATGCAGACAGCAGAGGCAGCTCTCTGCTTCTCTATCTGTCCCTCTCTCTCTCTATATATATATATTTCTCTAACAGTTACAGATCGCGTTAAGTAAGATATACCCAGAAATAATTGAAAGCAAAACTAAACAATGTCCGATATACCGCGCATTATGGTATTCCGTCCCACCTGGGAGGAGTTCAAGGACTTCCCCAAATACATAGCCTATATGGAGTCACAGGGCGCCCACAAAGCAGGCCTGGCCAAGGTGGTGCCACCCGCTGAGTGGGTACCTCGTCGCAGTGGCTATGCGGACTTGGACGCCTTGAATGTGACGATTCCTGCGCCCATTTGCCAGGTGGTTACCGGAAAACAGGGATATTATCAACAGATCAATATACAAAAGAAACCGCTGACGGTTAAGCAATTCAGCGAACTGGCCAGCACCGAACGGTATGCCACACCGAAGCACTTTGATTTCGAAGATCTGGAGCGTAAATATTGGAAGAATATAACCTACGTGGCTCCCATTTATGGGGCCGATGTTAGCGGCAGCATCACAGACTCTGACCAGGATGTAAGTGTTAGGTGGACCCAACAGAGAGTCATTTTTCTCATGCCTCCACAATTTCTCACAGAGCTGGAACATAAATCGCCTGGGCAGCATTTTGGACTTTGTCAACAAGGACTATAATATACAAATTGATGGCGTCAACACTGCCTACCTGTACTTTGGCATGTGGAAAACGACATTCGCCTGGCACACCGAGGACATGGACTTGTATTCGATCAACTATCTGCACTTCGGTGCGCCCAAAACGTGGTACGTGGTGCCGCCCGAGTATGGCAGGCGCCTGGAGAAGGTCGCCAATCAGTATTTCCCGGCCAGCTATAAGAACTGCAATGCGTATTTGCGACATAAAATGACGCTGATATCGCCGCAGATACTTAAGCAGCACAATGTACCAGTTAGCAAGGTAAAATCAATATGGATTTCCCATTGATTCTCGAAATACCTAAAAGACAGAAATTCGAACTGGCCATATTATGGATCCATGTTATGAATGGATCCCCTTCTTATAGTGTTTTCTTCACAGAATTTGAATTATCTCTCCATTTGGTTAGATGCAAGTTAGTAGTAGATACTTTGGTTAAAATAACTAAGTGTGAAGGTTCAGGAAACTTCTTGAAAAGTCAAAAATTTCTTGATACTCCTATGAAACAAAAGATACTCGACTATCTTTGGTTTTGGAAACCTTGTACACTTCTAAATAATCTTTAATTATGGAACAAAGTATTGCGTAATCATTGATTATCGAAACAAATTTATTATATATCGCTCCTATATGGATTTACGGAATACAGTTCTGTAAACGAGACTTGATTACAAATGATTACAAATGATTACAAAACTAATGCAATAGCTCGAGAAACGCGAATCTGTCTGATTAGCTAACGAGGAAGAAAGCAGTTCTAGAATTGAGAAATATAGGCCAGTTCGAACCCAAAACTGACGAAACTGTAAGGTCCCAAGTACTCAATATTTTACCACACACAGATAACCCAGGAATCGGGTGAGATTATGATCACGTTTCCTTTCGGCTATCATGCCGGCTTCAATCATGGCTTCAACTGCGCCGAATCCACAAACTTTGCCATGGAACGCTGGATTGAGTACGGCAAGCGTGCAACGCAATGTACCTGCAGCAATGACATGGTCAAAATCTCCATGGACACATTTGTCAAGCGTTTCCAGAGCGAGCGATACGATGCGTGGTTGGAGGGGCGCGACCTCGGCCGTCATCCAGAGGATCCGCCCAATGTGGTGCCAACTGCTGCGCCGCTGCCACCGCACCTCGATGTGCTTCTGTGTGATAAAAAGTGGGTTGCTACCGAGCACCTAGAGCTAGTTTTCAATAATAACAATTCCCCATTAACCACAGAATGAAGAAGCAATGCAATCCCACCAAGGCGAAGAGTTTCAAGGAGCGCAATCCTGATCTGGATCTGGATGAAATCCAACAGAATCCGAATGTGCCCGACGACGTAAAAGCCATGTTGAAAGAGAGCGTGCTTACGCTCAATGAGGAGGAAACCGAGTACACGCCCGAGGATACAATGAGCCTGCAGAGTCCTGCTGACTTCAAGACCAAGCAGGAGCTGCTGGAGTACATGGACGATGGCACTGGTAAGCACAAAGACAGACAACCTCAAGATCAGCCCAATAATCAATACTTTTCTGTTTTGCTCTTTTGTTCTCCACTAATCTTTGCAGAGGACGACGACGAGGAGGAGGACTTTAAGCGGCGCAAGCAGAAGCGTAGATACGACGCAGACTACGACGATGATTGGCTGACGAGCAAGCGTCGGAATAACTCGCGCAACAGCAGTCGAGGTCGTAGTCCGCGCGCCAATAAGGACGATCGCTCCATATCGCCAGCGTCCTCCACATCCTCCACCTCAAGAGGGGCACGCGGGGGTGGAGCGCGCGCCAAAGCGAACTCCACACCACGCAAAACGCCCACGAAGCGAAAAAAGGAGGCGACTGCCAGCAGCAGCAGCAGCAGCAGCAGCAGTGCATCAACAACAACAGACAGTGCAGCAGCAACAGTTGCAGCAGCCATTGAGAGAAGCAGCAGCAGCAGCAGCGGCAGCGGCAGCAGTGTTGGCGCAGGTGAGCGCAACAGCAGCAACAATTTGATCAGCAACAGCAACTGCAGCAGCAGCAGCAGCAACAGTAGCAACATCAGCAGCAGCAACAGCCTCTGCAACGCCACAGTCACAACAACAACTACAACTACAACAAGCATAGTCACATAAGAACCACAATCACCATCATCATCGGCAACATCCAGCTATCCATAATCCAATCAACAACAAAATAACCATTGACTAACATTTTAATCCGATCGATCTCCCATTCACAGCCGCTTTTGTCAGCGATTCTTTTTTTTTATTTTCCTTTTTAAATTCATTGCCGTCATCGTCGTCGTTTTAGTTTCTCGTCTCCTATTTGTGTTTTGCTTTTACTGTATTTGTACAATTGTTTTGAAATTAGAAATTCTTGCTAAAACATAAGTCGTCAAAGTTGTGTCCTAATTTGTAAGCGCCTGAGAAATATATGAGAGCACTCTATTCATATATATATAAATATATATATATAAAGGAAACTTTATGCTAAAAACTAACCAAAAACCAAAACTGTTTTACTAAAAAGGACATTCTATGCATGGGCTCTACTCGCAGCTCAACTTCTGGTTGGGCTTCAGTTTCGGCTTCAGCTTCAGTTTCGATTTGTTTCCGATGCAGCTTCGCTCGCTTTTGCTACATATGTATGTATATATGGCTATATATATATATATATATATGTGTGTGTGTATATGTATATAACATGTGTGTGCGTGTGTGTGTTTCGCTTCACAACCCCAAACGCTTAACTGCCAACATATAACAACCACATCCAAACCAACATCCAACGTCACAAACAAACAAAAATCTCCTTAATGCTCTTGTAATAACAATTTCGAACGCATTTTTACAGATGCCAAACGCGGGCTCAACGAGCAATCACAGCAGCAGCAGCAACAACAACAACAGCAGCAGCAGCAACAGTTGCAATTCATGCAACAGTCGCGTAAATTCGAGGGCAAAATACCAAAACTAAGTCAACAGCAGCAGCAGCAGCAGCAGCAGCAGCAACAGCAGCAAGCGACAACAGCAACATCATCTAGTCAACAACAGCAACAGAAAATTACCAGCACCAACATGTTGCCCGCAGCCAACACACTGAACGGCATTCCACAGCAGCAGCACCAGCAGCAGCAGCAGCAATATACCAGCACAGATGGCAATGTCTATCAGCTGCAAAATGAAATTCTCTGTGATGCGAATGGACAGGCGACAAGCGCAGCAGCGGCCACATATCACACAACTGCCGCTGCCGTGGCGAGCAGCAATAGCAGTCCGCAGCAACATGTTGCAACCAGCGTTGCCGGTAAGTAACAATTTCTTTCTGCCAATATTTGTAACTCTTTAAACGAAACCGTAAAGAAAATCCTTACCAATTGCGTTTGTCGTTTTGCGTAGTTTGTTTTGCTTACATTTTGTGTGCTCGACTCTTTGGTTTTTTTGTTTTTCATTTATCAGCCTAATTTACTAACTCTTTATGTTTTTGATTACTCTAACCATACTAATTGGCAACCAGTATTATTTAATACCATCTATATATGTGTATATATATCTATTCTGTACATCCATCATGCAACTCATTGAAACTCTGTAGAAATGAACTCTTGATTTATTTTCTTAATTTTCAAAGTATTATTGTTTTTGTGCCAAAAATCAAACTGCAGCTAACAGAAAACAAATTGTGATATTCAAAAGAACAAGAAGAAGAAAACAATACAAATTTCCATTATCATTCAATTAAATGTGTTGGTCCTCCATTTGCGTTCTTTTTATACATAAACTGAAATTTAATAAAATAAAGAAAAAACGTAAATTAAATGAAACAGAAAAAGAAAGAGGAAATGCATCCTAAAAACAAATAACAAACCGCTTTTCAGTTCTCTTACACTTTCCACACCTTTTTACCCATAAATTTCAAACTTTTCTCTGAGCGTATTTGTTCGTAGTGTCTCATTTCTGTTTTATATTTATAATGCAAAACAGATATCGAATAACTGTAAAGGAAAATATATATCATATATTTAAATGCACAAATTAGGCCCCGACATACACATATATATTAAATATATTTATAACGAATGTTTATGAATATAACTAATAATATAGCAAAGCGCATTTGACAAAAGGCTCAAAACTTTTTATTTTTTATTTTTATTTCTCTTTTATTAAATTAGCGTATATATTTTTCAGTTTATTTAGACATTTTTAGTTTAGCTCTTAAGTTTTTTTTTTTTTACTACTGCTCACAATGGAGTCGATGCTAAATATGAAAGCACACTAGATTAATGTTTCAATTATGAAATAAATAATTTTAAATTTTGAAAAAGTTATTAGAGGATTCCATTTTTATTTCAAACCCATGTAGTTTATTAAATCATTTATTTAAATTTATTTGTTTTATGGAAAAAAAAGCTTAAATATGCAGCTTAATTTGCGAATTGAAATTTCTAACGTTTTATAATGTTGAAAAGTGCTGCCCATTTGCTTTGGAAGCTGTTCCACGCCGCAGTGCTCGCAAAGTGCTGCCCATCGATATTTGTGTACTCAACTCCATTGTGAGCATAGCGCGTAGTTTATTTGAGTTCAATTATTATTTGTAAGTATTTTGCACTCAGGTATTTTTTAGTATTATTTTGTTTTATTCTTAGTTACTACAATTAAGTGTGGCCAATGTCGAATTGGAATAAACACACGTAATTGTTGAATTAGTTTTTTATTTTTGAACAACTATTCTTAGAGATTTGGTTGACATTAAAATTGATTTAGTTAACGTTTGTATGATTGTATGAAACACGTATACTTATATAATTTGTAGAAATTAAGTAAACACAAATTGAAGCGACAAACGAAGTATGAATATAGAATCCAATTCACTCACTTCTTTTCGTAAGTAGTGTATACAGCTATCTGGGTGATATATCCATATCCAATGCGATGTGCCGCCCCATTTGAAGAGCTGTTTGTTGTTCGATGATGATTTGTAGCTATCATTTTGCACAACATTTGATTTCCGTATTTGATTTTTGAGTGAATTGTTGATTTCGATTTCGATTACGATTACGATCACGATTTCGATTTCGATTTTTCGAATTGATTTATTGATTATTTATGCAAATATTACATTGAAACACATCTTTTATATGAACCAAACCGAATATGTACTTTCAATCAATATAAACAAAAGACAATGTGGTCACAACTATTAGTTCGTCCTCCATCCTGCACACGAACGCCACCACGAATGGAGCCACGGAACAGCAGCAACAGCAGCAGCAACAACAGCAACCACAATATCACTATATAACCACAACGGGAGAGGATGGCCAGACGCCCACGACGATAGTCTTTGAGAACTATAACGGTGGCATGCCCACGACGGCGGTTAGCGCCGCCGCAGCGACGCCCATCGTTAGCAGCGTAGATGGCTCTGGTGGTGCAGGAGCAGGTGCGGGCGCAGGTGGTGCTGGCGCAGCGACAACAACAACGACCACGGCGCTAGTCAACACGGATGGCACGATCATCGAGTTCGATGGCAGCACCTACGAGGAGTACCATGTGCTGAAGAGCGAGAACGGGAGCAGCGATTGCCTGAGCAACGGCAGCAGCGCCGTCGCCGCGGACATCATCAAGTACGAACCGCAGCATGTGGGCGAGGATGAGGAGATGCTGGAGGAGGACGAGGAGAGCGGCCTGCAAGTGAAGTACGAGGAGCAGAGCATGGAGCACGATCACGACTTTGAGGAATACCAAGTAATCAAGGCCGAGGTGGAGGCCGAAGCAGCCGAACAGGCGGCTGGCACCACTAGCTACACAATCAGTGGCCCCGACGACCAACACCAGCAGCAGCAGCAACAACAACAGCAACAGCAGCAACTCCAGCAGCAGCAACAGCAATCGCAACACGGCATCAATGATGCCATGCCTGGCATGCTCTCCAAAGCGGCGGCAGCCAAACAGAAGCGCAAACGCAAAACGCGAGTCATAGCGGAGGACGAGCAGGGCGAGTACCTGGAGAAGATGAGTGTGCGTGGCTTGGACATAGCGCGCTACGAGCACATCATCGATGGGGTGGCCTACTGCCTAGTCTGTGCGAAGAACGACATCTTCAAGACGTTCAAGAACAAGTACAGCTTCCAGCGGCACGCGTACCTCTTCCACGAGGGCCAGAATCGCAAGATCTTCGCGTGCCCCATCTGCAACAAAGAGTTCTCGCGGCCGGACAAAATGAAGATGCACAAAAAGGATAAGCACGGGGACGTGCCCATGCCTCCCAGCTCTGCTGCTAGTACGCCGCAGAAGGCGGAGGCGACAGGCACGCCAGCTGCGAAACGGGCCCGCACCTCCAGAACGCCGCGCGTGCGCAAACTGAAGTCGGGTGATGCGGCCACGCCCAGCAGCACGCCAACCAAAAAGCGTTTGGCGCAGATTGACAGCGTGCTGGATGAGGTGCAGAATGCCGAGGCGGAACAGCAGCAGCAACAGCAGCAACAGCAACAACAACAGCAACAACAACAACAACAGCAGCAGCAGCAGCAACAGCAACAACAGCAGCAGCAACTGCAACAACAACAACAAACGGCAGCAGCTGCACCTCAGCAGCAACAGCAGCTGCAAACGTTGCCCTCGCTCGACTTTAGCGGCATGATACTGCCAGGCGGTGCACAGCTGGCGCTGGCCAATCCCGGCGCAAGCAGCTCCATGACGCTGCAACGTGGCCAGGCCACGCCCACACAGAGTGCACAGCCGACGACGACAACATTGATCTACTCGAATCAGCTGGAGTTGCAGCAGGCACTGCTGCAGCAGCAACTGCATGGACAGAGCATCATGATCCAGGATCAGGCGGGCAATCTGGTGCCGCTGCAGCTGGACGGCACGCAGACTATTTACACAACGGCAGCAGCGCCGCAGCAGCGGGCGACAACAGCAACGTACCAAACGACAACTCAGCAGCAACTACAACAGCAGCAGCAGCAGCAGCAGCAACAGCAGCAGGTGAGCAGCAGCCAGGCGCAGACGCAGCCCACGCACTACGAGCTGGACAACGTGACCTACCTCAGCTCGGCGGCGGCTACGCCGACGCTGCCCAGCGATCAGCAGCAGCAGCAACAGCAACATGTCATCGGCACAGTGCAAAGCTACCAGATACTGACGCCCGATGGCCTGCAGAGCTTTCAGCCCAAGCTGGAGACCGGCGAGCTGGGCGATCTGTGTCCGTACACGATGAGCGCCACAGCCGCGCCTCAGTACACCTTCACCACGCACGCGAGCGCGCAGCCCACGCTGAATGCGAATGCGCTAGATGCGCAGCAACATCACCAGCAGCAGCAGCAGCAACAGCAGCAACAACAGCAGCATCAGCTGCTGCAGCAGCACCAGTTCAGCCACAATCCGCACCAACAGTTTATGGAGCTAAAGAACGAGCTGCTGATAAAGAGCAGCGACGCCTATACGCTGGATGCCTCCTCCATGTACCACCTGCCCTTCTCGCCCACATCGATGATAAATGCGGTGAACGATGTGAATACCTCGTCGCTGCTGGAAACCAAAGAAATTAGGTAAACACACTCAAATAGCTCTTTTTCCCCTCTCTCTCTCTCTCTCTCTCTCTCTCTTTTTTATCTGTCTCTTTCTATTTATATACATACACACATAATATATATGTATGTACAATATATACATATATGTACATATATATAATTATGACTATTTAAATGAATCTATGCTACTCGCTACAATTTAAGTAATTTTTTTAGTGTAACGCGTTCTCGTTTGATTTACTCGCTATCTCTCTCTATTTCTCTTTCTGTCTATTGCTGTCTGTCTCTCACACTCTCTTTATCAGTTCCCTTGCGTAGTCGACGGCGGCGCTGCGTATTTGCTGTCGCTGTACCGTTACGTTGCGTTGAATTCCGTTTCGTTTCACTTATGTTTTCGACTAGTTTTGGGCAACGTCGCGACCTCTACTAAAAACACACACGCACACTACTTTCAAATAAAAATCGCATTTTCGATTTGAGTTGCGAATTGAAATACAACGTAATTGCGCATTAACAAGATTTATTTTTAATTTTTAGTCCATTTTCATGTAGCTTTTCTTTAAGTATGTGTATTTAAGTATTTTCAATTCAATATATTGATATTATAATATTATTTCTGAGTATGTAACAATGTTGCTTAACTTAGTTTAGTTATAGTTTTTTATTTAAATTTGTGCATTTATTTATATCGTATTTCTATCGCGCAAACTTAATACATCAAATCTTTCAATTCAGCTTTATTTTTGCTGTCGGTTACTTTACTCTAATCTAATCAGTGCTCTAAATCTGAAACTTTTAAAATTAACATTTTACCATATACGATAAAGAAATACAACTCACATATTTTGAAGAATTTATTGTACATAGGAATTATCTGTTTGTTATTTTAATATTTTCACTTCCGCCGATGATTTTAATTACAATGTGTTCAATGCGATTTTGTTCTTTTTTTTTCTTTCTTTTCTCTTGTTTTATTTTATGTACACAAAACCAACCCACCAACCGACCAATCAATCAATCAATCAAACGATAAACAAAACTCGTCTATAAAATATAAATGAAACTATAGCTACGATATATCAGAAGCCGTGCTTCTAGCGCTCTGATAAAGCAACACGACCGCGAAATATATAAAACCGACAACTGCAGCCAAAGTACCAAAAAAAAATAAATAAATAAAATAAATAAATAAATAAATAAAATGATAATACTAAATAAAAATTTAAAAAATTGAATAGCAACGCAAATGGAAGCCATTTACAATGCAAATATAAAAAGAAAAAGAAATTATTAAATGCATAAACATGTTATAAATCGAAACGCTTACTCATAATACTCATTTAACACACACATTTTGCAACACTGAACACACTGAGCAAGGATGAACTCGCATACATTCAACTTATACAACACTGCTTGATCGCGTGTGAGCGAGTGTCTGTGCTTGTATGTGGGTGTGTGGGTGTGTGTGTGTGTGTGTGTGCATACGACAACAGAAAACTTCACACATTTCATTCATTTTTGCGCACTCCATAAAACATTTCATTTGCATTTGGCTTACAATGGACGCCCTTCCCACACCCTCACATTAAATCAAAACTAAATCATAACATAAATGTATATACATATGTTTATAAATATAAAATTGGACATTTTAAGTGCAAGGTATGTGTACTTTTTCAATTCGCTTTTTATTTATTGTTAATATTTGGTTTGATTATTTTGTTTTTATTTGTTTGTTTTTAACCAATTGTTGTATAAGCGCATTCATAACAATCCATGAACCAATTATCCTTTACCCTTTATCCGTTCCCTGTTAACACACATTCAGAGCACTCTGTTCCTTATTTCAATGCTAGGCAATTTCTTGGTTTTATTTTTTGCAGTGTCAGGCAGGGCATAATCTCTTCAATTAGAATATTTGCGAAAAAAAAATCAATGGGGATCATAATTTAGTATGACTATAAATTTTTAAAATAATAATATTTTGGTTTGAATATATTTTTAGGTTTGAGAAGAGTCTGCTTTACATTTAGTTATCAGTTATATAAACGATTTTATAATTTCTGTTAACGCTAACATTTTGCTTATTAAGCTTTTTATCGATAGATCGATAGTAATATATTTTCGTTCTTATATATCGGAATTAGTTTAAATGCAGGCAACGATACGTTGATCAGTTTGAATGTCATTGCAGTGTGTGTCGTTAAGCAGCAACGAATTAATCAATTTTTATTTGCATCCCTTTTTAATTCGTTTTAAACATTAATTGGTCCAATTGGATTTTTTAAAGCTCACAGCACCATCTTTCCATATCATGTACATAACTCATTTAACCACCTACACACACACACACAAACACATATATACATGAATTATGATTTACTAACCCAGTAACTAAGCAAAAGCCTTAAATTAATGAGAATATCAAAATTATACAAAATGTTAATCAAATTTTTTATTCAACCAAATGTTTTTTTCTTTTTCTTCATTTTCCTCAACAACTTTTCGGTTCGCCCGTTGTGTTCATGTCTTGTGTTGTTTTAATGTCATATTTTTATGATTTGCACACAAAAATACATAAATACAACAACAACAACAACATGCGTCAACCACCACCACCATCACCATACAACAACCACAGGTTCTTTTAAACAACAACAAGCATACAAGAACAACAACAACAACATAAACAACAATAATGCGCAGTTCAAGCAGCCATACACACCACGCAACAACAACATTCAGAACAACATGCACAACAACCACAACAACAACAATGATCGGCCACGTCGCCAGCACGAAGCGAATCGAATCTATTACGAAGATATTGTCGTACAGCAGGCCAATTCTCGCGCTCGCCTTACCGCCGGCAGCAGCAATGGCAAGAGTAACAGCAGCAGCAACAGCAACAGTTGCTTTCAAAGCAGCAGCAGCAACAGCAATCGTAGCGCCTCTGTCAGCTTCGTCGACAAATTCGCTGACTTTGTAACACATAATCGTAGCAATTCGAAAAGCAGACGCGACTTGCAAGTGCACAACAAACACACTAATAATCCCAATGCTGTCTCATCTCTCATTCCAAACTCTAACAACATCAGCAGCAGCAGCGGTACCATTATCAACAACAACAGCAACAACAGCAGCGGCAGCAACAGCAGCAGTGCTGCCAACAGCAACAACAACAATAACAACGTTAGCAGCAGCAGCAATGGCATAAAGACAACAATTGGCAAGAAGACGCCAGTCATACTGCTGGCCGCACGTGGAGCTGTTCACAAATCTCAGCAGCAGCAACAACAGCCGCAGCAGCAGCAGCATCCGCCACTCGCCTTGCTCAATGGCAGCCAAGCGGGCGGCAAGCCAGCGGTCACCTTGCTGCGCGTCAATGCGAATGCCAGCCGCAGTCGCCAGGTTATCATTACGCCAGACGCATCTAACCTGCAGCAACAGCAGCAGCAACAGCAGCAACAGCAGCAGCAGCAGCAGCAGCAGCAACAACAGCAAGAGCAACATCTGATCGAGCAAGAGGAGGAGCTCATTGATGAGGATGTCTATGATGATGCGGAAACACTGAATGCCGCCCTGTGCTCATCGACAGCCCAAATCCTGCGCAAATTTCGCATACCCAAGGGCACAGCACTGACAGCCAAGTCGGCGGATGGTTATCTGGCCATGCCGACGCCGACGCCCTCGCCGCCCATGGGCGCAACTGGAGGCAACGTTGCTCTAGACGCAGCCAGCTATGTGGACAACACAGACGACATCATCGAAGAGCTCAACGAGGATGATCTGGTGGAAGAGGTCATCGACGAGGAGGCGACTGGCTGCGAGGAGCAACAGGTGCTGGAGCAAACAGTTAACGACAGCGACGGTCTTGATCTCAGCAGCGGGAGCAACAGCAATCAGAATGCGACAGCAGCAGCGGTTGCAGCTGCAACGACAACATCTGCCATGTTGCTGCAGCAACCGCAACAGCAGCAGCAGCCGGCGGCGCTGCAGCTGCAAACCGTGGGACCCAATGGCACTGTCACCTGCTTCAATCTGCCACCGAACACCATATTGGTGCAGTCAGCCGACGGCAGCATCATCGCGCATCCCAGCAAAGCTGGCCAGCAGCAGCTGATTGTGTTGCCCGCGGACTGGCCGACAGCCAATATGGCCTTAGCCGAGCCGACAGCAGCAGCTCAGCCAGCGCAGACGCAAACGCAAACGCTGCTGCTGACGGCCGACGGCACCGCCATACCAATTATGGCGCCGCTGCAGCAGCAACACCACCAACAACAGCAGCAGCAGCAGCAGCAGCAACAACAGCAACAGGCTGCAGCTGTTGCTGCTGCAGCGCAACTATTCGCCGCGTAGGGTCTAATGGGTGGCCAAATGGGTCGATTTTTGAATAATGCCACGATAATGCCAACCACATATTTCTTTTAAATCTCCAGCCCGTTGCACCTGCCGCAGAGCAGCACGTGGCGCAGCTCGTTGTGTTGCTCTGCTGCCAGCTGCAACAAATTCCTAGAGTTCTATCCACAATATTCCACTTGCCCCGCCTCCATTTACGTAGGGCATCTACCAAAAATCGACGCATTTGGCCACCAAAAAGAGCAGCATTAAAAAAAAAAAAGGAAATCAAAACAAAATTTAATTACAAAACAAAGTAAAATTGATATTTAAACAATAAAAGCCAAGTTAAACTTAGAAAGCAGCCACAACTCAATTGAAAGCTTTGCGAGCATGTGAAGAAGAAAACACAACTGATATTACACAATGTTAAAATGCATACCAAATTTATTTTTCTATATATATATATATACATAATACATTAAGCATACGGAAGAATCCTATACATACACATATGTACTATGTATATAGTATATGCATATGCATTATTCATGTAAAGCGAAGAAAGCAAGGAAATGTTGTTCGTGATGTAGGCACACACACAGATGCATAATCGCATACACACGCGCACTCACTCACGCACAGCCAGTGTTGTGCAATGAATTCTGTAAATTTCAAACATTTAAATTATTTTCTAAGCATTAAGCCTATATTTAAGTGCAAAAACAAAATAACCAAACATACGACACCCGAGCCCAGTTTTCTAACAAAGATTTTGACCAGGCGCTGGCAGCAGAGCTCAGCGCCAGACAAAATTTATGTTTAATTTAATTTAATAATTATTGATAAAACAAGCAACTTAATCTGTATTATTTGCTAACAAAAAATAGAATATATATAGATACAAACTGAATTTCAGCTTACTAAATATTTTAATACTTTTAACTAACTCTTAAATACATATGTAAATGAGATACATAAATAATTTGTTCCTTTGCATTATATATATACTCTATATAATATATAGATGAAGCCACTTTGATTATTTGGCAGCTATGCAGCGTATTTCATTTAGCGTATTGGCCGTATTTATTTATTTTTTATTTTATTTATCTTCTTTATTGTTGCTCCCCAAATCACAGAGACTATCCACTCACCTTTCCCCACATGTTGTATATTATTTAAAAAACAAATGAAAAGCAACAAAAAAAAAAAACCAATATATTATTTGCAATTTTGTTAAGCCCTCCGCATACGTTAAGAACAACACATTGATTATGATTAAAGTTAGGCCTAAGAATTGAAGCATAGCACTGACCTAAGTTGTTAATACTAAGCGCGGTACCATAGTTAAGATCAAAGTATTTTTTCATAATCACAATGCAAAACAAAACGAAACAAAAACCTAAAGTTATTGCTTAGGACTAACTAACTATAACTATTGGAAGACAATGATAAGGATTCAAGGCATATTTATACTAAGATCGAAAAAGAGAAAGAAAAAATGAGAAAAAAAAAACAACAAAAACAATAAAAGAGTTAGGCACACTTTTTGTAAGATAATTATGTAGATTATGTAAGTCGTAACGAATGAACGAAACTGCAAGCAAATAATTAAGCAAAACATGAGTAGAATACATTATGTATAAAAAGTCTATGAATAATAATTACCTATACATATATGAATATATATTTATTATAAACGACAACAAAAATACAATTTTAAAAATTCAAAGCAAATAAAGAACTAAAATAAAAATTTAAAAATGAAAATATCAGTCTGTCTTAATGGAAATTCATTGAATAATTGCGGTAAGTGGATGACGGAATTAAATCATTTTTATCACACTTCATTTTAATATGAATGATGAAGTCGAGATTATCATTCTTCCATTAAAGATTCCTAAAATTAGAAAACTCATTTTGTAGAGCTATATCTCAACTGTGTATATATTTCAATGAGGCTGTCGTAACATAAACAAGAACTATAGCTAATTTTGAAATTCACAGATTATCGGTTGTATATATATAAGTATACATAATTACATATCAACAAAGTGAGCCAACAAACGCATCTAATCGCTGATTCTGGCATAAACGACGGCGGTGCGACAAGGCGTGTAGACTTGAATGAAGTTGGAGCGACCGGCATGGCCCCAGGGATCCGATTGATGCTTGCAATTCATGTCGATGCGATTGTGGCCGCCAAAGAGGGGATCGTCGGAGGAAAGCACAGCTTGATAGGTGCCAGCCCAGTTGGTGCCCACGCGATAATCACTGAAGCTCTGAGTGGGATGGAAGTTGAACACAAAAACGAGACCCGCGCGCTCAAAGTGGATTGTCTTGTCGCTCTGGTGTTTCCAGCTCACATAGGCGGGGCCCGAGTGCAGCCAGCCATAGCGTTCCTCCAACTCATTCATGGCACGGTCAAATTCGTTTAGGTACTTGTACTTTAGCATATTGTCATCCACCAAATTCCATTGGCGACGCGCATAATGGTACGAGTCATTGTTGCCCACGCGCGGAAAGTCGAGCCACTCGGGATGCCCGAACTCATTGCCCATGAAATTGAGATATGCCTCGCCGCCCAATGCATGCGTGATGAGACGAATCATCTTATGCAGTGCCAGTCCACGATCAATGATTATCGACGGCTCTGACAATGTGGACATATGCGTGTACATTTCCTTGTCCATCAGCCAGAAGGCAATGGTCTTGTCGCCGACAAGCGCCTGGTCGTGGGACTCGGCATAGGCCACCGTGTTCTCCATCCAGCGTCGGTTGGTCAGCGTGTGCACAATGTTGCCAATGTCCCACTGATCGTCGGTTTGTTCCTTCAGCAGCTCGATCCACTTGTCTGGAATGGCCATGCCCAGGCGATAGTCAAATCCAATACCGCCCTCCGACACGGGGCGACACAGTGTCGGCATGCCAGAAACGTCCTGACAAACAGAAAACAAATTTAGAAGTAGGAAGAAGTACGAGTTGGAATACAATTTTCACCTCAGCTATGGTTATGACCTCAGGGTCCAGCTTGTGCAGCATGTAGTTGGCGAGACCCAGATAGTTGAGTGCATCTGTGTCCACGTTGAGGCCAAAGTATTCGTTGTAGTCGCCACTGAAGCCTTCGCCGATGCCGCGCGAGTGGTATAACATGGAGGTGACGCCATCGAAGCGATAGCCGTCGAAATTGTACTCATCGTGCCACCAGCGCAAGTTGGACAGCAAGAAGCGCAGCACTTCGTACTCCGTATAGTTGAACAGACGGCTATCCCAAAGGGCGTGCTCACCACGTGCGCCGTCGTGGAAGAAGCAGCTGTTGGTGCCATCGAATTGATTTAGGCCATCCTGCACGTTCTTGGACGCATGCGAGTGCACCACATCAAGTAGCACGTAGAGACCCTGGGCGTGGGCCACATCGATCATGCGCTTGAGTTGCTCCGGGTTGCCGTAGCGGCTGGAAGCCGCATAGAAACTGGTCACCTGGTAGCCAAAGCTGGCGTAGTAGGCGTGCTCCATGATGGCCATCACCTGGATGCAGTTGTAGCCTTGTCGCTTAATGCGCGGCACAATGCGATCCGCGAACTCATCGTAGCTGCCCACTCGAGGCTCCTGCGAGGCTATGCCCACATGGCACTCGTAGATTCTCAGGGACTTGGGCTTGGGCGGTCGTGCGTTCTGTCGTTGATAGCGCTCTCCTTCTGGCGGCTGCCACACATACTGCTTGTAGTTGACTCCCTGATTGGCGCTCTTGGGCGGCTGCACCACATACTTGGCCCAGGGCGAGAGGCGATCCAATAGCTGACCGTGCTGGTTGCGTATGATGACTTTTATCTCGCTAAGATGCTTAATTGGCGCACTGCCATCTGGATTGGCGGGCAAATGAAGCTCCCACTTGCCAAAGGGCAGCTTCTTGTACGGATGCGATTCCCAGTGCCAATTGTCTGGAGGAATTTAAGTCAAGGTCAATTTATAATATAAATACTGTTTAATAATCGATATTAAAATGACCATAATCAATAAATGAAAATATACTTTTTAAATTCGAATTTTCTCTACAATCGATTACGTTTCATTTGATCGGCTATCGATATTTAAATAGCTTTTAAATTGGCAGTATAAGAGCGAATCGGCAAGCGAGGCGAAAACTGGTGCTAGCTCCCTTGCACATCCTTAACGACCCGAATATTGAACTATATCTGATCTTTCATTTCACATTTATTGAAGAGGGCATTTCGGCTCTAATAAATTTTTGTATACTCACTGAAATCGCCAGTAAGATACACATCTCTTGCACCCGGCGCCCACTCGCGTGCAATCACTGAATTATCCGGCTGAAAGTGTAGGCCGTAGTACTTGTAGCCCTGCGAGAACTCTTCCAAGCCGCCCTCGCATTGATCAATCTTCGCAATCCAATCCTTCAGTACGCCATGCCTGTATAAGAGTTAATGAAAGAAAACACGGAAATCAAGTTTAGTTCTCAAGGCCAATACAAATGAATGGCGCGACGGCAGTTCCAAATGTTTGCGGTGCACCAGGGCATCATTCGCACGCACACGCAAAAAGCAAAAAAAGCGAAATAAATTAGACACACGACCTTCAACTGACATTGACCGCCTCACTTTTCCAACTGCACTTCGGGCAGCAGTGCAAAGCCAGTTGATATGATTTTGTGAGGCGCAACTGAAACAACAACAACCTGCTGCTCTATTCCACACTGATCCGCTTATCAGCCGGTGAAAACTTCGGATTATATGACGCGCGTCTCTAACCGCTAACCGCATTCTGTGATGACAACTCTAACTTACCGGCGACGAATCTCACGCTCGAACGGCTTCAGATAGCCATCCATTTCGAGCAGCTTGTCAATGTCCTTAACTTCCACTTTCATTGGATCACCCATCTTGCAAGTCGCTTAAAAATTAAAATACACAGAAATAACAACGAAATGAAAGGTACTGGCGCACCCACCGGCGCTGCCTGCAAATTGAGAACTGCGATGCTCAGCGAGTGCGGGCCCCAATACAAAAGCTTTGATAAAGAGCTTTTCGGCATGAAGTAACAGCTGTTTGCTCTGCTTATTCATTATTGTGTTTTGTTGTGCTTATTCGCGCATATAAACAACATGGCAATTAGTTGCATAGCTTGCTGCTGATAAGAGCAAAAGATGATAATGCGATAATTTGTCTATGTGGGCAATATGTAGGTAGGTTAATTGGAATCGCTTACGCTTAGCTGGCGCCGGCAGCTTGAATCTTCATTATGTAAAGGTTGAAGAGAATATTATAAATATGTAATATCAAAGTGATCGTTGCTATGTGATGCTACTTCCTACATACACATTCCACACAACACACTCAAATTAACGTACTTTAATGCTACCGATGACCTTTTTCAATTGAACTTATGTTGTGAGTGATCCGTTTAAATTAATCTAGAATTTAAAATCAAAATTTGATCAATTAAACAATTAGACCAACATGTAACAAGTCCTTAATTTCGAAATATGAAAAATATTAAAAACTGATTATTAATAAGACTTATCGATCTTTTGTCGGTAAATGTTGGGAATTAAAAAATAGCTGAAATGTTTTAGGAATAATCGCTGGGCCCTACAATTTTCGAAATAAGGAAAATAATAGCATTATTCAATTTATTTAAAATGGTGTGTTTTATTATTAAAAGCATCTTTTGTCCTTTGACATTTCGATACCAAAGTTTGGTATTTCCGAGAGATATCGAATATGGAATATCGAGTGTTCGTAGAAAAATGGTCACACTGATTATACTCCGAAAAATGCAAAACTCCTAAATGTGAACCACAATCAGCTGTTGTGACAAGCGGCCATTTGCAGTCTGTTTTGGCGTCGCGGGTGTGAAGGAACGCACTTCGTTTTTACATTTAGTTTTAGGTTTAGAGCGTTCGACTTAATGCCGGTGTCGTCCAATTTAAGTTAGACACAGCATTAAGCAACGGTGAGTGTTCGCGATGGTTAATTATTCATAATAAGAATGTTAATAAAATGTGACTACTTAGGCCTTTGTATATTTGTAAACGTTTAAAAAACGTACACATAAATATTAAGGAATAAGATGGGTCGCAGTCGCAGCCCCGCTTCGCCCGCACACAGACGAAGGGAAAAGGAGCGCACAGAGCGCAAAAAGCGCCGAGAAAGACGCTCAAGAGAAAGAGAAGCCATTGGGATTGGCACCAGCAGCAGTCGCCGTGAGCGGGAACGTGATCGTGAGCGCGAAAGAAGCCGCAGCCGTGACAGGGACCGTGAGCGTGAGCGCGAGCGTGACCGTGCTAGGGGAAGGCGTTCGAGGTGAATAAGCAAGTGTAGTGTACCAAACCACAACGATAAGTATAAAGTACTAGCGATTTTTTAACACATTTATTACGTATATAATCACTAACCATACCTATACAAAACAACTTAGTATGCCTCGTGATAAAAGCTTAATTTAAAAGCGTGGCAATTTAAACGAACTAGTTCTGTTATTTGCTGTTATAATGCAGCCCTGTGTGTGCTGTGCGTGCGATTTGACAGCACACTAGTTCGCTGTCTGCCATCCCCAGATCAATTGTTCTTTCGGCAACTATTTAGCAAATTACCACGTGAAGCGAAATACACGAATTTCACAACACAGCTGAAAGTACATTATTAGATTGTGTTAAAACCATACAGCGTAAAGTGTGGGGCATTAGAAAGCGGACAGAGCTCGAAGCGAATATAGTTTTATTGTTCGACATCAAAAAATATAATACTAAATCTCACACAAAATGGCGCTGCGCGTGCAATTCGAGAACAATGACGATATTGGCGTCTTCAGTAAATTAACAAACACATATTGCCTGGTTGCCATTGGTGGCTCGGAGACCTTCTACAGTGCCTACGAGGCCGAATTAGCCGAGACCATACCTGTCGTCCATGCCAACATCGGTGGCTGCCGCATAATTGGCCGGCTCACCGTCGGCAATCGCAACGGACTGCTAGTACCGCATTCCACCACCGATGAGGAGCTGCAGCATTTGCGCAACAGTCTGCCGGATGCCGTTAAGATACAGCGTGTCGAGGAGCGTCTGTCTGCTTTGGGCAACGTGATTGCGTGCAATGACTATGTGGCCCTGGTGCATCCCGATCTGGATAAGGAGACGGAAGAAATTATAGCAGACGTGCTCAATGTAGAAGTCTTTCGGCAGACCATTGCCGACAACACGCTCGTCGGCTCCTACACAGTGCTGAGCAATCAAGGCGGCATGGTGCATCCCAAGACAAGCATTCAGGATCAAGATGAGTTGTCGTCCTTGCTGCAAGTGCCTCTAGTTGCGGGCACTGTGAATCGTGGCAGTGAAGTCCTGGCTGCCGGCATGGTCGTCAACGATTGGATCTCGTTTGTGGGCATGAATACAACAGCCACCGAGATTTCCGTCATTGAGAGCGTATTCAAGTTGAATCAAGCCCAGCCAGCGACGGTGACGACAAAGCTGCGTGCCGCACTCATCGAGGAGATGTCCTAAGCGAACAAAACAGCTTTCTATTATATTTAAGTACACACACACACACGCACGCATACACACACATTGATTTTGTTATCCTTTGTAAACAGTTGGCAAAAATACAAGACGACCACAAATAAGTTTGGTGCATAACCGGTTGTATAATATTATTGAAAGGCGTCACGTTTCATAATTAGATCCTCAAACAACCGTATAATGTATACATACATATGTACAAATGACCCTGCCCTAGTTTGCCCAAGTGCATCCTATATAAATGCATCTGTGCATTTATGTATTTCCATTTTGATTTAAATGCAATCAACTTCCAGTTCATTAAGTAGGAGACGCTTTCTCTCTCTCTCTCTCTCTCATATCCTTTCACAGATCCCGTTCACGTCGTGCAGGCAGCAGCTCAGGCCCTTCGACATCCAGGCGCGCCACACGGAACAATTCAGCGAATGCAGCTGCGGAGCGTCCAAAGATCAATGAAGCAGATCTGGAGGGTAAATCGCCGGAAGAGGTTGAGATGCTGAAGACAATGGGCTTCTGCACCTTTGACACCACCAAGAACAAGAAAGTCGAGGGCAACGATGTTGGTGAAGTGCATGTAATCCTCAAGCGCAAGTATCGCCAGTATATGAACCGTAAGGGTGGCTTCAATCGGCCGCTCGACTTTGTCGCATAGCCAGCGGCAACTAGTTTTTTAAAATATTACTGCTACATTTTTTCACGTCCCTTGCGACTGCAAGGCGACGGACCTGCAATTTTATGCAATAGACCGGTTTACAAAATTCCCCAAATTCGCCACACAAAATTTCCACAATCATCACTCAACACATACAAATACCTCATATATAACTAGCCAGTTATTTAGTAGTTTAAGTCAATTGCGTTGTTTTAAAATTAGCTTTTGCGCGCCTTCAAAGCAAAACAAGAGTTAATTTTACAACGATGGCAACGCCACCAACCCTCCCACAAGTGTAACTGAAAGCTTAATGCAAAAAATGTACTAAATTGCTATCGATAGCTACCAGAAATTGATGGGTGGCAGCACTAGTTGCTTGCTGCCGCACTTTTTTCTTTGTTTCGAATACTTGAATCATATATTTTTTGTCCGTTTCTTTGCTTTCAGTTGCATTTGCAAAATGTTTAATGCACACGATTAATGCTTTTTAAATATTTAAAGTAATTACGAATGTTCTTTGCTGTCAGAAAACCACTTACACACAATATGCTTGCATACATATGCATATCAGTGTAAGCATTTGGCGTTTGTTAAAACCGCGAAAGAAAAGAAACAGACGAATTAACTGAAAATCCAAAATTTATCACACATACACAATTACTTAAAGTATTTGAAAACATGAACACATACACACAAAATATTCCCTACCCCGATAATCCTTTTCCCACAAACTTCCTCCATACGCTGCAATAGTACAATTTTTACAACCAAAAAAATATATATCAAATATATATTTTATATATAGAAATTTATTTATACACACACACACCAAGTACCTACAAACCCCTCAAAGTCCCTACCGTTAAATCGCATCGAATCTACAATAGCCATAGCCATTTGTTGAATCTGTTATTTGTTTCACAATCAAAATGTTGTCATTTTGTTTCTCTTTAATATATTTAAAAACCAGCAACAGTTAATTCATTGATCACAAGTGCCAAGTGAAAAATACAAACGAAAAAACCAAGCAACAACAAAGCAGGCAGATTAAACAAGTTTATGTTTAAGTGCAGGCGCAAATGAAATAAATACATAATTATATGTACAACTTTTATACCTTTTTATACTAATAACAGTAACAATAACAATAACAATGTGTAAACAATAGTTATTACTTTGGCAACAATGAACTTCTAAGAAACAACAAATTTGGCAAATACACACACACACACACTTACATATATATTGTCATTGTAGTTTTAAACATAACAAAATTGCAGGGATTTTTCATACACTTATAAACCTATTTAATAAAATAAAAATAAATGTATAAAAAATGTAAATCTTTGGTTTAGTTTCGCTCTTGACATTTAAGTTAGATCAAACTTGTAAATTACAAACGACTAAAATACAAATACATCAAAATTACAAATGAGAAATAAGTCTGTTTCATTTACGTCACGCGCTAGCCAGATAATTCTCGACTCCTGTTTGAAAATATTTGTGTAGGAAAAAAACAAAAACAAAACACTGTATTCAAAATTTTAGATCCGATACAATGAACAAGTATGGCTTCTATACACGCGCAGTAACTGCTCAGCTGCAGGATACCCCGCTGTCGCCATTTGTCCAACACCGCGAGATTCAAATACGGAAGCGTTCATCGTCTGTGGCGGATAATTGCCGACGCTATCTGCGCGTCGACAAGACGCTAGAAAAGGATTTCGCACGCAAGTGCCAAAGAGCCTTCTACATGGGTAATCAAGCACATGGCGACATATCCGACTTGGATGCGAAACACTTGCTCGGGTACAAAGAGAGCTTGGCGCGCATGTCCTGCCTGGATCTCGATAGCACACTGGCGGATGAGCATCGGATGAAGGGCTGGCTGCCACCAATCAAACGTCAAATGTAGTCTCAAATTGCGCACACCAAATAAAAAATGTTACTTTTCTTTTATAATCAATAAGAAGCAAATTTTAATAGTAAATGTATATATCATTTTATTTAAAGTGTTTAATGGTGATTGTTTTACATAGAATTACACTTCAGTAAAATACACATTGAATGATTTTAATATATTGTATTATTTTTCAATGAATTGAATTCTTAAAATTTAGTTTTTACTTTTCTCGTTGCATTATCATTTTATTTAATTTCAGCTCAAATGTTATTTGGTCGCTTTAATGCAAGATGCTGGATCAAGAGGTTTTAAATGCAATATTTGCATTAGCTTATTGACGAAAGACACATCAATTTCAATTGTAATACACAAATTTAATACAGTTTGCCGTTGTATTCGGGAAATTTAAAAATATTGAAAAAATATGGTTTTCTTGTAAGTAAATGTGAACACATTGATTAGAAGTGAAACTATGAAAGCAATGAGAAATGCAAACGTTAAATAAAATGACTAACTATTTAATTATTGTTACTCCTTTATAATTATGAAATACATGTTGGTGCTAGGATGCGATTGCCGATACTTGAATATTTGCTACTTAGCAAAGTCCTCGCGTGTGGGAGAAATAATTTGCTGCAGCTTCAATTGGAATACATTTCAAATGAGACAAAATTACTTCGTATTGTGCGCGAAATTGAACAATTCAATACAATTACCAACAAATTGCAGAAAGTTGGTTTGTTACAATGCTAAATGTTTCGATTGTTTCTTTTGTAATGTTATGTTAGTCTTTTTGTTGCCACCCTACGCGTCGCTCAGCATACCTCGAGCATACTCTAATCCGCCTTGCGGGGCTTACGCTTGCGCACCTGTTCTGTATTGGGTTTATCTGTGCTCTCAGACGCCTCATCGCCGGCCGATTTGTCTGTCGCTTCTGTTTTCTCTACCTTGTTTTCGGACTTATTTTTATTTGCAGTGTCACCATTATTTTGCTTCTTCTGTTCCGCCTCTACTTCGGCATCTTCCTCCTCCTCTTCCTCATCATCATCGTCATCGCTGTTGCGTCCCTCATGCTCGACAGCTTCCTCGTCATCTTCGATTTCCTCGGTAGCTAGGTCCTCTACTCCTTCGGCTAGATGCTCCTGCGACTCGGAGAAACTTTGACGCTGTGCTTTCTTTGGTGGGTAAACAAAGTCCACAATGCACACAAGCATCAACCCCAGGGCAGCTCCCACAAATATTGTGGCGATGGCAAACAATGCGTAGGAGCCCCAGGTGGGCAATCCATATTCCTCCTGCAGGCGCGCGTTGAAATCCTTAAAGAGTTTTTGTGTGCGCTATTAGTATATACAATATATAACATATTCATTATGCAAAAGCTTGGGAATGTGCGGAAACTTATGATGCAATGACTGAGCCCGATTTGGTAAATTTAATTAATTAAACCGGCTTTGCACCACTGTTACAGTTCATTGGGAGATAGAGAATATATGGAATATAACCTCTTGGCCCAATCTCGCGAGATAAGCTTCCGCATGCGTCCATTGAACTAAGCTACGACATAATCAAACCGAAGCAGACGTAAACAAGCGATTGCATGGGTTATGTACCTTCAATGTGTGCGACAGCTTAAAGAAATAGGATAGAAGGGACATATGAATGGTGTCGGGCTTTTTCCATGAGGACAGCGGCTCAATACTCTGCCACGACTTCTTTTTCAAGAAGTATAACAAAGCATCGGCATCGCGTGCGCCACGATATTGACGGAATTCTCCATCCTTCACGCTGCGTTAAATGCAAAAGTATCATTAATATTTACAAAGTGTATGTCGTATGTATATTTTAAGCTTACTGATAAATTGTGGGTAAAGCGGTGACAAAAAAGCGTCCACTAAGCGATGGCGATGTGGTTACATCAATCTTGGCCACATTGACATTAACATCCTTAGCTGTGCTCGCATAGCGTTCCCAAACTGGCGCCAAATTTTTGCAGGCAGGGCACCAGGGAGCAAAGCTGCAGGAAAAAGATGTGATGATGCACAATGTGATTAATTATTATATGAACGCTTAATATTCAGAATTTAATTTTTTACGAAAGAGACTAAAAGTAAAAAGGCATCCTATTATTTGTAAGACTGGATGCCTTCGCCTTAAACACATCCTCTTAATCCGTATATAAGGGCATACGCCTAGATCTCTAGCATAATATTTTTACATATTTAAACATGAATTTATGTATATCCTAAAGGAAATTTAAAGCACACGTTGTCTATTTTTTGGTTATGTTGCTCCAATATTTGTTTAAAACTATTCATTTTATTTTTTTGTTTGTGCCGAAAACAGCTGTAAAAACGCAGCTGCCGGCTCATGACTCAGGCACGCAGCAAATGACGTAGCCAATCAGAAACGTTCAACGCACATCACTAAGCGGAATGCAACATTCCACAGAACTAGAACCAGCTCCAACACCAGCTTTACCGTTGCTGTTGTTGTTTCTGTTATTGGTTATTGCTGTTGTAGTATCTGCTTACCGGCAACACCCCACACAAACTGCGTCTGCGTTGATTTTTTCGTTTATTTCCATCGCTCGATTTACTTACAATTCAATCATCCATTCGCCATTTAACATTAAATGCCAATTGTCCTCGTCCAACTCGATTAAGTTGCCATTTGCCTGCGACACTCTTTTCGTTGCCGTCGAAGAACGGTCACCAGCAGCGTTTTGTGCAGCGAAGAGCGTCACGATGACACATGACGCGGTCAAAATTTTTAAGGGACAGTGCATGGTAGCAAGGTGTTCTGTATATATTTTGAAAAACGCTTTTAATTTTGTTATGATTTTGCTAAATTTTCACAATTATTTCCTTTGTTTAGATCTGTTTTCTTTTGTTTAAAATAAACGTAAAAATTGCGGACACGGAGCCGTCCGGTCCGATACAGTAGAGATGTGTTAGTATGTAGATTGACATTAGAGATGACTTATCGTATAATCGATTCTTTGAATATTTACAGTTAAGTGTTTCCACTAACCAATGCATCTTATAATAATTAATTGTATACATCTGTTATTAAATACCACGAGTTCTACCCATAAAAATATGAAAATTCTGACAAATCTCTAGTATTTTATATTATTGATTACTGTTGTACATATGCCGTTGCGTTAGCAACAAAAATCTGTTAGCGCACTGTTCTGATCATCGTAAGCCAACTATCGATATTTCTACTAGATAACGATTGTATATCCGATAAGTAAAACGAATAACAACAAAGAAAAAATATTATATTAAAATTAAATTGGACACAGTGACCACAAAATTAACATATTTAAATTATTCTATTAATTGTGCTTATTGGTCAAACGCATTTAAAAAATGGCCAATAACTATCTGCAGCCAGTGGATAATCATTTTGATATAGATAAGTTTGCAGACGTAGACGATGACCTGTTTTTGCGAAACACGCGAACAAGTGAAGGAAAGGCACAACGCAGTACGAATCCGTTTGAAGATGATGACGAGATATCAACATCTTCGTCAATCGCAGCACAGAGACAGGCCTACGCGGAGAGGCGCAGAGAAATAGAGCAGCGTACACTGGACTCGACGCAAAAGAGTTTGGGTATGTTCAGATAAAAAAAAAGTACATATTTTTTTGTGGGCGTACCAATTAAATAATCTCGTTATTAGGTCTACTTTACGAAACGGAGGATGTGGGTAGAGCAACAGCTGTGGAGCTGGCCAGGCAGCGGGAACAACTAGAGAAGACCTCAAATCAATTAGATGAAATAAACTCTACACTGCGATTTAGTCAGCGTCATTTGAACGGATTAAAAAGTGTTTTTGGCGGCCTTAAGAACTATTTGTCGGGCAATCGGGATGCTCCAACGGCCACTGCCTCGCCTTCTGGCAGTCAAGTATCTCAGGAGGCCAACTCAAATATCAATTCGATGTCAGGTGGTGTTGGTGGTGGTGCGATACCCAAGCAGCCGATGTCACCAACAGAGCGGTATGACAATCATCCAGTTAGTGGTATTCGAGACGATAGAAGTTCCTTTCATCAGCGCCAGGCGCAGGCTCAGCAACGCGCTGCGAACCCTTTTCAGCAGCAACTGGAATCGAATCTCGATGAGATGTGCGATAATCTGTCTCGCCTCAAGTTCTTGGCCACTGATTTGGGCACTGAAATTGAGTCGCAGAACAGTTTGCTAGACAATATGAACTACAAAATTGAGAGCGTGGACATTAATTTGGTCAAGCAAAACAAAGAAATGAATAAGCTCCTAAAAAAGTGAATATTTTGGTTCGATGCCTAATTGATTCACTAGAAATGATTTTATATATAATTATACTATAGAATAGCCCATAAATTCGAATGCATATTAATCGTATCGCCTCTAATGAAAACCACTAAATCTTGGTTTTTGTCGCCATCATTGAGCATTCCTTGTTTATTATTTTTGTTTGTTATTTTGTATTATATTGTATGCACCAAAAAAGATATTTGTATAAGCTGGTATTTGTGTTCATTTTCAGGAAAATGTTTAAATAAATACTTAAATTAGTGTATATTCTAAATGATTAGAGCTCTCGATGCAAACCACTGACTTGGGTCAGCGTGCAAACGCAGATTTAAGCACGTCCTTTACAACACTGACTTAATTCGATGACAGATCGTTGAAACAGTTTATCGAAAGGCTGCTTGAAACAAGTGCGTGTATTCCTTGTTGCGCAGAAGGTCAAATTACCAATTATAAGCTCAAGTTATTATAAGCTGTAAATTCGAAAGAACATTTGGTTGCACAGTTTTCTATTGCAATGGAGGACACCTACAATACAAACCCTCAATTGCTTAAGGAGCCATTATCTTTTGCGTAAGTTTAATGAGAATAACGTGGTAAGGCTGCATTCAATATTTATAATTGTTTTGTTTTAAGTGATTTGATAAATGCTGGCACACAATTTGAAGTAGATACGGCCAATTACAATAATACTGCCTATGATGACTTTGTTGTGGATGACAACGATGAAGATGTTGATGAGGAGGCGATTGATCATGAGGCTCTCGTCTCGCCCTGGACGCGTCCCTTTGAGGAGCTGCGCAAGCTAATGACGCCCGTGAATGAGTATATTTACAAACGGATTACACGAGCAGGTATCAAGGAGCAGGGCCTTGTTCCGAATAAGGCTCGCGTGGCATTACGTTACACTGCATACTGGGAGGGCCAGACCGCTCCATTCGATTCGTCTATGCTGCGTGGAACCAAATTTGAGTTCGAAACGGGCCAGCATATGGTTCTCGAGGGTCTCGAGGCTGCGGTTCGCACTATGAGTGTCTACGAGCAATCAGAGTTTATCATTTCATATAAATTGCTGTTCCACGAAATGGGCTGCCCGCCGCGCATAAAACCACGTGCGGATGGTTTGTTCAAAATTGAAGTAATCGAATTCACATTGATTGGCGATGAAAACTCTCTGGAGAATATAGCCCCTGAGGATCGCAACAAGTTTGCAGTGGTTTTTCCAAAGGCGCAGGATATGCATTTGCATGGCAAGGATTGTGTGAAGCGTGGCTCCTATCGCAATGCAGTTGCGGCCTTTGAACGGGCCATTGCGTCGCTTAACTATTGCCGCCTGGCGGATGAGAAGGACGAGATCAAGCAGCGGGATCTGCTCATTACTCTCTACACCAACCTCATGGTGTGCAACAACAAGGTGAACAAACCAGCGAGCGTGTGCATTGCCATGAAAGCTCTGCGGCGGTTGACTGACAATCAGCCCTCCTGCAAGGCTCTGTTCCAAGAAGGACGCGCTCTGGCCGCGCTAGGGGATTACGAGCAGGCACGCAAAAGTTTTGTGCAGGCGCAAGCCAAACAGCCAAACAACAAGGAGATTAGCGAGGAGATCATCAAAGTGGAGCAGCGTGTTAGTAAATATAAGAAGTCTGTGCGTGAGATTTGGACACGCGCTCTGGCAGTCAAAGAGCAGCCGGAGAAGAAATCTGAAGAAAACGTTTCAAATCAACAGCTCAAACGCGAATTCGAATCGCAGTTGAAAGAGTTCAATAATTCCTCTTTGCAGTCTCTCAATATGAGTCGCAAAATGTACACGGACAAGGAGTTCGACATGCTTCGCCTGCTGGCCACGCAGTTTAATATGAAACTGAGTCTCTCCCCGCTGGATGTAGATCAACTTACACTATCCAAGCTGCAGATTAAATAGGCGCTAAACATGCCCAACATTTGCTTGTGAATCAGCTAAGGTATTATTATTGAACTCTATCAAAACGAAACTATCCAAAGAATGAAAATATTCAATCCAATAAGACAAAAGTTCCTGAAGACATTCGATAAAAAGACGAATTTAATTATGTTTAAATAGAAGTAAGCTTTTTTTTATATATGTATTATATACATATATATATATAGCTTTGGCCAAATCTTGAATATAAACTTATATGTTTGTTACTTAACGTCTCGAAAATTGTGTTTAGTATTCGCGTTTTAGCTGCATCTCCTTGGCTATCTGCCGCTGCAAGCAGCCCAGGCAAACGCATCCCTGGACGTGCGGCAAAGGATGATTCTGGACATGCACTTCCCGAAGCTCAAAGCCATTTGAGTTGTACGCTGTCATACTCTCCGCCTGCTGGCACTTGCAGTATAAGCAGCAACAGACGACGCAGGCTGCAAGGATAAGCGAATCAGTAATATCAGTTTGTATTCATTCAGATTGCTCACTTATGCATGTTACCCACAGCGCCAGCAACAAATAAGGATATATGTGTGTGGGCACAATGGGCGCTCTCTCGAAATCAACTTTGCTACTGTCAGGAGTCACTGTCATTGTTGTTTCACTGTGTCTGTTGGTGCTGCTGCTGATGCTGTCGATGTCAATGTATAAATCCAGAACAGAATTTGACACCTTTTGGGAGTAGTGGCTCGCACTTGAAATGTCGCAATGTACAGGAGGCGAGCCTGAACATAGCAGGAACGACAGAACAAACCATAGACTTGATTGAATATTCATTATTATTATTCTTGCCAATCGTACAACTGTTGCTAAACGAATGCGTTGACAGCTGAGCATTGAAAGAAGCTTCTGGAGAGTGCTGAAAGAGTTGCATTAGTGTTAGTTGAGAATGCAGGTTTATCCACGTTGCTAAACAGGCCTATTGATAAGCAAACAGTTGTGGGTAGAGGGTTATGTGAAAATAATATGTTTCTGTGCGGAAATATAGTCTGCAGAGACCACTCTCAATTTATTGGTTGATCATGAACATGAAAACGAAGAACAGTGTGGGGTTGATAGACCTCTAGAAAACAGTTGATAGTTTAAGGGTCTAAGGACTTCATATATGCATCCTTTGCATTTTGAACAACTAATATTGTAATCTTGGCATCGGGTGTTATGAGGACTTCATGCAATTTGGTGCGCACACGTAGCATAGTTAGGGTCTGCGGCGGCTCCAGCTTTTGTAGGAATGCTTGGGTCTTTTCGCGGAAGTTGTCATAGAGGCAGGCATGCTGCAGTGCATCCTGGCGCGACATTGATGTTTTGACTGGCACTCCCGAATGATTCATGATGAGCACCTCCTCCACGCCCGGTTTCTCAAGAACCAAACGATAGGCCTCATTCACATAGCTCTGAGTGCGCTTCGGCTGATATAAATTATTAGCAAATAAAGTGAAAAAGCGAAAATGATATATATGTATATATAAATATATATACCTGAGCGTCGGCGCCTTGCATTTTGCTTAAGCTATTTTGAGACTATTCTTAATAAGTTCTACTTCAAATGAAACCTTAGCTTTGAAATTCGAAAGCGTTTGCTACTATGTTTTAAGAGATTTTATTTGACTTGAAAACATAAATACATTGACTTTGTGTTCAGTTGATGCATTTTCCACCAGACGCAGACGTGCACCATTTATAGGTGTTAACCATTTTCTCAGCCACAGCCATTATTAGTGGAAAGGCGCGCAGTATTAGACGGAGCGATCTCGAAGCCATTTGGTAGTAATGCACTTATTATCCACTGAGTGTATGCGATAAATACTTTTTTTATACAAGCCCTAAGTCGTTACACAACGTAAAATTTACTCTTTTTAATGTTCGGTAAATTGCAATGAAATCAAATTTGCAACGCTGTTTAAAGCAGCTCCAATTGGAAATACTAAGCATGTAAAGCAGTACCTGTGAAGCAGTATTTAAAGCAGTTGTATATAAGCAGTGCAAAGTGTTCACACAATTGTGCTCAAATGTTATTCTTGAAGAAAACTAAATTTAGACCTTCAGGTCTAAGATGCGTTTGTGGCGTCGCTCGCCAACGTGCCGATACTTTGATGCATAGTCGTGCGAGTTACCGCAGGTTCAAATCTCACTTTCGGAAGTGATTGTGTCTTTTTCTTCGCATCTTATCATCTTTACCGTGCGCGTATCGTACGTGCATAATTATAGAGCCACTCTCTTTGGCCGGATTAATTTGATTATAATTAATACCGTTTATGTCAGAGTAGGCAGATTAAATTTGGTGGGAATTACGCCTTCGGTGCCCATAACGGTTATCAAATCCGTGGGAAAACTATCATCCTTGTTTCCCTCCACAACTAAAATTTTTTTTCTCAATTCATTGTTTTGTTAAAACCCATAAATATTTATTCATAAATTATCTAATAATACAATAATATTTCTTATAATATAGTAACATATATTTAGTACATTTGGTTTTTTGGCCGCTTCGGAATTTTCGATCGATTTTTATTTTTAAAGTGCATCATCGGCTTTTACATGAACAGCAAAATATTTTGTTAATATAAGAATTATTTGCTCAATAACTGCATAAAACATAGATACATTTGCGCATATACATTTTTGCATATACATATAACAATTATTTCGTGGGTTATTTGACTTATCAAATATATACACTCTGATCGGACAATGAGAAGAGTTCTCAGCTATTATTAATATATAATAGTACATACAAAATAAATGTACTGTTTTTAGCAACATTTCAAGTTGTGAACATTTTTTTAGTCTACTTTTCAGTATGCCCCATGTCGAAGAACAAGGTTTTCCAAGAACACTGAAGTTATTTGAGTAATATCAAATCATTGAGGTTACTTAGGCATAGGGCATCATCAAGTCGACCAATGCCGACTGCTACATAAAATAACTTGTCAATTGCATTTCTGTTTAAGTTTCACTTATTTTATAGGTAATACATCAATTCTATTTTACGGCATATATGTATGTGTATATATACCTACATATTTATCTTATGTTCATCTATATAATTATATTCATTTGAGCTTCATTTCAAAGTGTTGCATTTCAATGAGGTTTTTATTGTAGATCGAGCGTATTAAAAAGGTGGGTGGAGTTAAATTTTTTCAAGATTACAGTATACAGTTTAAAGATTTATCGTATAGCTATTTTGGGTTTTTATAAGCTTAATGTAACGATATGAATTTTGTAATAATTCCTCAACTATTCGGATTTATTTATACCTTTCGTAGCTCAAAGTTTCATAAAAAATTTGAAGCTCCTATAGTTTTGAAATGAAAATTGATTATTTAATTTTTATTTTTGAAAGTAACCTCTCTTATCTGCTATCTTCATTCACAAATAGTTGAGCATACTTCTAACATTTATCTTGCCGGAATTGACAGCTTTAGCTAGATATTCTTTATTTAGGTACGAGTAAACAAAAATTTTGATTTGAGCAAATTGCTTTCGATTTGCTTATCGTAAAATATTTAGCTCATTTTTATATGTACATATGTATGAGTTTTTCAATTGCATTTTGATCATATAAATATTTTTCATTTTTTTAACAGCCATTTAACATTTTCCATATTTAGATTATTGTTGATAATTTCATTATATTATACATATTCTATTTATTTCTAATAATTTAGTAGCTTTTACAGGTACAGACACATTCACATAAACAAACGACATGCGACAATGGGTTAATACTTTAACAGTTGGGCTATCATATATGTATATATGTATATGTAGAACATGTTTTGTAAATTTATTCTAGGTACTTTAATTCGTAATATTATGTCACAGCTACTGCGCTAAAAACAACTCAAGAACAACAATTGAATAAAATTCCTGTTTTGTTAATATCCTTACTTGCTCATTGGCTATATATGTATATAACTAAGTTCTATTCCTATACGTGGACAATACATAATGCTCAAAAATTTAACATAGTATAAAAAATTATCACAAATTTCGGGTTTACAGTAGTTTGAATCTAGTTGGAAACTTAACATATAAATTTAACAAAACTAAATTACAAATTTTGTAAATCAACACTTAAAATATTTTTGATTCTGCATAAATCATAATCATATATATATGTATATATATATATATATGTTTTTATATTATTATTATTATATCTTTCTGTTTTCATTATTGTTGTATTTCTTTTTCCACTAGCTAGATGTACAAACACATACAAATGTTATAGGTATATTTTAATACAATCTTTACTCTATTTTTGTTTTTAGTTTTTCTCTTTTGTTTTAGGCAACACACAGCTTTTTGATTTTTTTTTCTCCATCTAATAACATGTATACATATATATATTATAAATAGTATATTTCAACAACAATACACAATAATTTCCATATAAATTAGATTTGCTTCTTATTATTTTCCATTAGTTTAATTATTGTTTTTTTGATTTTCGGTATTTCTTTAGTTACTCATACACACATAAAACATTTCTAAATACTTGCTTAGAATTAGTTGTAGGTTTCTAGTTTTGCTGTTTCTGTAAGATCCATAGGTCTATGCATCTTGAAAAATCCACTCGTATCTTAATTTCATTAGGTACATGAGTCTCTCATTTATTTAGGCCTATCAGAATAGAGTTTTACATTAAACTGTGTACTGTTTCAATAGCTGTACATATACAGACATATAAATATTAACTAGCATGCATAGGAGCCTAAATCAAAGTGAATAACATAAATAATAAAAGTCCAGCTCGTGCCTTGACCCTTGCCCAAATCGCAAGCCTTATAAAAATTCATTAAAAATGTTTAAAATATATTATTAAGAACATTTGCAGTAAAAATAAGTATTTATTGTGTATACGTAGTTTTTTCAATATATATATTGGGTATATTGTATATATGTGTATAAATGTATCTTTTTTTCCATTGCATTTGCACATTGCTCTTTCTAATGTATCTAATATAACCAATAGGTACAGAATACGGCTAAATATAATCGGGATATATGTATATATTATATGTTATATAGACACCTTTTCTATCGCACAACAATCAAACGAGCCATTCTGTGATTTACTAAAACCTACGTTAACTTTTTGGTAATTGCATTGAGTCTTTCAACATAATACTTAGGGGAACAGTGAGCACATAAATTAGTTGTTAAGGAACTATTACAACATAGTTGCATAGTGTTTATAGGTAGACTAGTCATTGTAGTTAGTGTTGTGGCTGGCAAGCACCTTTCAAATGTTTGCTGCTTGAATACCCTTGTAGTGGATAGTAAAAATAAACTTATTTTAAACTAAAATAATAATAAAATATTTTAAGTTAATTTTAGTACAATATATATGCTTGGTTTTGTGTATCTTTATTCTCCTTTCAAGCCATATACAAGCATGTAATTGATGTATTGCTATCTTCCTCATCAACATGATATATCCCAAGATTTCGCCTAGTTGGATTTGATTGATTGATTTTATATATCGTTAAACCACTCTAAATGGGATTTCAGAGAATATTTTTATGAAAATGTCTGTAACAGGCAGAAGGAGTGCCAGATCTCATATAGAATATATATTCTTGATCAGGACCTCAAGCTGAGTCGATATCAGCATGGCATTTGTTATCGATAATAATCTATAATTAAAGTTAATTATTTTCGACTAACTTGAGTACCTTCGGGCCTCGGCATATACGCATGTTAAGCATTTGACGATACATTGTAATTCATATGTTGATAAAGTATTAAGTTTAAATTATTAGACATACATTTTAAATGTTCTTTATACAAAATATTATACTACAAGGGTATTTGGTTTTCGGTGCTCCTAAACTTTCTAGTCATTCTTCATTTCTTTAAAACCTATTCATTCAAAACAATTTCTATATTTTGGCAAATGTTCATTAAGTCTTGGAAACTATTTGAAATTGTTGAAAGTGTTGCAATTTCCATATAATTTCTGTAGCTGTTCGGTGCCAAAGTAAATGTGATACAAATAAATATTTATAAAATCTACATCTATATAAACACATAGGCGTATAACATTTATATAAATATCCATATATGTATATATATAACACACATATGTATATATATAGGCTTAAAAACAATGTTTCGCTTAGCTCGAGCTCCTTTACATAAGTTTAAATAGGTACTTAGAAAAATAGTGTTCAATATTGGAACTACAGTTTATGTCAGGTTTCGAGTTGAGCTTCATTTTATTTCTTAGGTGTTGCAGTTGCTTTCGTTTTGCTCGCTGTTGCTGCATTATTTGATGTTGCCTTTGCTGAGCTTGCTGTTGCCGATGGCTTGTTCTGCTTCGGGGACATGTTGCTGCTGCTGCTGCTGCTGATGGATGCTGTTGCTGATTTGCTTGTTTGGGTTTTACCAGCCGTTGCCGTTGCTGTGAATGCTGTGGACTTTTTTGTGGGCGATGTTATTGTTGCTGAGAATGTGGCGACCTTTTTAGTGGGTGATGTTGCTGTGGCCTTTGGTGTTGCAGATATTGGGAACGTTGTTGCCCTTTTAGTAGGAGATGTTGCTAAGGACTTCGGAGTTGATGTCGATGCTGATGATGGGGATGTTGTGATCCTCTTAGAAGGCGGTCTTGCTGTGGGATTTGCTGTTGTTGGGAAAGTAGTAGCGTTTTTGGTAGGTGATGCTGGCTTTGCCGCGATTGTTGTTGTTGCGGGCCTTGCTGTTGCTGTTACTTTCTTTGTAGATGATGTGGCCATGGTACTTGGTGTAGCTGCTGCTGGTGAGGGTTTCACTGTTGCTGATGTCCCTACAGATGCTGCTGGTGTTGGCATTGTTACCGAAACTGCTGGTGAATTACTGCCAAGAACAGCAGGGTCTATGGTAGCAACAGTTGCTTGTGAACACGATGTCTTCGTGGTAGTTGCTGTGTTGCTGGCAGCAACTACTATTGGTGGTGCTGTCTTTGGCACATTACATGTTGCTGTGCTAGTCATGTTGCTTGTTACAGTTGTTGATGTCACTGCTGTTGTGGCTGCGGCTTTCTTAGGTACATTACCTGCAACAGCAGATGCCGTTGTTGATGTTTTGGTCACGTTACTTGAAACAGTTGCCGATGTAACGGCTATTGTCTTTGGTACGTTACTTGCAACAGTTGTTGTTGATGTTTTGGTCACGTTACTACCAACAGTTGAAGATGTAACTGCTGTTGTTGCAGCTGATGTCTTCAGCAAGTTACTTGCGACGGTTGTTGGTGTAGTGGATGTTGTAGTCACGTTACTAGCAACAGGTGCCGCTGTCATTCCTGTTGTTGCAGCTGCTGTCTTCGGCACAATACTTGCAACAGTTGCTGCTGTTGTGGATGTTTTAGCCCCGTTATTAGAAACAGTTTCCGATGTCATACCTGTTGTCTTTGGCACATTACTTGCAACAGTTGCTCCAGGCATTGAGACAGTTGCTGATGTCATTACTTGGGGGTTGGCAGTAACACTGACAGATACTGTGGTTATCGAAGCAACAGTTGTCGGTTTGGTAGCAATACTTGAAGTGGGCTTCGCTATTGTTGTAATAATCTTTGTTGACTTGTCGGTGGCTATGACTGATGTGGATGCTGTCACCGCAGCAACTGTTGGTGCCGTCTTCACAATTTTGTTTGCAGCAGTCACGCTCGGCTTAAGCTTTGTTAACACGCCCTTTGTGTCTACTATTTGGGACTTCTGAATTGCAGCAACAGTTGCTGTTGTGCTGGCAACACTCACATTTGCATCTATTGCTGAAGCTTTGCTGGGAACGCCGTTAGCAACAGCTGTTGTTATTGGCTTTGTGGTCGGCATAAAAGTAGTCAGAGCTGTATTTGGCTTCGTGCCAGCTGGCATCGCAGCGATATTGCTAGTTGTTGCTGCTGTGGCCTGTGTGCTGGCAACAACATCAGCTGTTGTCTTCGGCTTGGCTGGGTCGTCAGGCACAGTTTCCGTTCCAAAAGCGCTGAAAGTAGACATGCTGTTGCACTCACGCCCGCTGCTCATTGTGCCTGTAGACAACACTTTCGTGGTAGCTGCAACTGTTGCTGGTGTTTTTTTGACATCATTGTCCGCTTCAATGAGCGGCTGCCGGCTGGGATTCGCCGTCGGTATGGATTTGTTACGCCCGTTCTCCGTTTGAATTTGCTGCTGATTGCTGTTGCTGCTGTGCCTGGCCGATGTCTTCAATATGCTCGGCCCGGGCACCTTACCCACCGTCATGGGCAACACATCAACGTCAACGCTGGCGGCCATCGCTGACGAGGATGCTTTAACCCGCTCTCAGAGTTGCAATACCTCATCCCGATAGCCATTGCCAGTGCTGTTGGCGTTGTCATTGGCGTTGCCGCTGCCATTGTCTTGGCTGTTGTCCTCGTAGGGCATGACTTCCGCTGGTGCTCCACTTATCAGTATTTGAGTATTGGTCACGCCATCGTAGTTCTGACTTTGATAACGCTCGGCATGCAAATTGACACAGGGTCTGCCAGCAGGTCCCCATTCGGCGGTGGGTTTCATCAGATGCTTGATCCGCTCCTTGAAACCAAGATGGCTTGGAGCCTTGCACACTTGCTGCATGCCGACAGCAATTATGATTAGCACCGGCAATAGACCTACGATCCAGCCGACAATATCCGCCCATAAGGGGTATATGTAATGGCCATATTGTGCGGGTTTGTACTCTACCCAGTTGAAGAATAAAATGAACTGTAAATGAACAGATATTAAAATTATTCGATAGATACAGGAAAGAGTATAGGGGTCAAGTTGATAGGACTGTGAAAACTATGCTATTGGCAATCGTGATTGGCGATAGATCGCCCCACAGATTCTGTTCATATTGTAAAATATACTATGTAATATACTATTGTATAAGCTAAGCGATCGACTTGGGCCGCAGAAAACTTGTTCATCATATTTAAATGTTGTTTAAGTGATAATGGATGACAGGAGCTTTTGCATCAGCTAACTTACCAATAGAGTTGCTGGCGTTATATAGCGCCACATGAAGCCCCAGAAGAAGTTCCATAGGCGCGATCGCTTGCCAATCATGCCCTGGATGTCGTTGAGGAATCGCTGTGACCCATAGATCCAGGCAATGAGCCAGCACTCCAAGATGGCTATAAGCAGCACAGACCAGTTGGCGGCGTATTTGTCCATCAGCTGCAGCCAGTACATGCCGCTCTACGGAAAATTACGTGGAAATCAATTGTTATCATTGGGGATATTGCAGATATGCTCACATTGGTGGTGAAGCCGAGGCCGCCCGTGTAACCAAATATGGCCACAAAGAGTACAACCCAAGTTTTGTATTGTCGCAGATTTGGAAACTTGTCCAAAATGGCAGTAGTTACGGTTTCCATCAAAGCAAACTGCGAGTCCAGGCCGAGGGTGAGCAGCATGACAAAGAACAGCACAGACCAAACAGGTGAGATGGGCAGACGTGTGACCACCTCCGGATACACAATGAATGCTAAGCCGGCGCCCTGATCCACAACCTTTTTCACCTCCACGTCCAGTTCGTGTGCGAGAAATCCAATTATGGAAAATATGACTAGACCCGCAAAAAATGAGGTGGCTATGTTGCAGAAGGCAACAATGAGAGCATCCCTGGAAGATAAGCAAATTTATTGGTGTTGATTTTAATGGTATTTTATTGATATTATTTGGGAACACAAACAAAATATTCAATTATAAGAACTCGGGTGTTAGGAGTTCCTGAGCTGACCGGATTTATTATGGCTTAGCCAGCTAAAATATATATGTAATATCGATTAAGCCAAGTCTGTAAATGTGGCTAATCATTTCACTATGCTTTCGCAGCATTCGTTCACGTTTTCACCTTGATTAGGTGCAATTGACTTTAGAAAATATAACAGTTTAGGCTACCTGACAAACGGAGAATTGAGCCTGAGTCGATACGGCCACACCGAACCACCTTTATATAGATTACGGATAAGTTCTTCGATCGAAACACAGGCTTTTATTTGAAACTATTTTAAGACTTATAGACTAAGACATAAGACCACATCATACATACTTGTAACAGTTATTGGAGAATTTGTTGTATGAGGAGAGCGTGATGAGGCCACCCCACGCAGGGCTCAAAGCAAAAAATATCTGCACTGCCGCATCGCCCCAGACCTGCAAAGGAGATGTACAATTTCAACATTATGGTAAAGGCATTGATTGGGTAGGGTGATTCACTTGAGCGTTGGCCAGTTGCTTCCAATCGGGCGTAAGATAAAATAATATGCCCGTACTGGCGCCCGGAAGGGTAACACCGCGAAAGAAGAGTATGACCAGAACCACATACGGAAAGAGCGCTGTAAAGTAGACGACCTTGCCGGAGGACTGGACGCCCTTGCACAGGCACAGAAAGACAATGGCCCAGGCGATGAGCAGGCAGGCGGCCAAAGAGATTTTAATGCTGCCCGTTTCCTCGATGCCCGCCGACAGGCCCAGCACAAAATTGCTGAAAAGAGAGGAGAGATTGCGTAAGATGAGTGCACAGTAGATAAGAGTAGTCTGTAGTTAAGGCTATGGACTTAGACGCTATTGAATGGGGAATGGACACTCACTTGAAGTACTCCTCGGCTGGAGGACGCTTGAGGGCGTGCAGGGCTAGGCCTGTAATATTGTTCGCCTCTGCGTAGGTGGAATTGTAGCACTGCCGGAGATAGTAGGTGCCGTTAATCGCATCACACTGATCGGCCGCCACGTAGGAGAAGCAATCTGTAAGGCCCATCAACTAGTTAGCAAATTGAGCAAGAGCACGATGCAAACAAAAACAGAAGCAAACAGAAAAACGGAATTAGAAACAACAAGGACTCGACTCCCGCTCCACTGGGCGATTCAAGCTGGCAGTCAGTCACTCAATTATGCATAAAGGGGCAGCAGATTTTTAAATATTTATGAACTATTTGCCGGAACAGCAAGAGGATGCTGAAAAAGCCAGGGAAATAGCAGCGCTGAAAAGGACTCGAATGTGTGCGAAAGGACAACAAAAAGGACGAGCCGGGCAACTTTTGTGCGGCTTCATAATTAAAAGGACAAAGTAGCAAATCAGTGGAAAACATGAAAAGGGTAGACTGTTATTGTTGTAGCCTCTGCTGCTGCTGTTGTCATCGAGCAAACAGAAGGCAGAAAATGAGAAGCTGTCGGTGTATGACGCTATGAAACACCCTGTAACAAAAATAAATAAGGTACTTTCCTTGCTCCCACACGATTATACACAATCATGCACGATTATACAGGATGATACACGATTTTGAAATACTCTACAGTAGAATTCGGCTATAGCGACTTAATTTGTAGTATCCGTACGGTTATTGCGACGAAAGCTCTGTTCTCCAGACAAGCTGACATGAATAAACTTATATGGCTATGGCGCATTTTGGGTATAACGACGGACCCTTGATTCTACTCGGATTCTAGTGTATTTACGACAGGGGAGTAAATACTTATCGAGATAAAATAGTATATAGATGAGCTTGGTTTTCAGCTCCGATTTACTCTTTAATATTATATATACTATATTTGATCATTTGATTATCATAAGAAACCAATAACAAAGTTTAAGTAGACTTCAATTCTTCTTACGGATTATGTACCCCAATCTAAACAATATCAGGTGTTCTTTGCCATTTTAAGAAACCCTGAAGGGTTCTTTGTTTTAAATATATCTATCACGAATGAGGGCTTTCGTTTTATTTATTTAGTAAATTATCCATCGTTCAAATTGAGCGATTCTAATCACTTGAGATACCCTTTAATGAACTACATCCAAATGTCAGTCGAGTATGGCCGCTTTACCCCTTTGTTGATGCAGGGTATGTAAGAAGGGTTAAATGGTCTAAAGGGTTTGTCAGCCCCTATGACAGCGGGAGCAACGAGTTTCAGTTGTTGACCCAGGCCTGATTAAATTTGAAGAGCGCGCTTTATGGAGTTGAGGCGAGAGCAAATCGATGCTGGATATTGACGAAAGGGCATAAAGTTCAATAGAAACGCTGACTAAGTTGATTGCGAACAAGGCCATTTGTACTTTTATTATTTAGAGTAATAGGAAAGTGCATTGAATTTTAAGTAAATATTAGATGAGCGGATCGCAGAACAAATGACAGCTGGATAACTCGACGGCTCCGCCGAGGTCTAAAACATACTTGAAGCGCCTTATGAAGCACAAAAATGATGAGCTGGGTAAAGACCGCGTTTTCAACGACTTTGGCACACCTCGCGCCAGCATTTTGTGGCCGCGCTGCTTAATCCAGCTGCCAAAAAGTCGCCGCCAATGGCAGCAGCTGATTCTGACATTTGAGTTGTGACGCTCCATGTCTGCCACACAGGGCGTATGAGTTTGTGCAAAAATACAAAAAATTCAAAAAAAAAAAAAAACAAGAGGCTAAAAAGTGTGTAAGCTGATGTTTATGAGCGGCTGGTCTAGCTTGCATATGCATGTATGTAAGTTTGTGTGTGTGGTTGTGCAAAATGCCAAAGTTTTTTGGGTCTTTCAGTTGACTAACGAGGCAAGCGGTTGACCGCAAAAATGACTAACTGACTGCTGACTGCTGACTCCTGCTGCCGACTCCTGCTGCCGACTCCTGCTGCCAACTGCTGACTGCTGTGGCCGTTCGCTTGCCAAGTTTAGAGCTAGTGCAATTCGACAGTTTGTATGTTTGGTGCGGAAATGAAATGTGGCAGCAACTGCTGAGTCAAGGTGCATGCCACATGCCCCACTGCAGCAAACCATTGGCTGGCTAATAGACCGTACTGACACTGAGGCATGCCGAAAGCAATCTGATTTTCATTTAGAGCTGTCATTTGCTATTTTTGGAGCTCTTCTGTTTGCTAATAACATTTTATTTGAATATGACTTTCATTGGGGCGGGCACTGCAATCTGGCATGCAATTAATTTGCACATTCGCCATGCAGCTCACGTAGCTGCCAATAAGTTGAGCTAACGGTACATTCCAGCAAAAGGTACAGTTGCCACCCTAGACAGCTGGCTGTTGGCTGTTGATTCTGGGTGCTGCCAGCTGGGTGGGCGGGGCAAAAGAAGCAGAAGTTGGATAACTTCATTATGTTTCAAATCAGCAGCCGTGTGTTTCAGCATGTGATTACGATCGACATTTCACGTTTGATTACTGCCAAATTGTAACCCTTTTCAAAGCAAAATCGCATTTAGACTGAAACAAACGTGATTAGAAGAAGCAGGCGCTTCGATTTACAACCAGCAATGTACAAAAATCAATATTATCGACTTGGGTCGATGACTATTTTAAATTTATAGGTATTCTTTGATACACCTCGCAGTTCAAATATATCCCGATTATATCTTCGTTTTCCACTATGTGTCAATAAAAGAGATCTAGCTCCTAGAAGATAAAAATCTAAATGGAGGAAATAAATCGCATTTTAACTGAAGTATTTGATTCAAAGTTTCTATACTTCTTGTCAAAGTATTTTGAAATAAGATAGGTTTCTTTCCACTTTATGATTGTTGAAGCGCTTTAAAACGATTTTGAGGCTGAGTTTCGACCTGTCGTGCATGCCAGAGTTGCAATAGCTTGTCGAGCCTTTTATTTCTGTGTAATATTTTCAATTGCGTCCTGTATAATTTACCATAAATATTTCGCATAAATCTGAGTTTGTGTTGAAGAAAATGTGAAAAATTTCCATTTCTTGGAATTGAATGTACCAATTTACTACCTAATTTGAGCTTAAATTTTGAACATTTTTCAGTGCATCTACATTCAAATTAATCAAAGCGTCTGACAACGGGCCGGGACCAGCTCAATCAGCGTTGATTCAATTGCCTCGCATTACGCATACGCCACATAGGACACGCTCCAGAAAGCTGTTGGCGTGCGGCATTTAAGCCAAGGCTAAGCATATGGACCCTTTTATATATATAAATATATATACATACACATATATACACATTTACACAAATGTAGGTTTGTGTGCTTTTTAGAGCATATTCATCATCTAATCAATCAGCATCAAAATGAAAATCAAACGCTTCACAGCTAGAAAATTGAACAGAATTTCTCGTGGTTTTTGCGGGCGCAGCAGTTGCGTTTATTTTCTTTTTCATTTCCTATTTATTTTATTTTACTTTATTTCCTTTTTTCGGGATGTGGGTGGCTTCAAAGTGTTTACACGCCGTTTAATTTGCCTGTCTGCCTTTATTTGTTATGCAATTAATTTTATTACAAACATTCGCATACACACAATGAAACAGAGCGAGAGAGAGAGAGAGAGAGAGAGAGAGGAGGAGGGGAGGAAGAACGAGATGGATAACCTGATAGGACTCGCAGATACAAATCATATAAAAGTTTATGTGTATGCGGCAGCAGGGTAAAACCGTCTGCCTTTCAATTTGGCCAACTCGAGCGTGTCTACCCAGCCAACTGTGCCTGTGTGTGTGTGTATGTGTGTACGTGTGTGCTCGTGTTGGCATCTTACATTTGATTACAAATATACACATGCACAGTCACACTATGATAAGATTGTTATATAAGCCTCTTCCAAGCCGCCCAGCTGAGGAAATGGCTATTAAATTTTGTGACCTTTAAGTTTGATGTTCGCCTTCAACGGTATTTCTGTATTATTCCTTTTTCTTTTGTTCTATAAAAGTTTTAACAACTAACTGTTGTTGTTGGTCCATGTGTCAGGCACATGTTAGTTATGTCCATAACATTCACTTTGATTAGCTCAACAACCTTATTGCCCCAATTAGAAGCTACAAAAAATTAAGAACAAAATAAACTATAATCACGAGCTAAAGACATGCTGAACTTGCTTATAGTGGATAATCATAACAGTTGCTTTACTATATGTCCTAAATAAATAAATTATTGTGGTGACAAACTTAGAGTACTCGTCCAATGAGATGACCATTTGGCAATCATTGATCATTGAAAGCAGGATACTTTCCGTTATTCCATTGAAATAAAGAAGTAATTATTTAAATATGAATATAATAAATGTCAGGCTGCCACCTAGTTAAAACTGATTAAAAGGTTAGTTAGTAATAGTGTAGAGTTAAGTTTCAGTTTCTGCTCTATTTCTCTCTTGAATTGTATTTATCTTTAAGTTTTTCTCCTATGATCTTGTTTATTGGTTTCATGTAATATTTGCTCATATTTATTAATTGACCGCGCCATAAACTAATACTCGGTAAATAATGGCGGCATCTAAAAACGGAAATAAAATACAAAGCCTACCATGTACCTTCACGGCATTAGCAGAGTGAATAGAAAAGAAAGATTTCGCTCAGCAAAATATTGACTGAGAAAGTGTTTGAGTTGTTGTTTTTGTGTGCTGTTTGTGTTTGTCTGGAGGGTCACAAGCAAACTGAGGCTGGCGCTTAGAGTGCAAGATATTCAATCAATGAACAAACAAGTTAAACACATTTTAATCATGAGGCTAAAGTAAACATTTATCATCTAAAATTCGATGAGACGAGCAACAAAAACCAGAATTGAGCACAAGGACAAGGACAAGGAGAATGCGAATGTGAAGACGAAGACGAAGACGAAGACGAAGGCGACGATACAGACGAGGCCAAAGCCACTGGCGAGACGAGGTGAAAGTGTCAATGAATGAAATACTAAAGAAATTGCTTGTCTGCCATCTGAGATTGCGGCTGCGTTACTCTGTGTGTATGTGTGTGTGTGTGTGTGTGTGTGTGCTAAAGAGCTTATAAAAAGCATAAGCACAAGGCTGCGAATCGGCATGCAGCCGCAGCCGCAGCCGCAGCCGTCGCTGCCGATTGAATGTCAAAAAGTGTTTAGACTTAATTGTTGTCATCTTAAGTATTTCTATTTTCTAGCTCACTCAAGAGAAGAAGAAGGCGAAGATGAGAACTAAAAACACGCCTATCTATGGTATATTAGGCGGAAAGATACTTTACACGCAATTCCATTAGCAAGAAAACATTCCAAACGAAATGAGAAATGCTATCCTGAAAAGAATTCTAAATTATTTTACCATGAAATTTATACGATCAGAGTCTAGTGGGAGGGGAATACGGAGTACGGAAATGCGGAAATTGGAAATTAGTATATTCTCATTAATCCAATTATGTATATTCGGCAATTCAGTAAGAATCACTCCCACTAGCGAAAACGCGCTACGCCCCTGTGTACAACCCAAGCCTTGGAATAACTAGCTCGGAAAGCAGGTTTCAAAATACATCTCTAATTATATTCCTGGTAAACTAGAGTTTGTCGACTCGCCTACATACATACAGAATACTTATTTTTATATAACTTGTGATGTTCTCTACTGCTTACAACGTGCTTCCAATTCGATGAAACTATTTTAAGCCCACTTTCGTAATGGGTATGCAAGCGAGAGGGGCATAACGTGGGCGAAGTTAACAATGAAATTGCGCATATCGATTTCTATTGCCGACCGACAAAACGGAAATGCCAGAGTATTTTTTCTCCACATGTTGTTGTTGTTGTTGTTGCTGCTGGTGTTGCTGGTGTCTCTGCTTTAGGCCATGGCTTTGCATCAATGACGGCCATATTAAATCATGTTGGCTCAAGCGGCAAAGGGCGTGGGTGGCGCGTAGTGGCAGCTGCTGCTGAAGCTCATGCAAAAACTTTCAATGGCGTTAGCTGTTGTTGCTATGATTATTACTTGTACGGGCTGTACCCTCACACAGTGCCACTTCAGTTTGTGTGTGTATGTGTGTGTGTGTGTGTGTGTGTGTGTGTGTGTGTGTGTGTGTGTGTGTATACATGTTTAAGTGCTACTGAGGCAGCCGCAATAAAATAAGCAAAGTTCGCAGCTTGAGTCGCATAAAAAAGCAGCAAAACAAGCTGCGATTTGTAACATATTCAAGCAACGACTTCTAATACCCTATCAAGCTTATATATATGCAGTAACTGCTATTGCCATATGCATGAAGAGAATTTACTGAAAATGGAATCTGTTGCATGTTTCATATATATGCAATATAAGAACATATTGCTAGTGGCTCCATTGATAAATTGGTATTCCGATAAAAATAAAATACCCAATAATTATGTATATACCATAGCAGCAGCAGCACCAGCCAGCTATCACATCGTTAATTCAGTTTGGCTTAATCGACAGACCTTATGTAGCATGTAGTCCATGGTATTTTATAGTTGTACCTAATACTCTACTTTTTGCCACCTAGTTCGCGCGTACAGCCCTGACTGCCTACTGTCACCTCTCCAATGCTCGTTAAAGATTTATGTCCTTCGCGTGGCGGACAAAATTTTAAATTGTGTCTGTGTGTTTGCATTACAGCTCTATTTCTGTGTGTGTGTGTGTGTGTGTCTGTGTAAAGAAATCAAATGCACGCTTAAGCGCGCACAATATGGGCTGCCCTGCCACGCCCATAGCGGACATGCCTCTTGCTATGTCAGACGTAAAGTAGCACAAAAACAATTGCCTACTTCAAGGCCTAGCATTTTTTTTTTTACCGTGGTCCTTGCTGTTGCCTGTTTATTATTATCATTTTTAGGAGCTGAAGAAAGGAAAAACTTGTTTTTATTGTTTACGTATGCGTTGATTGCGAAAGTATAAAAACCTAGCTGGAAATTTCAGCATCGTAGCACTAACTTTTGCTGTCGAACGTAAAAATTTATGATGGGAGACCAACTTATTGTTATCGATTGATACGACCAAGTTTGAAATGTGCTATCGATGCTCATATGTATCCTAATACAGTCGTTAGGACAGAGTCTAACTACCGACAGATCAAATGGCCTATGAGTAATCATTCTGCATACGACTGACTATATATGTATATGATATAATATATGTATATTTGCACTATTTAAACAATCAATTTAAATTTCTTCTCATATATATATATATATGCCTGTTCTGAGCTGATATTAGCTGTGTGGGCATAATTAATGTCATTAATAAAATTTCGTCCCACTGTGCCGAGACAATTATTAGCTTAAGTCAGCACAAACTACTCAACAACTAGAGTGCAGAGAGATGTATGTATGTGTGTGTCTTCATATAGGTGCTATCAAATAATACTCAATCGCGCACTCAATTCGGATGTATTGGTAGGTAATGATGCTAATCAAATTTAATGCGCAAACGAATATAATAAATTATAAAACAATAAGTGACTTATTAACTACGTATATCAAATGTGCTGACCAATTTGCCACTTGGTCATTAGCTTAAATGGCCCGTGTCGTTTGGGCATTACAAATACGTTTGCCTCTGTGAGGGCAAGGCAAAGTTTTGGCCTGGATAAAGTTTCAGTTTTGACAGCTTGCAGTTTGCTTAATTTATTGCCAACAAATATTGCTGGCTTTGACCACAGCTCTGGCGCCTTCGGCTCAATTTAGGTTTGTTTACTCACGCTGCGTGCTCCACTCAGGCTCGCAGTTCTGCCAGGGAAGTTGGGTGCGAAACGAGGCGAACATATAGAATATGGTCCAGGCGATGATCAAATTGTAGTACAGCATGACAATGGCCGACACAATGACCATGCCAGTGCCCAGTCCACGGAACAGCGGGCAGAAGCGTCGGTAGATGGCCACCGGGCCCAGAGCAGCGTATTGGCCAAACGACAGCTCCATGAACATCAGTGGCAGACCCGCTATGATGAGCATGATTGTAAAGGGTATTAAAAACGCACCTGCAAGCGTAATTGGTTTAGCACAGGACATTCAATAAGGACACATATGGCGAGCACTTACCGCCCCCATTGTTGTAGCACAGATAGGGAAAGCGCCAGACATTGCCAAGGCCTACGGAGTAGCCCAGCAGCGACAACAGAAAGTCAAAGCGCCCCGTCCAGTTGCCGCGTTCCGGATCGCCTGTGTCAACTGCGACGTCAGCGTCCAAGGTGACCAGCGCCGTGCCGGAGGCGCAGCCAGCAATGCTTATGGCAGTGGGCGTGGTGGTCAACTGAGGCGCTGGCACCTGCTTGCCCGGCGGCGTGGCTGTCATTGCTAGTGCCGCCGCATTTCCAGGACATACCACACTGCCACCGCCAGCTGCAGCTGCTGCACCCGTTCCAGCTCCTCCTCCAACTCCTGCTGCTGTTGCTGTTGCCGCCGGAGCTTTGCTGCTGGGAGCCAATTTGTTTGGCTTGCCTCGCTCCACATTGAACTCACAGCTGGTGAAGCGATCCTCATTTTGCTGCAAGGAATTCAATGTTGGTTGGTTAGTTAACATTCTATGATCGCGACTTGCAAACATCCCGACAGCTGCCAGGATACCTCAAAGCATGTCATTATAATGCACATATGTAAATACTGAGATTATACCTTTACATTATATTATCGCTCTCGTAGCTAGCCCCTCTTCCATTTACTACCTTTAATTTTATATCTTATTTGCAATCGGTCTTGTACAAAACAATAAGCAAATCTTTAAGCTATAATTATAAATAACCGGATGGTTTGAACTCCAATATTCAATCTTGAAACTTCAGTACTCAATCTTCATTAGTAAATCTGCAACCTTGCATCTATATTATATCTTCTATCTTCTATCTATCTATCTATCGATCTTTTATCTTTTCGCTTTTCTTGTATTTTGTATCTTGTATCTTGTATCTTGTATCTTGTATCTTGTATCTTGTATCTTGTATCTTGTATCTTGTATCTTGTATCTTGTATCTTGTATCTTGTATCTTGTATCTTGTATCTTGTATCTTGTATCTTGTATCTTGTATCTTGTATCTTGTATCTTGTATCTTGTATCTTGTATCTTGTATCTTGTATCTTGTATCTTGTATCTCTTGTATCTTGTATCTTGTATCTTGTATCTTGTATCTTGTATCTTGTATCTTGTATCTTGTATCTTGTATCTTGTATCTTGTATCTTGTATCTTGTATCTTGTATCTTGTATCTTGTATCTTGTATCTTGTATCTTGTATCTTGTATCTTGTATCTTGTATCTTGCATCTTCTATATTCTGTCTTCTATCTTCTATCTCCTCTTTTCGGTATTTCTATTTATGTAATTACCTCCCAAAGATCCACATCCAGCTTGGTGCTTGATTCCTTATTCGGCTTGAGGCTTTTCGTTTTAGATTTCGTCTTCGATTTCTTATCCATGTTGGGGCTCAGTTGTTGCTGCTAATTTCATGCTATTCTCTGGCTCTGGCACTCTCTGCCTCTCTATGTGCAGCTTTTCGGGTTTCGTCTTTTGTGATTTATGTCACTCGCTTCATAAATTCAGTTTTTCGTAACAGATGGCACTGGATCGCATCGCCCAGTTGTTTTTGCTGTTGATGGGCAGAGCCTTTAGGACATGTTTTGTGGCCCTGCAAGCAAACAGGGAGAGACAGAATATGGTTAATGATGTGGGCGATATTTAAGTCTCAATCAATGCAATTTAAATCGAGAATTTCAAGTGCAAATTGTGTGAAAGTATTACAAAGCATTCACTGATTGCGTGTTAAAGCTGCCCACTCAATTTGCGTTCAGTAATTAAATAAAACATGTTAATTAACTCGCATAAATAGCGAAATGTTTCGACTATTGCTACCGCATTTTGCTTTTCCATTTCCCGACTGTTCGGGTGTGAAAAATGTTCGCACAAAAGCTGAATCGATTCCATTCCATCCGATTTTGCACTTTGACTGACATTGAAAAACACCAGGGTGCAAATATATACATATAATAGGGCAAAAACTTTCACATTGACATTCAAAAAGGAAAATGGAATGAAATGTATATACTATATAAATAAATACATATGTATGTATATGTATATATGTAGGTTTCAAATTAACTCAATTGATGCTGATGTGTGCAGGCAGAGGGACTACGTCGGAGGTACACAGCGGCAACAAGGGCATCAGCTTTATGGATATGTTTACATATGCGAAGGTTTTACCTTTTGGTTGCTCTCGCAGTTCGTTAACAAAAGATTTTGCTCAAGGAAATACAACAGCAACTACAACAACAACAACAGAAGGATGTAAAGAAAGAAATACAAGTTGAACCTTGATGGAGATTATGTATGCAATATGAAACATGGCAAATGGAATTGATAGATTTTGGTTTTTAAACCGGCAATGGAAACGGGGCCCGGCCCACTCAATCTGAAATTCAATATGTCGTTTGCCTTGTCAACTTGTCACATTTAGTTGCGAGTGCATGAAATCAATTTCTCAATATTAATTTCATCAATGACAATTTCGGCTTATAGATCGAAGTAGTTAACTGCTTTAGAGCTATAAGCTTGGGTCGTTGTTTGTCAAAACTTTAATTTTTAATTTATGCTGAATTCAAGTAGAGACATATGCATTCTCGTGTATATCTCCGATTTATAGAGATTAATAAATAAATAAATATATCTACTCTTAAAAAAATCGGTTAAAACTGTATCTTCTAGAGTTTTACAACTGGGACGCTGAAATTTTGAAAGTGCGCATTAAGGGCGTGGCAAATCGGATCTAAAAATATAGTGATTTTTCAAATTCTTCGATATATTAGGCACTATTGATGCGAGAGGTCTACCCAAGTCCCACAGGGGGCGTGGCAAACCGCACAAGTTAATATCTAGAGGTAGAAGCTTTCAATTCGGATAGTTGAGTTACTAGTAAACTCCTCTATCGATGACTCAAAGATAATTGTTACGCCTCTTTAAAGCCGTGTCAGATAGCAAAATAACCTGTAATTTTTACATTTTTGAGCGTAAAAAATCAAAAATTGCATTTCAAAATCTAGAATTCCGTTTCGTTTCATAGTTGAAAGAGATGTAGCTAAGATAGTTGGCATAAAGCACTGTAAGCATTTCGCTTTTAGCCAATTTGGATGCATCATTTTGAGATTAATGAGTGCTTGAGAAAATGACGTGTTGTCAATGACACTTTACGCTTTCGCCTCATGTACACGACAGCCAGACACACACACACACACACACACACTCAGCTTTGTACGTTTGTGTTGGCCGTAATATTATCTGAAACGATGTGATGCGCAGGATGCAAGCCGCAGTGTTTAGTTCTTGGTCACGTTTTTATGCGCCATTTCAGCCTTTGGCTTACATGTGGTTGTTGTATGTGTGTGGCAATCTGTAGTTAACGTTGATAATTAGGCAGCCAAATGAGCATATGTATATGTGTGTCGCTATGAATGTTTTTATGTGATTGTTCTCAATGAGGTACTTGGAACAGTAATTGTAATATATAGTTGTTAAATCTTAAAGAGTGGGTGCTGGATCACCTGAGTTGATGAGGATAAATAAATTGATGCTAGCAAGAGAAGCGAGAAATAGAAGGAGGCAGACAGATAAACAGGGGAGGGAAAGAAGGAGAGAGAAAGCCACACAATATAAAGGGAGAGCTAAGATGAGAGTGAGACAAAGAGGGATGAGAAAGAAAGAGAGAAAGAGAGAGAGAGCAGCACATATAAAGAGAGAGAGGTAAAAGAGCGACATAGACAACCAGAGTAGGAGGCAGGGAGAGAGAGAGAGGAAGATAGGGGGATAGAAAGAGAGAGAGATCGAGATAGGGAAATAGTAATAGGAGAGATATTGACAGAGAGAGACAAAAGATGAGGAAATTGAGAGAGAAACAGAGACAATCCAGGGAGAGAAAGAGAGGAAAATAGAAAGAGAGAGAGAGAGACAGAGGGAGAAATTGAAGAGATAAAATGAGATAAAGACAATGACAAGACACACAAAGATATACAAATATGCAGGGAGAGAGAGAGAGAAAGAGTGATGGGAAGCGGAAGATGACAGCTTTGTAAAATTGTCAATTTATTTAGTTGGGAAATGCAGAATCATTCTAATGCTTGATTTCAATGTAATTGTGTAATGTAATGTAATGTAATCGTGTGACTGAGATTATGGGCACATATTAACTATTTTCATTTGACTTTTTATTTGTGGAATATTGCTACCATGAATTGCACATTCTATGAGTATTTTTATTCATGTTTAGTGTTGTTATTCAATATCTAGTCTAATTCGGTTCTTTGATGGTTGGTAATGTATCTACTGCAGTCCAGTATAATGCGATAACAATAAAATATTTATTCGTATTGTTATTGTTCTTTCAGCCGAAAATTGTGTTTGTTATTTTGTTCTGTTAGATTTTTCGAGCTGTGAAACACAATTTTTTGGAATTTCGGCTTATTCTGGCTTTTAACCACATTGCAGCTGTATCTGTATTTGTTCCAGTTTCTTTTATTTTCGCTGCCACTATTCGCGGTCTGCTGGGAGTACGCCGGATCCTAGCGCTACTTCCCATCCAAGCTCTCCTCCTGGCTGTGGGTCTGAGTCGGAGGCGACGGCTATGGCTGTGGCTTTTGTGCTGTGGCATTTGCTCAGCAAATAGTTTTTAATGATTCCAATGCTTGTGGCCAGTTAGCGAATATACACACAGCCACATAACCCAGCCTTGGACTCGACACACACACACACAAACACACACACCCAGCAACAACAATAACAATCGTTTGGCTTTGTGCAAATTGTGCGGCAACAGCGTCGACGTCGGCGTCGCATCGGTGTCGGCATTTGTTGCAAATAGTTTAAATGGCTAGCAGGCAAACGGGCGCAGGCTGGGAGGGGCGGGGTAAGGGTGCCCCACGACTTAGCGAATTGGGCATTAGGGAAGCTATTAAGTTGTTAGCAGGCAGTTAAAATAGCATTCAGTGCTCGCAACTGTGCGGAATTTAAAATGTATCTATTGATTTACTTGCTAATGCAGGACGATGGAGAGTGTTGAAAAACTCGATCAAATTAACTGCATGTCTTATTTTACTTTATTTTTATTTTCGTTGTTGTATAGGAGATTTAATCGGATTTCGTTTACTGCAGAGCAAGTTTTTGGAACTTCAACTTTCAATTCGTTTTTGAAGTATGCGCGAACTGCGCGGACGACTGATATAACTCAGATAGAAATCGTTGCTTGCAATACGAATACGATGAGCGTATGCTATTATCTTGGAACTGACGTGCTGTTTTTTAGTCGAAATAGTCATTAAAAACATATACATATGTACATAAATGGCTACGTCAAAGAAATAGCACACATTATCAATGTATGACTCTTTAAAATTATTTTAATTAAAGGATTAGCATTTTTATACCCTGAACCCATTGAAAATGGGAAATCAGGGTATAATGGTTTTGTTAAAAGTATGTAACAGGCAGAAGGAGGCGTGGCAGACCCCACAAAGTATATATATTCTTGATCAGGGCGACGAGCTAAGTCGATTTGGCCCTGTCCGTCTGTCTGTCCGTCCGTCCGTCCGTCCGTCCGTCCGTCCGTATGTATGAACGCGTCGATTTCAGAAGATATAAGAGCTAGAGACTTGAAATTTTTTTTCCTAGGTCCGTGTATATCACGCGCATATCAAGTTTTTCTTTAAATATCGATAACTACTCCCGATATTTTATTATCGATCAAAAACCTTATCGAAAGCTAGTTATTTAATTATATCTCCTACATCTTTAGAGCTAGAGCTTCCAAATTTTAAATGTAGACTTATATATATTTTATATAATTTCGATTTTTGTTGTAATTTTCCCCCCACCCTTATATCCACCCCCTCACCCTCACCTTTGTAAAAGGCGTATTTCAAGTACTAGAGACTTGTGCTTTGGAATGTACATACATTTGAACATTATGATTATGTTCTGAAAGTTTCATTAAGATTGTACGTCTAGAAATTAAATTATTCAACAAAGAAATTCTTATAATGTTGCCCACACTACAGCGCAGCCCAAGCGCAGTCGCTGCTTACTGCGCAGTTAGCAGAGCGCATTCGTATACGTGTGTGTATGTATGTGTGCCGAAAAGAAGTGCAGAGTGAATATCAGATTAGAGGGTTTAGGGTATCTCCTAGTCGAGCAGTCTCGACTAGAGTCCTCTTACTTGTTTAATTTAATTTTACACAGATTGCGCTTCGTGTGCTGTAAATCATTACAAATGCGAAATTAACATACATAATTAAATAAGCTGAGAGTTAAGCTAATGGCTGCGCTGTCTGAAATGAATGTGATCCTTGTGAAAAATAAAAGTGAGGGTCTTTGTGTAAAAATAAATTATAATTAAATGAAGAATAAATTGAAATTAAGAATATCTAAAGTCAGAATAACTGTAATAAATAGCCCGTTAAATAATATTTGTCTGCCTTTGACATTACCGAGGCTAAGCAATTTAAGGGGACTCCCCTATCCCAGCACACAGACAACAATCACTCATAACAGAAACATTCTAAAGCCCTTTCATTGCATTGTTGGCAAACACAAACAGCAAAGCACAAGCGAATTCATGCACAATTTATACAAGTTGATAAACGACAATGCTGCAGCGTTGCCAGATGTTTGCCAGAAAGAGGAAGAGAGTAGGAGAGTGAGGGAGAGTGAGAGCTTGAGAACGAGTTGCCACAAAAGTTGCTCGAAACTTCTTTAAGTGCTGAATCATGCCGCATATACCATATAATTAATGTGCAGGATACACACACTCACACACACACACACGGATGTATGTGTGGATGTGTGTGTGGGTGCACGGTAAACACCCTAAAGTAGCAATTAAGCGTTACGTATACGCCAATCCGTATCACAGCGTAAAACGCCATCTGAGGCTGGGCTTTCGTTTGCCTTTGCTTTTTTTTTTCTTTTCTTCTTTTCGCTTTTCGTGCTCTTTTTTAGGTGCTTTGGCTGCTCGTTTCGTTTTGTTTGGTCAATTCGAGTGTGAAAATGTACTCGAGCGCTTTTCATTATTGCTGTTGTTGTTGTATTCGCTGTTGCTGTTGTTTTTGTTGCTGTTGCTGTTGCTTACATATAAGCGCACAGCCATTGACCTTGGGCTGTGATGTGCAAGCGCATGGAACGAAACGCAGTGCCCAGCTCCATGGTTGCCTTCAACTGGGCGTGGCGTTGCACTACAGCCGTCTTTTTTTTTATTTATTTATATTTATATTTTATATATATATTTATTATTTATTTTATTTTGTTTGCTATCATGTCATTATCTAGCGTTGCTCACAGCTGCAATTTCCGCTTTTGCAAAATTTTGCATATCCTTGGCATGCAAATAGGCAGAAGTATTTAGGAAGCGGCAGCCGGCGTATTAAATCGGGGTAATACTACTAGAATTTCTCTGTTTAAGTTTAATATATAAATACAATGTATGATATGCTCGCAATAAATGGTATACAAAAAAAAGTTGATCAAATCACTTTTTCAATGACCATCCATTTTAATTCGATAAATTCATTTCGCATTACTTAATTAGTAAATTATTTGCAGGCAAATAATATTTACTAAATTTAGAAGGCTATACACGGGAATCGTCAGAGAATATATCCAAGTTGATGATTGGACGTGAGCATTCTTGCTAGGCTCAATATATATACTGAATACAAGAGATCTCTAATATTAAAATGCAGTACTAGATACTAAAGATATCAAATATTGAGTAGGTGTATATATGATGATACTTATTCGTCAATTACCATAACAGGTGGCTATTGTCAGTGAGGTATAGCATTATCATCCGCAAATTTGAGTTCTAAAGAACATCTATAGATTTATCTCTGTAGTGACTGAGTAGAGTCGATAGAGCATTCTGCAGGTGGACAATAAGCAACTCTAGTTGGTTGAGGATGCAGAATCAATTTGATATCAAATATCAAAGCATATTATGCACTTATTCAAATTCATTCTATCAAAGAATTTCCCTTTCAAAATATGAAACTTAATGTTATTTAATATCAGTTTTAATGTTGTTCAAGTATTTGCATTTCAGAGCATTTTGAGCTGCTTGTAAAAGTTTAGCCTCTTCATTCCATCCATCAAGCGAGAGAGCGAGAGAGAGAGAGGGACAGGGAGAGGGAGTCAGTTGGAGAGATAGAGAACGGGAGATGCGGGGGGTTTTTATGAACAAGCCAAAATTGTTGCGTGTTTTTTTTTTTTATTACACAATGGCCCCACAAGAGAACTTCATCATAAATATTATCAACATCAACATCATCATGATTGCAATCGTTTGTCGCCTTCATTGTTGTTGCTGTTGCTGTTGTTGCACAATTCTCGGCAATTTTTAAGTGGCCATCTGACTGAGTGAGCAATGGACCGTTGTGCTGCGGGCAGTGCTGAGGGCAGGCCCTAGCACTTGAAACGCTTGAACTTGATCCTGTGAAGGCTGCATACAATCAGCAAATAAGGAGGACAGCCTCGACCTTTTTGTTCGAGCCATTCTCGTGCATTTGGCATGGGCCTTAGCTATGCATTGAAAAATCAGCACGTCAAGCAAACGGTCGACAGTGTTTGCTTTTTCTCTCATCTGCTTCTATTATTTGTTGCCCTGCTGCAGCTAACACAAAGAGCGAGAGAATTGAGAAAGAAAATTGAGAATGAAGTGAGGTTGTATCGATTATTGAGAATGCCCAGAAAACCCATCTACAACGTATGCAAATTAGTTTCCATTCGAGTTCCAGTTACCAATTTTCTCTAATTTACCTGTCTGCTGTATATGGGGCGTGGCCTGAGGCGGAGCAGAGATGTTGCTTGACAAATAAATTTCACGAATTGCTGCATTTTCTTTTCTTCATGTCCTTCTCAGTAACCTTATCCTTTTGCTGTTGCTTTTTATACACAGCGCTTGCTATTTTTACTCTTCTATGGGAGCTATCTCCTCTGAGAGATATTTTGTCAAAGAGTAAAAGTAGATGAAGATAACCAGCAAACTAGCTCTGGTGTATATTTTTCTATGGCCAACAGATGTTTTATAAGCTTGCAGCTATGTCAGCAATGCTAATTAATGAAGTTCCTAGAAAATAGTACTTTTGTAATTGTACTTTTAACTCTTTTACTCCGTGGAACATATTAAACTTACATTTTCTAAATAAAAATCGAATTATTTTGCATTTCCGGCAGATTTGCAATATAATCAGATATTGAGACGAACAAATGTTTATATATTTCATATAGTATATCAATTAGTATTTGGTTACTGATGATTGTAAATTAAATACCTATTATATACTTCATATTCAGTTCCTTTTCTACGCGCTGCACAGTTTTTGAATACTTTTGAAAATTGAATTAATTAAAAAATATATTAATTATTATTTCTAATTTCAGAAGTTTGCCAATTTCAATCAGTCCAGCCATCCATCCCATCCAAGCGTATTTAAGTTTCGTCACAAAAACCATTTGCTCCCTCTTGTTTTTCACTCTCAGCTTGACTTCATAAAATATTCATAGGACTGTGGCAAGATGCCAGAGATGTCCTTGTCCGCTGGGTAAGTCCTCGTCGTTGTGGGTAATCGCAAATTCAGCGCTAAATCTCAATCAAAATGCGCGTAAAGTGGCATTTCACTTGATTTTTATGAATTCGAAATGCGTCATTTTTGTTGATTGAATGCTTTAAAAAAAGCAGAAGATATTACTTAAGCTCACAAGTTAACCAAGTCTTCGCGCAGAGTTCCAAAGGCGTTGCGAGCTCACTAAAAGCTCAATAGATGGGCAAATTGCTTTATGTTTAGGCATTTAAATCCTTAAGATTATATTTGCCATTCGCATTATATTGAATTGAATTATATTGATTGAAGACGGTGAAGAATATAACATCATAACAATAAGCGCGAAAATTGAATTGTTAATTTCCAAAGTACTCTTAGTCTAGTCATATACTGCTTTCCAATACTCACATTATACTACCAACAAATTTGTCAGGATTGACAACTTTTAACTTGTATAACTTGCAGTATGGCAAATTTTTACCTCTGTTAATTTGCATTTATTTTTAATGATTTCGGAGGAATTCAAAATTCGATATCTCGATTGGTTGCACTAATAATTTGTTGATGGGCAGCACTATAGTTATGCGTGCTAATTTTACAATTTATCGATAAAGTTTGGCAGGGGATCGATGTTGGATTATCGAAAAAGCGCTGCCACATGCTTCGAAATATAAAATTGGAATAAACAAATTGCGTATTTCCTTTTATTCTTGTTTACGTGAAAATTTTGTGGAGCAAAATACTAACCCTTATATATTGTATTTACAGCGAAAGGATGCATCGATCTGCTCGCAAATGTTGTTGGCATTTGCATATTATCTCATCAGGGCCCCCATCCGAAAAATGGGGCAACAGAAATTGCATTTCCATTTAATCCGCTCGATTTGTCGCCCGTTTTTAATGGCGCCGACTGAAAAGTTGCAAACGCCTTGCCTTGGGAACACAGAATGAATGCATTCGCATTTCATTTGAATTTCAAAAGCTAAAGGCAGGAAAATATGAAAAAAAGTACTAGAAAGAAAACTGCGATTTAAAAAAAGAACCAAGTGAAAAATAATTCATATAAAGAGAGAGAAATGCCAACTTTATGCGGTATTTCCTAAGTGAATTAATGTTTTTGTCAAAAACTTTTTGAGCGTCGTTTTTATTATTTTTTGTTTGTTTTGTTTTTTGTTATTATTTTTTACCTTGCGCATAAATTTCACGCAGCTCTTATGTGTATGTGTATGTGCGTGTGGGTGTGTGTGTGCGTGCATGTGTTTTTTGTTTTTTCTCAGAGCTTAAAATTTGCAATTTAAATGTAATTTCTCAACTGTTTATTTGGTTTATGACGAGTGCGCTCACGTTGATTTAACAGCCAGCGACAGGGCAAAGGGGCGTGGCATGTGCCTTTTATTTTTTACAGGTGACAGCATGACACACATGAATGATGACCACCAGCTTCAAAATACAAAAATGTTACCCCTATAAAACTAAAATTTCCAATTTTAGATAATGAAGATTTTGCAAGCAGTGGAGAGCTTCCGCTTTCTCTATGCCGCGTGGTTCTCAAACTCGAGCTGTGCCCGGGCTCAGACACGTTCTATTATAATAACATTATCCTTATGCCAAAGACTTTCATGCAAATCAACATTGGGACACGGCCTGGCGCCTAAAAGGCAGCCCACAATTCATCGATACAAACGAGAAATTTTCCATTTGCTGCGCGAAAATATTTTGCAAACATTGGCACGTTTTATGGTATAATAACAGCAAAATACCCACACACATAGAAGTATATGTATATGTATATAAGTATGTACGCGTATATATATTAATATATGCAAGAAAATTGGCAATTCAAACAAAAGAACAGCACAGCTGCCTGGCATTTCATGGCATTCAATTTGGCACGCGGCAATAATTTTCGCTCTTTAAATTGTTTGAATTTTATTTGTCACTCTTAATTGAGCTGCATTGATTTGTACTGTGAATGGCTTTAAGGCAGGCTCATTGCCACTAGTTTAGATTAAACCTTTTCTGCATTTAGTCTTATTTATATTCGAGTACTAAATCTCTCTATAAATTGGTCAAAGAAAACTCCAACCTGGCTCGAGCCCAATTCAAATTAACTTCTGTCTAAATAAATCAATTATAAGTATTATCTACATTCACTCTAATAGTATATTAAATCACTCTCAACATCCAGCACTCAGAATTGCTATCATTTCATAAATTGCAATTTTATTGAGCTGTTCTTGAGGCTAGTTGCTTTAAGTTCTCTTTATCGAATGTCTGCGATGTCGCTGTGGCTTGCACAACTGTTTTATGTTTTGTTCTTTTCTTTTTCGGGATCCGTACGACTTCGGTGGGTAGCCTCAAGTAGCAGAAGAGCAGTTGCAGTGGAGCTGCGCCAAGTCTTTTAGTCATTAACGAAATGGATTTGGCTGAGCGCACACGATGCATTTCCATTACGTGGGCATTATTAATCATAGTCTGTCAAACGATGTGCGAGTCGGTCTGTGTGAGCGAGAGTCCGAGCCAGAGCTTTGCGACCGCTCTAACTGCTGTCTACTACAGCCACCGTATGCTCTTCCTAGCCGGCCTGGGCACATTGGCTTTGACACTTCTCGGCTGCCTGGGTAGGTCGGTGCGTGGCTGCTTTCACACTTGGAATACTAACCGTTGACTTCTTCACAGGCTGCCTTCTCTGCACCTGCTGTCGCCTGGCAAGACGAAGAGCTGAGAGCCTGGACTCCTACGCTCCACGCACGCAGAGTATTGTTTGGCCCTCTATGCCCACCGAGACGGCCCGTGTGCTGGAGTTGACCTTTCTGCACACTCCCGATGCCGTGGACTGCATCTGCCGCGGATGCAGCAGGGCGCGGAAGGAGCGTTGCCTGGAGGACTGCCTGAATGGAACTGAGTGTTGAGTCAATAAGTCTTGATATCTTTGAAATGTAGAGTTCTATTAGGCTTAAGCAACGACAAGCGCAGCATTTAATTGTACATAAATTGTTTAAGGTGTAAGGAATCATACTCATAAATTTGTTATCTAACTAAGAATCTACACAGTGTTAATTTTCTATGACTGATCGAGGAATTGATCCTAAGCCCTATATGTCAGTCCTTCAATTCTTGTCGTCATTTAGCTTTTGATCTGGCTTAATAAATCATAGACCATTCATCTTTAAGTCAATAGTTATTGACGAAAATTCATTTTAATACAATGAGCTTTGAACTTCATCTATAAAAACTACTCTTATCATGATTTATTTAAGATTTAAGATGTTTTTAAATGATAAATCAGTCTATAGTTGTTTTGCTACATCTGTTCATTAATGGGCATTGAATACATATGTATATATGCATTTCTTCGACCTTGACTCATGCCTCTCATACGTTCTAAATCTTAAAAAAAAAAAATTTTAAAAAATGCAAATCTTTTGTCCTGAATAATTCTAATTTCAAATAGGTCATGATTTTTCAAGCCAACTTAAAAAGCGAGACATAATATAAGATACCAACTTATAATGGATACATTAAATATATTTATGACTTCATACGAGGCAAAGGCATGTTTTCATATCTCAACGAATACCTATTTAAAAGTATATTGACTTCTTGATTTATATCTATTTAAAATGTTTAATAATTAGAGCAATACTTTGCTTCGATGTATGTATGGAAATTTATGATAAATATTTAGGTGAAAGCAAATTGAGAAATATTTTCAGAAGTTACCTTCCGTACCAGCACTTAATGGTATCTATGGTGTTTGGTCGTCCAAATCCAAATGCTCGTACCTGCGCCAAACAGATTGCTCGCAGCTGTTTTTGGCCATTTAATTGATCGAGTGAGACTTCATATTAGAGCCGTTGCTGATCGAAGCTTCAGTTTGTAAGCAAAAGGCAAAGAAACCACAATAGAGCAAATAATGGGAAGTCCGATGGAGTTATTGCTGTCGCTGCTGTTGCTCCTACTCGTAGCCTATCCTAAATTCTTGGAGGCTAACAACTTCACGGGCAAGTGAAAGTAGTTCGTCAATTTGCGAGATGTCATATTGAATTCAAATATTTCAGGCGATGACTGGTTTAATGGGACGCACTTGTTAGACGACGTTGATAATACAACAGCTAAGTCAAATGGATATGCAATCATCAGAAACACTAAGGAAGCAAATATTCATTATGTGCCGTTGGATCCATTGAGGAGAGTGGCTTTTGTGGCCCTATTGCTGCACATTTTGATCGTCGGTGGAGGTAAGTTTCAGTTGAAGAGCGGCAGGTCATAAGTTCATCATACTGATCTGGCAACACTGGCAGGTCTTATCATTTATAGTATCGTCTGCTGCAAATCACGCACGGATAGAAAACGATTGTTGGAGCTCAAGCGACGTCTACAGAGTCCACCCACACTACAGCATATACCAAATTCACCGAATTGTCCGTGCCATGGCTGTCGGGTTGCGAGGCAAATACTAAGTGGACTGATAGTACAGCAAATAATTAATGAGCGCGCCGAACGCGAGTGATCTAAATACAAATAGGGTATATTAGCCAGGCACCACCTTGTAATGAATAAATGTAATAATGAATGAGCACCCTTGTGCTGTTGTTGTTGGAAGATTGTCGATTGCCAATTTTTGTATAAGACAATTGAAAATATATTTGATTAATTAATTACGCATTAAAAAATACCAAATGGTTGCAAAAATACCAACCGATTTCGATACTCAAGCCGTCGCTTAGTCCAATAAGTATTTATTGTCGTAAGCGCAGCCAACTTCACTTAGTGAAGTTCACTAGTAGTATAAGAAAAACTATTGAAAGCATATGCAGTTTGGTGATGTGGTCGGCGAAGTGCATAATAGACGACAACAATAATGACGACGAGGAAAGTTTGTGCTACGATGAAAGCAGGAGTTTTTCATTTGCGCAGCAATGTCGGCCTCTGCTCGTTGCGAATTGCTCAGACTACGCCATAGCCCACTCGAACAAACGCCTGCAGCCTGCGCGCCATGTAAACGAAGTATCCTTTTTGCCTCACATTCAAGGCGCGATGCGTCGCTTGCGATTGACGCAACTGCTGAGACTGCAAAGCTACGCCTGGCCACATCTCAACCAAGGCGCAGGCCATGGCGCTGTTATCGTGAGTGCACCGCGCAGTGGACGCACATTGAGTTATGTGCTGCCATTGTGCCAGGTGGTGAGCAACACCTTGACGGAGCACCGTTCTCGCACGCGATGGTGTTTGGAGGGCCCCATTGCGTTGGTTCTGGTCGCCGATTTGGTCCGAGTACAACAACTGAGCGCACTCTGCGCCGCAATGTTGCGCAAGTCGCGGAACGAGGAGTGGTTGACACTGGTGCTAACAGTGCCCTCCTCCTATACACCGGAGTTCTTTCAGCGGCTACTCAACGGCGTGGGCTGCCTGGTGGCCACGCCTGCTCAGTTCCTGTGGGTGTGCGGGAACGGCTTAAAGCTGCCCCATCTGCGATTTGTGGCTTACGATGATGCAGATTTGATGCAAGCTGAGCAATTGAAACAGGCTCATCAAAAGCTGCTGCTATTGACCAATCCAGAACGACCTCAGCTAGTCATTAGCTCGCAATCGTATAAACCGCAGCTGCTTTCCAAGCTACGGGAGTTCAATTCCCAGCCCATGGTGCTCTTTGGTGATGTGCTGGAGGCGGCTGTCTATGGCGGCACGCGCCTGCAGATCTCTCTTCAACAGCGAAAGGCTAAGTGTGAGGAGGTGTTGCGTGTACTGCGCCAGCGTCCGCCCCACTCGCATCGGACTGTCGTCAATTGCCAATCGGATTCGGACATACGTGAGCTCGTGGAGACGCTGGTGTCGCATGGTTATAATTGTTTGCCCTATTATCAGACGGCTGACTTGGAGGTGCGCGATCATGTGCATCGCTGGATGCAGGATAGTCGAGGCGAGCTATTGCTTTGCACCGATCACTGCCCGGAGCTGGATGTGCGACACGCCCATACGCTGTTACATTACAGCTTGAGTGATAGCTGGAGTCTGTTCAAGCTGCGTCATCTGGCACTCGCGGATAATCTGAACAACCAATTGGCGGCCACAGACCTGAAGGAGCAAACAGGGCAGCAGCAGTCTGAGCAGGGTAAGTGAGCTGTAATATAGTAGCTATATTGTCTAACTTCTCATTTACAGATCGTTTACTTTCCCTGGTCTTGCTTGATGAGAGCAATAACAATCAGCTGCCGCGTTTGGTGGACTTCTTGCAAATGCATCAGGAAGTGGACAAACTTGTTGTCCAGCTGGCTCGCAGCATACGTATGCAGATAGAGCGCACCAAGAGTAATGAGGCGGCTCTATGCGATCTGCTGCTCAGCTTGGGTGAATGTGTCGATACGCAATGCGAAGAGCGCCATCAGCTGCTGATGCACGATCGTCTGCTGCCCGCGCAGATGCCTGCCCGCGGGGACGTCAAGATGCAGCTAATACGTGTTTATACGCCGACCCATTATTGTGTCCGTCTATTAGAGCATTTGCCACCCGGTGGCTGCTGGCAATCGCTGTCTCGCAACGGAGCATTGGAGCTGCAGCTACAGCTGCTACAATCGCAGGAGTGTGTGCGTGTCTGGCCACCGCTGGTCAAACAAATCTGTGTGTATCGCAATTCAAGTGGGTACGAACGCGTGCGGATATTGCGAGTGGACCCCATTGCTCAGTTAAATCTCTCGAGGACTGATTTATCCGTGACGGTGCAGGCATTGGACATGGACACAAGACAGTTTACGACCACCAGCGGCAAGCTGTTCATGTGCCCGGAACAATTACAAGACGAGCCGCCACTGGCAATAGATGTGCGCATTGTGGGCGTGGTGCCCTACACAGGCGAGCGCAATTGGCATGAAAAGGATGGCAAGCAATGTGAAACCTGGCTAAATTCTACGCCGCAACCCAGTTTCTTGCAGGCACGTATTCTGGCGGCTCTGTCGCATACGCTCTTTGTCCACGACTTGGCAGTGACAAGCTACGCGCCCAACCTACAATTGCATGTGCGTAGCCTCACTATCTGCCAGCAGTTGCTACGCAAGCAATTGGCTAAGAAATGCAAAAGGGCCGAGGCGAAACTGTTGAAGTTTCTAGAGAGGGACCCATGCCAAAATCTGGATTTGCCGAAAACGTCCGAGCTGCCGCGTCAAAAGCTAAATATGAAGACAGAAACTTTGCTCAAAGGCAGAGCTAGCATCTTTGCTAAAATGGCGCTGCAGCTGGGCAAAGAGAATAGATTGCGCCTGCAGCAAAAGCAACGGGAGCTGGAGGAGCAGCAACAGCTGGATGACGTACAAACTACGAAGCAGAGAGAGCAGCTGCAGCAATCGGAGGATAGCTTAGAAGCATTGTGCAATTGCCTCATGAAATGCACAATGATGCAGCTGCAGCAGGATAATAAAGAGAATGGCCTGCTAACAAAAGATTGTATCGAGAATATGCCCGATGCATCGCTGAAGAATATGACGAGGCTGGAGCCGGAGCTGGAGGCACGGCCAGGCGTTACTAATAAATTAGATGCTGCTGCGGATTCAGTTATCGAATATACAATACACGATATACAAATACAATTCCAGCTGCCGTCAAATGTAGTTCGACCCGAGGTCATTTACTATCAAACGGCTTGTACGCTGGAACTGCAAATTGCTCTTCCGGAAGATATGCTGCCTTATGAAGTTCTGCTGCACAATGGTTGCTGTATTGTTTTTAGGACATTGCCGCCTGCAATGTGTTCTACCACGCCCATGTATCAGTTTATTGTGAACACTCATTGCCATTTCGTGAACCTCAGTCATCGTATGCAAGGTCGCACTGTCTATGTGAGCGTACTGAAGGCTCTGGCAGTTCCATATCCGCTGGATTTTGGTTTTTTCAAATTTATGAAGCCACATTACGAAAAACTTCATCGAATGGAAAAGGAGCGCCGCGGTCGATTGAAGAATTTTGAATCCAATTTGCTTTGTAATGGTTATTTCCCAAGCAGAGTTTTGAAACGTGCGAACAGTTCCGATGATTTGAGTAGTGATGATCAAGCGGATGATCCGGCTGTTTCTGGTAGAGAGCGCGTGGAGCGTGCTCGCGATGATTCCGAATTTATTTACAGTTAGAAGCTTAGAAATTATATTTTGACTACCGCACATGAATTTGACACATTTATAATTGTTACTCTGGTGTTAATATTATGATGTTATTTGCCATAAAGTTTATTATTGTTATTTTTGCCTTATTGTGGGTACTTCAACGTATTTTGTTATAACGGCTTAGTGAAATATTTTTGAATATAAATAAATTTAAATTTTTTTCATCATCCTTCTAATCTTAACGACAAAGTCTCAAACTTTGCAGGCAATCTCAATAAAAATTATTTAAACAACTTTAGCCAAACATTTGAATTATGTATTTAAAGTATAATGAAATCCAACAATTGTTCTTGAGAATGAAATAAATAAATATCATTTTGTAGCGCACAAAAAAAAAATCAATTATTATTAATACTTTTTTTTTTCTTTTTTTTTTTTTTTTTTTTTTTTTTTTTTGTTTATTTAATATACTTGTAGTATTTAAACTGCTATTAAAATTGCCATTGAAATAACATTTGTTATTTTGTAAGAATTATTGTGCCTTTCATATGCTTTGTTAGAAATAGTATGTTTGCCACGCAATCGACAAGTGACCGTGTGGCCTAATGGATAAGGCGTCGGACTTCGGATCCGAAGATTGCAGGTTCGAGTCCTGTCACGGTCGATCCAAAAAAAAATTTTTATTTTTTTTATTTTATTTATTTTTTTTTTTAATTGCTTTTGGTGCACAAACTGTTAAAAAGTCATCAAGAAGTCTGGGGTTCAAACCTCACTCAAGCAAATAGATTACAACCATATATGCTTTAATTTCTGAAGATTTTTTAAAATTTAATTTTTTAGTTTTGTTATAAGGCAATAGTTAAAATGATATAACAAATTTACATCTTTAATATACACGTATAATTTAAGCGGCACACCTTCGAGGAAATAGAATATATTTTCTTTAGAGTTGCTCGCTTTGTTTTTATATGAGCGATAGAAGCGAACATTTTTCCATCAATTTTAATTTAAGTTGCCTTCGTTTTTGTTGTGGCTCCCATTGTCAGTTGCTCGGTTTTATCTAATGCATTTGTGCATTTGTCTGAGAAAACAGGTGAATGGAAAATCGAAATGTGGCTGTCATTTGGTAAAAGTGTTTGCAAGTCATGTGACAGCTTAAAATACGGACAAGCTTTGGAAAACAACTCTATATGAATTTATGTATAAAGTATATCCCAATGCAACATGGAGTGGCAATCAATTTTCTGATGATTGATGATGGCCAAAAACTAAAAGGTTTTTTTTTTTTTTTTTTTTTTTTTTTTTTTTGAGTAACAAACATGTAATAAGTTTGTTTGCCGTTTTTAAGGTAAGCAGAGTATGTCTAGGTTTAACTTCGATTGCCTGTATTAGTTGTTTATGCAAGTGTCAATTTGCATAATGTAAATGTAATGTTTTGATAATGTTAACAAATTGTTAAGATTACGTCAAGCTAATGTTAATGAAATAAGATAATGTTAACGCAATGCTTACATAAGTTAATGTAATGTTAATGTTCATTAGGAAATCTGAATATTGATTAACTCAAGTACTTATATTAATTTTATCAAAATACATGATGAAAGTCGGTAAAATTTGGATATTAAGGTAGCCATGATACTTATGAACTTTCTAATTTTCACTAGTTTTCTACAACCATTTTTCCTATAACTCAATTTGCCTACAAAAGCCCTAAGTCGATCAGTTCGCCTATTTATAGATAGTCCACTCATTTTTATTGAGGTAGTATTCTAAGAAATGTTTCTATTTCAATACAATTTATTTCACTTGTTTTAAAAATATATTGCTGAGCAAAAGACGCGCTCAAATGCACATAAATGTCAATGTTAGCCGCAAATAACTAATACAATCAGTAAGCCACAGACACGTGCACATACACACACACAGACACACACTCAGCTGCAATTGCAGTTGTAAAAATTGTTAGAGTAAACGCCATAAAAACAATATGCAGCAATGCTAAAGGTGGCGTGGCAGTTGTGTGTGTATGTGTGTGTGGAGGAGGAGCTGCTTGCAGTTGTCGCCAAGGCAAAGAATCGGATAGAAAGGATACAAGCTACAGGATGCAAGGGGACATGCACAAACTATTTAACAGCTTAGCTAAGCATTGTTGTTGTTGTTGTTACTGTAGTTTTTGTTGTCGCAGTTGTTGCTATTGTTATTGCTGTGGCAATGGCAATGCTGCTGTTCCATGGCGTAAAGGTCAAAGTTCACAGCCTTTCCTCAGTGCAAAGAGTGTCCGCTAAAGGACGTGCATCCTGTGCCACTAAGCCACGACGTGATACATATATATAAGAAAACATTGAAATAAACATCTCGTATTAAGGCTAAAAGAGCCTAAGAAAGTCATGACCCAGCTTTAATCTTTGCTTAATAGAAAATACCAACGTAGGTCGGCGAATGGGATTGTATAATTTCGTAAGCGATTGTAGAATTTGCGTTGCCTTGAAATAGAATGTTACTGTCATCTGGATCAGTATTAGTCGTTGAATCGATTCCTTTTGCTGACATGCTTAATATAGGATAAACAGGTTCCTCTGATCAGAGTAAAAATGTGATAGGAATTTTATACCTTAAAGGTCGCACCATATAATTTATAGGTCTATTCAACATGAAGTTAGTTCATTAAGAAAACTGTGGAAAGAGAAATTTTGACGGCTTGCTCTGAGCCTAAAGCGATTTGCAGTAATTGAATTCTCGCGTTTTGTTGCTTCAACTAGATCTGTGGAGGATGCAGTCAGCTTTAAAGACAACGGAGCTGAACCATAATTCAATTATCAAACTTTTATGGAACATATAGCTTTCTCACCCTTGCCAAGCCCTGCCTTCAGTCGAGCTTCTAGACTGAGGCTACGTCTAGAAATCTATATCTATAAATTGAGTGTATTGCTTCGATGGATGAATAATAAAAAAAAAAACATATATAATGTTGTTTTTGTGAAATATCCATCTTTCCGTTTGTCTTTTGGCCTCTAAATTTCATCAAATCATCAATAAAATAATAACGGAATTCGTAAAATTGATATTTTTCCCGCTTTTCAGGTGTCACAAATTTTACATACAATGTTCTGTTTATATTGAAAACCATATTTAATATTTTCACTCGAGTTTTTTTCCTGTTGATTAATGGATTTGATTTATAATATAATCGTGCTGGCTTTTGCTCCACCTTTGGCAACCTTTTCAAATTCCAAGAAAACGACTGCTTAAACGATCCACTTGGCATCAAATAGAAATAAAATGAGGAAAGGGAAACTTGGTCAGCTTTCAATTTCCATTTACTTGATTTTCTAGCAAATGATTATTTTCTATTTCATAAATGGAGATGACGTAACTGATGAATTTGTGGTCACGTTTAAAGTACTCAAAGAGGGAAAACTTTCGTTTAATGGCTTAGCGTTGGCTGGAAGCAAAGATTAAAAACGTTTTTGACTTAAGGTGCAGATTTTCCTGAGCTCAGTGATCCATAAAAATAATATTGAAAGTCGAGGGAGTCTTGGTGAACCTTCTTTTGCACATTCATGAGCAGCGATTTACGATCGAAGCCAGTTATGATTGTGTTTAAAGATACATCGTTCAGCTAAAAATATGGGATATTAAAATGGATGAAAAAGTAAAATTGTTGAATATTTAAAAGTAATTTAAAATTGTGACAAAACAAACTGCTCTAAAGTGAGTCTCTAGTAAAAACGTAAATATCTAAAATTGCATTTCAGTCTTGCTTAAATATATACTATTCGCATCTCTCTATAAGATTTTTCAGAATGAGGTGAATGAATGTATTTTCGAGCACTCACTTTTTCTAAGTTTTCCCTAATATAGCTTATTTAATTGGTGAAACTGTAAGCAAGTCGACCCTAGACGGAAATCATTTGAAAGTGACTGCAGCTGATTGAATTTGGCTAAACTGCCCTATATCACGCATACGTCATGTGTTCAAGTGGGGCCAATGTTGAGGCAATCGATCAAATTGCCCGCATCGAGTTTTGCATGAGGAGGAGCAGGATTGAACACCTGTTGTTTCCCATATACAATATAATATAAAATATAATACAAATATATGTATATGTATATACGTATATAATACAATTGCTAAACTTACCGGCCTGCTGTTTGATAGCTCTTTTATTATCGTTGCTTTTTTAATTGTTAATTGTTACTGTGTTTAATTCCTCGGCTTTAAGTCGTTAATTGTTGGTTATGCAAAAGGCAAAAGGGAAAAGAATTAAGGCCAGAGGCACTGGCAGAGACGGGAGGAGGCGAGCCGAGGAAACCGAGCAGCAGAAGAGAGCCAAGGCAAGCACGCAACCCACGGCACAGGACACGGCAGGACAAGCGAATCTGTGTGAGCAGGAAACAACGCACGTTCACGTCGAGCAGGAACCAGGAAGGAACCAGGCACAAGGCAAACAGACAGGAAAGCGAAAAGCGACGTTGAGCATTGACGAGCGCCAGCCAAGGACAAGGATACGAAGGTAACAACAGTAATAACTATAACAAAAGGCAAACGGGCCAAAGAATGAAGAAGCGAAAACACAAAATGCACGCTGAGAGTAACAACGACTGAATACCCTAACTGACCGAGAAATGATCTCTCCATTGATTGAGTTGCAAATAAGGTAAGCTCCTTTGAATCGCTTTGATTAACTATTATTAAATCATTTAACATATAGTTGTAGATAGTGAAGCAATTGGCTAATAACGGAAAATAGCCTTGAGAGCATTCGTATAAGTTCCGTTTTCCTTTATGTTATATGTCATGAAAATTCCAAACTACAAAGAATATAACTATTTATAATTATCTGTGATATATTATAAAATATTGTTTGAGGAAAGACAGTGGAGTGGAAGAAATTTATATTGAATAATAAAATTGTCGTATGCTTTTAATTTATTGCGATACTTAGCTTAACATATATAATACAGTTAATATAATAATATAACTATACTCGATGCTCAACGTGTGGAGTGCATGATGAGATATCACACATCTTCTAGCCGCTCTCAGATATATACATTTCGTAGCATTGGGCCCCAGCCCGGGCCAACGTTATGAGACAATGGCAGCAGCAGAAGCGGAAAGTGAAAGACTATTTCTATATAAATTATGTATAGTCCATAAGAGCTCAGTTTCGAGCAGCTATTAATAAAATAAATGCCATTCACTGTGCGTTACATATTTGATGGGAAAATTAAAATACCGATAGCAAGGACACAAGGACGGGCGCAAAAACAGTGAAAGAGGGCAGCGAGAGCATAGACATTCCAATAACAATGAGCCTGGCTGGGAATAGCAAAGAAGAAGGCAAGAAAAAGTTTTGCAGGCTTTGCTGCTCGGTTGTGCCGGGCCAGCGGAAGCTGGAATTAATTTTGCGTTTGGCCACGCTTGGCTGGAGCACAGTAAGCCTGTGGGGCTCGGGTCGTGGCTGTAGAGGTCAGGATGCCCAAAAACTTTGTCCAAATATTTGTGGACTACCTTTGGGTCCAAGACGACTGGAGACCCCTTAAATTTTGGCGCAGAGCTCAATTGCAGCAACTGCCAGCAGTGTCTACATGCACAGCTGCATATACGCATGTGATTGGACTATTTACCCTATAGAGCAACATGCCAGGCCAGGGACAACAATGGGATCCCTTAAGGCAAGTGCATATGACATGTGAAGCAAATTTTTGTTAACCAAACAAAAGTCTTCAGCAGCTGGGCGCATGCTAAATTTAATACATATTTTAAGCATAAATTGAAGTTCAAGCTAGAAACTAACGGCCTTAAACCGGACATAAAGAACAGCTATATCTAGGATATTCAATTAAAGGTATTTTTTTTCATCTAACTAGCTCGATGGAACTTCTATTTTTGCTTCTTCGCCTTGCCTTAAGAAGAAGAGGTGAGAAAACTAATCTGTTCTGAGCTTATGATTAAAATTAGCAAGTGGATGCTTAGTAAGTGATATAGAAATTGACATGAATTTAATTTGAAGGCATAAAGTCGTGGAAGTGGCATTTCTAGTCTCTGCAAATTTGAGATGAATTTGAGTTCCACGAAATTAAAGACTATTTAGAAAATCTATTTAGAAAATCTTATAGCCAATAGAAAAAAGCCACTAAGAGAAAACACTAAGACCGAATGTATGTTGGTAAAATTATGAAGTTTTTACGAAAATAGTTTCGGCTGGAGTTTAATAAGAATATGGCAAAGGAATAATTTATAAAATTAGAGTTGGAGTCAATTTGAAGTATTGCCAACTAAAGATTGTGTCTAAATCTGATGTGCACTGACAGTTAATAAATCAGTTTGCAATATATATTGTGGTATTTTTGGTATAGTCAAGTCAGTATTGGATATATAGTAAAGTCTAGTATAGTAGTTTAAAGAAATATATATAAAGAAATATGTATAATAAATACATAAACATGCATGGACAGAAAATTTCCATTTAGCTTCAGTTCAGAAAGGCATCGCATGACACGGCACGGAGGTCAGCAAAAAGGATGTTGTGCATGGTCAGTACTGGGAATGCATAGTACAGTTAATTAGCTGGTAATGAAGTCAGCATAAACTCGACTATGGCAGGGTATGGCACAGTTGGCCAGTTGGCAGTTGGCACAGTTGGCCAGACTGAGAACGGGGCATATGTTTGAGGACTGCATGCAGCAGTCGGTGCTAGGACTGCCACTGACTAATTGGCCAGCGCAAAGTCCTTGACGCTGCGTTTAGCTATAAATGTATAAATATATACATCAGATATTCGGATGAATATTTTAAAATTTGCGATAAGGTTAAATGACGTGTGATGTTACAGGAATTGAACTTTGTATTGTTTTTAACACTTTGGGCGACACAAGAGACACGAAGGACACGCGCACTGCAGTAAGGACACGCACAAAAAATACGATACTTGAATAAAACACACGCAACACTAAAAAGTTTTTATTGAGATTTGATTAAATTCACAAATCGTTTTTAGGACGCGACTTACACAATTTCAGTTGCAGCGAAAACGTTTTATTGAGTTGTCGTTGTTGCTGATGTTGTTGTTGGCTTTAGTTGTAGTAGTTCGTGTAGTTGTGGGTGTTTCTGTTGTTGTTGTTGGTGGTGGTTTAGGTGATAATTGATTGTTGGTTAACATGGAGCAACCGTCATGGCGCACAATTCGAAAGCAACTGAAGGCAGAACACTAACAGCAGCAGCACCAACAACGCCGACGTCGGCAGCATCGGCCCACCCACACAGAGCGAAGCTTTTGTGTGAGCGCGACAAAAGCTTTTGGCAAGCGCGCGCGCGGCCTTTGCCATAAAGTGTATATTTTATAGCAGCGCTGCTGGCAGCGCCGTCAGCGTTTCAGCTGCGTTTGATTTACAATTTGATTAACTTGCGCCGCAATTTTCGGCAGAGAGAGAATTCGAAGCTTTTGCCTTTTAAATGTAGGTGTCAGCGTATGTGTGTGTGGGTGTGTGGGAATGTATAACCTATTGTAAATTGGATCCTTGAATATTTATTCGTTTAATTATGTATGTGTGCGTCTGTGTGTGTGCAAGATATGTTGCATATCTTTGTGGGCGAGCAGCGCGCTTAAACATAAAGTTGGCCTTTCCAAATAAACAGCAGAGGATGATCCAAAACTTTATTTGACAGCCATAAACAAGGATAATTAATGCAGTTTTCTGAAGGGTTCAAAGAAGGTTATTTTTATATATTATGTATACAAACATATTATCATGACTGATGTAATCTCTCTCTCAGCTCTCCCATTTTACATTTACTTTAACCCGAAGCATTTGCTGTCATTCAACTGGTCCATGGACTGATTTGGCCATATGAAAAACGCATGTAACTGTGATTTTGACAGTGTGGGTGACCTTCAGATCAAGTAACACACATACAGATATACAAGCCCCAACACACATTGACAACTTCAATAAAGAAGAAAAAAGCCGTCGATGTCATTGTCACTGCCGCTTTCCTTGCTACCTCGACCTAGACACTGAAAGTGACGTTGACGCCGACGCTGGCAGCGGCAACGGCTAGCTTCAATGAGTGAGCTGCTGCATAAATTCACTCTGTCACTGCTGCTCTGCTGCTCTGCTGGTCTGTGCTGTGCCAAAGCTTAGCGCGTAGAGAAGCTAACGGGAAACAGTTGGCATCCGACTGCGCTCTCCTCTTCGTTTGCTGCGTAGGCGCAGGCGAAACACGTGAAAGAGGAAGAGAAAGCAGCAGCAGCAACTGGCAGCAACAGCCGTTCATTAGGGTAAAACTATAAGACGATTATAGACGAAGCGCCCACGGGCATAATAAAAGTTTCAAAGCAGCGCCAACAGAAACAAAAATTAAAACATTATAATAAGAAGCATAACGGCAATAATTTCAGAGAGGGAGAATCAGAAAGGATTCAAAGTGAAGCATTTGCGGGCTGCATTACAGAAATGTTTGTTATTGTAATTGTTGTTGCTGCTGCTGCTGTTGTTGTTGTTGTTGTTGTTGTTGTTGTTGTTGTTGTTGTTGTGCAAGGTTATGAATGAAAAGCTTTTTCAATTCAGCATCTGTTGGCCCTGCGGCAACATTTCCGATTGTGTCGCAGCTAAAAGAGCTTTGCAAGGAAAGAAAACCTTGACAGGTCGTTAACAAGGCATTAAAAAGCTCTACGAAAAGGGGGCCCTGAAGAGCGGCAAAGCAGCAGAGCAGCAGCTGGTTGGCAGGCATAACTAAGGCTGACAATTGAGGGATAATTGTTGCAGTATGTAGGTAGACTTTGTTGCTGATGTATGAATGCCATATGTAAGGTTATATGAGCTGTTCAATTCGAAAGCATTTCAAGTGTATGAAAGCTGTTTGATGGGATTTTGGTATACAAATTATTGCTTATTATATACATATGTACATGGGATATGATTAATATTTGAATATTTATTTGTATTAATGATAAACGCATTGTAGCATTTACACTATGATCTCTAAACTGTAACTGAAGCTTTTAGCTCGTACACAAACCACAGCAGCGGTAAACGATATTCAAAGAGCTCATAAGCAGCTTAGGTTGTTCTTCAGTCAAGAGTGTTTTGTATGCTAAGAGAACTTGCAGTTCTCTTACGGGTTACATGAAGCAGCGGTTCCGCTTTAAACAGCTGATCGAGTGTTTGCTGGCTAAACGTTTTACACATACAAGTGGGCACGACACACAAGGCGAGACAGGGGCAGATCCGAAAAAGATCGCGAGAGAGAAAAGAGAGCGGTGCCGCCATATTACGAAAGCTAACCGGAACTTTTTACGCTGCGAGGGGTATCACATAATAATATATTTAAAGTAATGCATATGTATTTCAGGTCAACGTTGATTATATCTGTGGAAATTTTTAAAAATAAATACACAAAATGATTAAATCAAATATATAAAATCAGATAATTAAATAAGAGCCATATTCATGGATGCATTTATATATATTAATCATATATTAATATTTTTTAAAATCTATATTTTTATAACTGATTATATGTATATATAATATTAAACGTAATGGGCTTCATTCAAAACAATTAGCGAAAGTATATAGAGTATATTCTATATAGTTATATTGTTGCGAATTGCTACTGTTTGTATACAACTCGAAACTTTTCGGCCTGCCCTCGCACTCATTTGCCGGTGTGCGTGTGGGTCGACCAATTGGTCGATCGACTCGACGCTCATAAATATAAAGCCGCCTTTGCAAAAATTTTGAAGTCAGTTCGCAGTTTGGCAGCAAAAGAAATCGACGTGAGATCGCGGCGTGTGTTCACTATCAGCGCGTGTTGTTTGCATTGCTGTGAATATTCGTGTGTGTTCGTATGTGTTAAGTGTCCGCGTTTATATTTAATGTTAACATCGAATGTGTCTTTAAGTCGCGTATTAAATTAAGTCTCTGACTCTGACTCTGACTCTGGAAAATCGCCGAGTTATATAAAAAAAATTTGTGCAATTGCGTTTTGCGTGTTCTGACTAAATTAATTGCAAAAAAAAAAAAAAAAAATGAACAACGAAAGGTAAATGTGAAAGGCATTAAATATCAGCGCAAAAACGAGAAATTATTTTCACGAATCACTACTGTTTGACTTAGTCTGCCCGACTTATTTTGCATATTCAACCAAATAGACTTTAAGCCATGACTCTTACAATTTGTTGTTGTTGTTGGTATTGCTGTTTGTATTCCATATTGCAACACGATCTCAGTTGTTCGGTCGTCTGCTCAAATATTCGTCCAGTTTCGCTGATAAGGAAGCTGATAACACTGAGTTTCAATCTGCGATCTTAAAAAAAAGAAATAAAAATAAATAAAAATAAAAATTAATGCGAAATAATAATTTTTATGTACATAAAAAAACAATTTGCATCATTTTGTGTCGGGACGTTGGGCAAATATATGCAAAGCAAATTTCGGTCAATCGATAGCTTCACATTTAATGCCTAATCTTGGCTTTGTCACTCGATAACAACCCACATAAATATTTAAATTTCATTGTCGATTCGAATACGAATTGCTTTTGTGACTAGACATAGGTAGTTGAGTGTAAATTGTTATTGAAAAACCAGATAAGATATATCTGTGCTTTGGCAACAAGAAATATATGAGAAATACGGCTATAAATAGAAATTGATGAATGTAGAAGCTCGCGAAAGGAGATTGAAAGAGCTCCCTGAGCTGTACTTATGCAGATATACAGACAGTTTCTGTTCAATTTTAGTCTTTTTTTTACATATACTAAGTAAATATTTGTAGGTGATATTGTTTGGTGAACATTATTCAAATACATAGACATTAAAAACATGATATAATCTAGATAAATTTATAGTCGATTGGGCTTGTCAACATATAAGAATCGTATACTTAAATTTATATAAAATATTCAACTTTATTTTTAAAGTAATTTGTTTCACAATGACCACTTGACATGTTATTCAGAGTGCATTAACATGTTTTAAGGTATACAAAATTATTATCAGCATTATCTATTATGATAAGTATTGTATCAATATATCAATCAATCAATAGTTACGAAAATCAATTATAAGCCCAAATACAAATATATTCAAGAGCAAAATTTGCGATTTCAGTTTGTTGTCAAGCTAGATTTTGATAATACAATTGTGAATAAGTATGACTGGTAAAGCAAAACTTAGTTTATTCGTTGCTTCCTTAAATAATATCAATTGATATCATTTCCCCACATAGCATCGATCTTTTTTTCTTTTTTAGTTTATAATCTATCTCAAATTAATTTATTAAATTGTTAAATATAACTTTAGCATCCACGCCTTAAACTTGTCTAATTAATTTGTATTTTCTATTTTTATAGCGTATGTTGTAGTTGTTTTGCAATGTTGGTATTTAACACATATAAGAAATACATATTAGAAATTTTATAGCGCAGCCAATATAATTTTTTATTAACTTTATTAGTGTAGAATTAGCGTTGGTCTATCAAATTAAATCATTTCGTAGTATGTTAAAATATGAATACATCATTAGAATGTTTATGCTAGGAATGTTTTGATTTTTTTATAGAATGCATAAAAATATTATTTGTGCGTATGGACTTTGTGGTCAAGACAAAGTAGTAATTCCTTAAATAGACAAAACGCATATTTTTATTAATGCATGGACCACTCTAAATGATATAAAGTCGTTATAAGACAATCATATTGGCCGTCTCACCTTTATATATCTTTACTATTAAAAAAGATATTTGTATATAAATATAAGTAATAGTAAATGCTTGTCTATATAAGCTATATATAATAGAATTTTATTTGCATATATAGACTATATATTGACTATATGCTTGTCGGGCATTTTAATGCATTCAACATTGTTAAAATGGTGTTAATATATGAATACACTTAAAATATTTTCAACTAAATTCATTGTTAAAAAATTATTCTTTAATCAGTTCATTAGTTCTTAATTTATAGCCCATAAGAGCGAGCTAAGAGCTAATAGGTATTTACAATCTAGCCAATTATGAAGAAAGCTGAGTTGATTATTTTGCCAATTCATAATCAGACTGAGGCGACTAGCTCTTCATAATCGAGCAGAGATCGGCGTCTATAGATAGACAGCTGATAGACCTGATAGTCGGGCGATCTAGTAAGCTTATAAATCAATTCAAATTGATAGAAATTTGCTGCATCATCGCTGCTGGCCCAAATTGGTAAAATTTGCATGAGATTCCAGTTGAAGCCACTTGTAATTGGCAAATATTTTTGATTGATTACAAGTGAAATGAATTGCATGGCATTGTGAAATTATATTCCTAATTGGAAATGGCTTTTCCCTAATTGGTTTGCAACTTGAATTGACCGAAATTATGATGGGCAAACAATTTCAGAACATTGTAAAATAATAATTTTAAAATGGAAACATCTAATTGGATGGAATTTAAGTTTCGCCTTCGCCTTGTTTGCCTTGGTAATTAACAAATTCGTTGGAAGAAATTGTTAATTAGTGCGATAAGGCGAATTCGAGTAGCTGCTATCGAACTGTTTCTGTATATACGGTTATACGCTTGTAAATTATAATTTAAAGATTCCCACGGTGAGCTACAGTTATCTTATCGCAGGCCTTTCCAGCGTGCTGTCCGATTCAATTACGCATACGCCGTGTATGGCAGTCATGACAACAACAAGAACAACAGCTGCAGCGGAGCGCTAATGATTATGAAATCAATGCGTTCATATTGTATACATATATATTTGTATGTGTTTATAGTAATTATAAAGTATTAATCTAGGTATACCTATATAGTTCTGTTGCCTGCTTAATTGGTTCAATTAGTTGGCCCAGCCACAAAGCAGTTGAGGTTCGACTACTGTGTGTATATATATGTATATGTATATATATGTTTCTCTTATCAATTGTCTAATTTGTGTGGTCAACATGGAAACTCGTTCGATTCACACTTGTCGCACTTCGATCGATAAGCGAAACGCGCTCTGCTTTCCCATTGGCATCAATCACGCCGTTGATTGATTAACATCGTGTGATTCTTGAGCTTGCGACTCGTGTCAAGCGATTGATTTCAGCAAGTGGATCCTCTCTAACCCGCTCTATCAGTTTTGGCCATTGCCATTGGCCATTGAGCCACATTGGCACATTGAACTGTGTTCTTAATCAGTACTTCCTCAATTTTGGATGGAGCATAACTCTGCAGCTCCATTGATAATACGAATTAAGGAATTTGGCGTAGATTTGATCGTTTTATGATTTTCTATAATCTTTGATATGCTATTCACGCTTAGTCGTTCTATTTGGTTCGCCCAATGCTATAAGTGTGCTATCAAGTTTAACGTTCAAGGTTCAAGATCCGGGTCTATTGGCCTCCTAGCGACACATTTGCAATGCTCTTAAGAGCAAGAATTGAGCTGTGTGTGGTTTCTATTCAATTTCAAATAGAGAAGCGTATAAGCTATAGCACAAATGCACTCATCATCAGGGGAATTCCTCCGGGACGGAGAAGGAACCCAATTCCTGGTAGAGCACAGCAATTCAAGCATTTCAGGCATTTCACGTAAACTTTGAGGGAATTTTAGCAAAGTGTGTCACAAGCGCTTCCTTATCGTTCACGAGCAGCAATTCATTGTGTATCTAAGTATATCAAAGAAAACAGGTGAATCAAGGTGAGTTTTAGCTTCGCCTTGACAACCAAACACCAAAAGTTATTCGCATCACACGCACCTGTTCAACCAAAACAATGCAGCAAAATGAAACACAAACAACAACCAAAATTGAACGAACAAAAAATGATAATAATTATTTTCGCCGAACAAAATAATTACAAAACGCAAACCAAAACAAAAGACAATAAACCTGCAAAAAAAAGGTGACAGTCAATTAGGCAAATCGAGTGAAAAACGTGCGCCAAAAACAAAATAAATAAATAAAACAAAAAGCTGAAAACAAAACGCGCTGTGGAATACCGCTAAAATTGTTGTTTACTTTTGTTGTTGTTGTTGTTGTTTTCTCTTTAGCTGCGGCGCCGTTGGCGTTTGTGACTTTTTGCTGATCAGCCAAAAAGTAAAACAAAAAATGCAATAAATGAAACGAATTAAATAAAATAAAAACAAAATGGAAACAGTAAATTCCGTCTCATGGCTTTTGAGCTTATGACGTATACGCAGCGTACACCGCGCTGGCTAATTGTCTCCCCCAGGCCAGGCCAGCCCAGCTGGTGCTTGGTTTTGTTTGCTTCTCTCTGTTTTCCTGCTGCATCTGAGTCAGCCAAGCAAATGACTTACAAGTCCATATCACCAATCTAAAGTTAAAATTAAATGGCGAATCCATCGATAATCTAGCATACTGAAATTTTCTCTTTATGAAAATATTACACAAAAATATTCATTTATATTTTTGGCTCTCATTACTAACAAATGACAAATGACTAACTTTATATATGTAATTATATAGGGTTTGTAAGAAAGAGCGAAATATGAACATATATATGTACATATACAATGCAGAGAAGCGAGAGTATAGAGATATCGAAACCCTTTCGGAAAAGAAAATTCCGTTGCATAAATATGAAAGTTTGATCAATTCTGATTTATTACTCGAAATCGTAGACTTACATTGTATAAGATTCTCTAAAACACTTTTAATTTTAATTTTAATTGGCATCTCAATTGATCTATTCTTACAATAATGTAATGTAATGTATAATGCGTAAGTTATTGCATGATTCTTTATGAATGGTCCCTTTTAATGTTTCAGTCAAGTTAAGATAAGAGACAGAGATGATCTCTGAGACAGCTATAGCTATCGTTGCTTCGTTTTAAAATTCTTATACAATAGATCTTTCTAAAACAATCTCAGAGTCTCATTAGGCAAAAGTTAGGAAGAAATACAATTACAGAAGTGTTTATATCACGTTGATAAGCTAGCAGCATCATTTCTGTTCATTTCCATTTATTATAGCGCATAAAATAAATTTAGCTACATTCCTTAGAGGTTTATCAGCTATTAGCTCGGGGAAGCCCCGATCGTTCCTGTGGAGCTTTGTAATTGTACATGGGTTGCTCTGTTCAATTCTCCTCTGACTGCAGTTGAATGGCATTCAAACCCGTCGAGATGCTCCCCAACCGAAAGTACTTAATGAACCTGGCTTTTTTTCTGCTCATATGAATTGAACTGAGCGAGCCGATCAGAAGATGTGCGATAATTCAATATGATGATCAAATGTATATAAATAAATATTTGATTCGAATTGGAAATGTAACACAAATGAAAGGAAAATAAAATCAATTAATGCATGACATTGAAAAATTATCAGAACTCAATTGAGGTTTATTAGCTACTTGCGCTCTCGCAATAGTAGTATCCTTTGCCACATTCTTAGACGCAGCTTGATGGCTTTAATGATCCTATTGGCGGCACAGCGTGCCAATAAAAGAAATAGCGTGATGTCAGATGACATCGCAATGTCAACGAATTGCAGTCTCAATTGGCTTGTCAGCTATTTAATTGCCGTTATTGTTTCTTTCGTCTTTCTCCACTCAGGGATGAGGAGTACAGCAAAATCGTGCCGCAGAAGATGGCATATCATATGGTGCCGGGCTCGGAGTTCCAGTGCAAAGTGCCCATGTCGATGTCGATGTCGATGCCGATGGCGAAGCAAAAGGTGCGCAAATTGTCGACCATCGATGAGCAGGACCACGATGCGGCCAATCGGCGAGGCATGATGAACCAGGTAAGATAGCTCGCTAACAACAACATACAGGGAAAACAGGTTGGCATCAGACTTATCAAGCAGACCTGCTGAAGCTTTAAGCTCTCTCAGCATGATTGACTTTAAGAGAGAGTCGCCACTCTCTTGGCGCTCTCTTTTATAGCAACTTTTGTCGGCTGTCCTTGAAAATGAATTTTGTCGGCAGCAGCAGCTGCAGCAGGAGTGGGTGTTGCAGTGGCAGCAGCTGTTGCAGCAGTTGGTTTGAGTGGGGTTTGAGGTACAGCAACTTCAGCAACTCAGAGAGTTCGCATGAGCGTTACGATAATCCAGTCGAGCCGTTAATTAGCGTCGCATCGAAACAAGTTTTGTCTGTTCTAAGTAGACCGCAAAGCAGGCAGGAGCCCGTTTAATAACTTCAAACAAACGCATCTAGACCAAAGCAGATTCCAGCTGACTCACGGGCCTCTTTATAATAAAAGTGTTCAAATGTCGATTATAGGTGACAGTTATCAAGATATTAGATTATTTTTTCTATTCAACGTATAAATCAATATAAATCAATCAAAAATCACACGTTTCTGTAGGGTATCATAAATCGATCATATTGTAGACATCATGTATGTAATTCTTATTACTATGAAAACTGATTGCAGTCGCCATGTGAGTCAAGTAATAATTTCATCAGTTTCGGTCAAGATACATATCTCTCACTTCTTTGAGCATTATGCAATGCGTCTTTGATTATGTTATGTAGCTATATTGTTCTAACTGTTCTATTTCCTTTCCTCTCTGTTCACTATCTTCTTTTTTGTCTGCCTTACTATTATCTCTCTCTCTCTCTCCCTCGCTCTCGCTCCTATGAATTTGTATTCGCAAAGTTAGCAAAATAAAATCATTCATGAGTGATTTTTTTCATTTCCTGTCTCTCTCTTTCTTTCTTTTGCGATCGATCGTATTTAATCAGGAAGTAAAATACCAATATAAATTTTGAATAGAATTATATCATTCGTCCTTGTTTATGTCCTGATCCACACTTTATCTCTCTCTCTCTCTCTCTCGCTCTCTATTATCTTTGAAATGCTCTGATCCTTCGATTCGTTTCTCTCCCTTTTACTCTTACCGTCTCCGCTAGAGAACGGTCTCAAAAGACATTCAATTATATCCATTGTTTTCTCATGCTTTAAAATAGGATTCTTCAATTAAAACTCAGCAAGACTTTTTATAAGGTGTTCCTCAAAAGAGTTTTAGAAGTAAAAACCAATTCAGTTCTGGATTTTCTCTTCTCTCAGTCTCTCTGGTCTAGCTATACGTAATGATATTGTTTTTAGCCTGGCCTGACGCTAACTAGCGTGAAGGTCGCAATGATAAGATATAAATTGAAATTTCGTCGCATGATTAAGAAAATATGAAAGTAGATTCAGAGTGTTTATATAGGCGACACCTTCGATCGTACCATGACGAATTTGAGTGACAGGCACGCGGCACGAAGAGGTTTCATTTCCCCGACATAGATCGTTTATCACCATTGATACCTCAAGTGGAAAGCGGGTCAGCTGCATGGCACTCGCAGTTGCTTTAATTGCAGCGCGTCGCAACTTCAATTGCCGCCAATTGCCAATCTTCCAATCAAAACTACGTCAACTTGCAACAGTGTCGCTTCCCCATTCAATTAAGCCTCAATTGCAGTTATTGGCTCTAACACGTGTTTAATATTGAATTGTGACTTCATGCATATATTGTATGCAATATCAATATCTCAGTGAGCAAAATAAGTTAGTTATTCATTTAACTTTGCTTTTCGGACTGTGTTTTATTATGTATGTATGTATGTATGTATGTATGTATGCGTTCAATAATCTATAAGAATGAAATTGATGAAAACTATGTATATAAAGTAAAGATATCACATTTAGTATTAAGAGTAATATTGACTAAATATTTTACACTTTCTATGTCATCTTATATCGAAGTAACTAACAGCTAAAAATCTGTTGGCTTTTATTTCTATTATCATATGACTCAGCTATTCTTAATTGCCTTTTCAATGGCATGATAAAGCACTTGAAATTGATTCAAGTTCAAATCTGTTTGCTGCCATGCTAAATATAACTCTTATTCTCAAAAATGAACTAGATAAATATAATATATATGTATATATAAAAAAAATGTTGTCTTTATTCCCTTTTCTTTGAATTTATTTCCATTCATTTGAGTATTTTAAATTGATAATTAATTTGATTTTTATTTCCAATCAGATTTTATCCACTTGCGCCGTTCTGTTGCTCTCTGCGGGATGTGGCATGCCTATTGGTTACTCGGCGGTTCTGTTGCCACAGCTCAGCATGAACTCGACGGAGGTACCCATAGATGTTAGCACCGGCTCTTGGATAGGTAAGATGATAACTGAGCTATAATATGTATAGCGCTAGGTATGATATATTATGTAAATATATATATTAGTAAATATATCTGTCAGTTGAATAGACCCGAAGGTTATATCTGAACAAACTCAAAATACTATATTCGAAATTTTCTGATTTCTGATTTTCCATTTACATTTTTAGAAGTTTACCTATTTATATATTTATCTGTCTGTTTATCGATCTATCAAATATCTATAATTACATTGAAATATAATAATAGGGAGTTTAACTATATAAATTTCTTAAATATTCCAAAGACTTCTAAACTTCATTCAAAGTAGAAAATTAAAGGTAATATAAAGAAAATATACTAAGAGATACATATGTATATCTAGCCATAAATAAAAGAAAAGAAAAGTTTTATGCAATTTTATAAAATGATTTAATTTTACGTCGTTTAAGAATATCTAATTTTATAAATATGTAATTTTTATATAATTCAGAACAAAGACTTGAACAAAACCATGTTTGGTCGCAGTTCAATTTAACGAATTCTAAGTAGTTACATTTATATAAAGTCTTTAATCGTGCATTATCTATTTCGAACTAAATATCTGCTTCCTCTTCCTGTTCCCTTTGCAGCCAGCGTACACAGCTTGGCCACGCCGTTCGGCTCGTTAATCTCTGGACCACTGGCCGATTACCTGGGCCGCCGCAGGACTCTGCTGGTGTCGGTAATACCCCTGTTCCTGGGCTGGAGCACCATGGCCATGTCGTACTCTGTGAAGGCGCTGATATTTGCGCGCTTCCTCTGCGGCTTTGCGACTGGAATTCTGGGCGGACCCGGCCAGGTAATAAAGACGGGCCAATGCCAATATCGCATAGTTCGTTCACACTGCAATTTGTCCAACTGACACATTAACCAGATTAATAAATAGGTGACATAATACGCCGCAGCCCTGACGCCCCAGTAAGAATTGTTGTGCTGCAAATGCCCCAGACAAGTGGGTGACAAAAAGACGCAGCAGAGCTGTCAGCTGCCTTTTCTCGTTTCTCGTTTCTCCTTTCTCGTCTCTCGCTTGCCGTTTGTCGCTTGTCTCTTGGCTTTTGTCGGTTGTCAGTTGGCTGTCAACTGCTCACTTAATTCCATTGTTCCGACTATAATCGAGTGCTCCATTGTGCTGTATGTTAATCCATACTGCAGCGTCCCTCTCACTCGCCCTCCCTCTATGCGCAGCTCAATTTTCGCACTGCCGGCGTTTGTTTATTCATCTTATGGATATGCCCATGACTTATCCAGCGGCCAAAATGATAACGCAAGCGTCTTCCAAATGCGACGCAGTCCATTTGCATTAGCAAATCGCTTTCCGCACACACAGCTTCAAGTTCCGGATTCTTGACCTTAGTCTATAATAAGTTTGTTGTTGCCAGCTGGGCGCCGGCCTGCGGGGAGGGGGCGGGCTGGCTGCGCCCCAAACCGAACAGAAACTTGTTGCGCGTGTGCCTCGAGAAACGTATTTCATTAATTGTCGTCTGCGGCGGCAGTGGCTGAAGATTTATGATTTTATGATTAAGCTTCAGATTATGCTGATATATCTAGTTGATACAGCTGCTTGATATTCCTGTGACCCTGTTTGCCATTCAGTTTGATCAAACTGTTTGTTCATAGACTACAGAGCGCGGGCCCATACGTGAGTGTCCCAAGATTAAGGGAAAGCGTTGTCGCTTGCTTGTTGTGGATTGCTCGAGAACTTGTGCGAGGTCAAGGTGGGTTACGCGTTCTCTGCTTCCAGGAATTTGTCACGCACTCATCTTGCCCGGTTGTTCAGCGAAATGATTCAGTGGGGGTGCTTTAGCTACATATAGCTATTCCATGGGCGATAATAAATAGCACTTGAGTCTACTTATACATATATAGATTCCCACAGAGATTTCAGCTTTGGCCGAAGCAGGTGTCAATTTTTGATAAGCTATCACTTATTGAAAATGACCTAATGGAGGTTTTATAATTTATCAGTAGAGTAAGGCTCAATCCATCAATAACGATTCATTCAATTGAGCTGATCAAGTAGCTATACCAGATTAGTTCTATTAAGCTATTAAACCATATAAGGCGACTTAGATCAGATCTGGCCAACTAAATAGTAGAATTTTTAGTTGGTGATTATGAAAGTTGAATTAGTTACTGAAGAAGTGAATAGCTTAATTAACTTGATAACTTGCACATGTTCTATTTTTGGTATGACAGATTGAATTTTGAGTAGTATAACATTGGATAAAACTAAAAAGAGTAAGTAAGGATGAGTTGGAGTATAAACAAATTTTAATAGAGTAGAGCTATAATTGAGATTGACGTTGATGAATTATGATTCAGTTTCGAGTGGTGATTAGCGAGTTAGATAATAATATAATAAGCTAGATAATAATTTCAATAATGATTAGATGAGAGGAAGACAGATGAATACATATGGTATGACAAATGTTGCTTTAATAATTACTGATGGAATGAGGTGAGAGGGTTTGGATATATCGTACTCTAAGAAACATGACATTTATTTCCTCCACAGACACTCTTTCTCGTTTGTCAGGAAATCATCATTCTGCAATATTATTCAACGGAAGAGATTACACTTCTGATACTTGCTTATATTGTATATTATTATAATATAATCATCCATTGATTCGCTCTGTAATTGACCATTTAGTAGATCACCCACATTTCATAGACCATCCCAGATGTTTTACAATATTTAATATAATTATGAAAAGTGCTTTAGTTGATCTCTCCCATTCTTCTTTCCAGGTGTACATTGCCGAAACAGCAGAGCCGAATCTGCGCAGTCTGCTCATTGGCGCTCCGTACGTGGCCTACTCGTGTGGCATTCTGTTCGTCTATTCGCTGGGCACCATTCTGTACTGGCGCGACGTGGCCTGGTGCGCCAACATCCTGCCGGCGCTGGCTGTCGTCTCCATCTACTTCATACCGGAGACGCCGGCTTGGCTGGTGCGCAATCGCTTAGAGAAGCGCGCGCTGCAGGCGCTCACCTTTCTGCGTGGCAGCGAGATCACCGCCCAGAAGGAGCTGAACGACATGAAGGTGCGCTTGGAGAAGGAGCGAGCCACAACCAAGACGAATGAGAACATCTTCAAGCTCTGCTGCCAGCGTGTGGCCATCAAGCCGCTCTTCATTGTGATCGTCTTCTCGCTGCTGCAGATGTTCTCCGGCACCTTCATTGTGATCTTCTACGCCATCGACATCATCTCCGAGTTTGGAGCCGACTTCGATACGAATCAGGCAGCTATTTGGACAGCGGCTGTGCGTGTGCTCTGTTGCATGATCTTCTGCGGCATTCTGATCTTTGTGCGCCGCCGTCTCATCATGGTAATCTCGGGCATCGGATCGGGCGTCTTCTGCCTGGTGCTAAGTGTCTTTATGTACATCCGTATGGGTCAGCCCAAGATGCCCTACGACGTGCTCGTGGCAGGCGGTTGCCTCCTCGGCTACATTGTCTTCAATACAGCTCTTATGGTAATGCCGGGCATCATGATCGGGGAGCTGTTTCCTGCTCGCATTCGTGGACGCACAGCTGGCGGTGTATTTGCCTCGATGAATGTGGCTCTCTTCATCTTTGCCAAGGCCTTTCCGGCGCTGCAAGCATTTCTGAAGATGCGCGGCGTTTTCATGGTCTTTGCCGCCTCCAGCTTCCTTTTGACAGTATTCATGTGCCTGTTCCAGCCGGAGACAAAGGGCCGTAGTCTGGAGCACATCGAGGACTACTTCAATGGGGACAATTGGCTCTGGCTGAAGCGTGATCGTGGCTACAAGACGGTCAAGCTGCTGCCCCTGGAGCCGCTGGCGGAGAATCGTCCTCTTCAGCGCAACGTAGAACAAGCCTAAGCATAGAATTGTTAATTATTAGTTTTAATACAGGGCTCTAAGATGCAGTAGATTGTTAGCTAGTATTATGCATAGCTTCTAAGAGCGCTGGAGTACCTCGTAGCAGTAATCTTAGTGTCTTTCCAGTGTTCCTTAGTAACTCCTATATATCACCAAATAGAAATATTAATATTTGAGCTCAATTCCAGTTAATTTAAGAAACGTGATTTTTGCAATTATGCATTAGAATTTTAAAGTCTCGATATAGAGTATATATGATGTATTTGTACGATTATATGATTAGTGATAATAATAAAATATTAACAATAATTTGAAATTTTAAATTTATTTGAGGGCCACTTGCAGCCAATTTCAAGTTATCGGCCTGCCACCACAAACTAAACGCCGTGTACTGCATTTGTTTGACTTTTATCTGATGTTTTAATTTTTTGCAATTATCGTATCGAATAGAGAAATTATCTAAAAATGTAATTTATTATTATTATCAGTTAGCTACACTTTCGGTAGTAGTATTAAAAAGCTATTAATGTTCTCGACGTTTGAATCTCGGGTGGGTGAAAGTGCTGCCAGATTGTTCGATTTATATGCGCTAAGTTTCGTTAGGTTTGTTCTTATCATCCGACCGCCACAGTTTCGTTAAAAGCTTATCGATAAAGCTCTAAAAGCTTTGTTCGTTAACAGCGCGCGTTAGCTGCTGTAAAATGTAAATTCAAATACGTGTTTCTAAATATATACAGTTTTAAGGAATAAGCATATATGTATAATAAAAGAACATATTACCGTTAAGTCTAAATTCATTAGATTAAATCAAGTTTTCATATAATTACAATAAGGTGTTTTTAGTGCACCATTGCCCCATCATACTTTGGCAATTATGTAATTTGAAATATGCAGTACAATTGTAATTATTAAGACTTTGACCTGCTCCTTCCTTTCGTACTACCCAGAGGTGAACCCATTGCGAATGCGGACAACTTACGTACAACTACTCTATACATTTAGGAAAATAAAAATGCCCCACGTGATGTTAAATTTTTAATAGACTTCTCAGCGGCAGTCGAGTTGAAGTTTGAAATTAAAAAAAGAAAAGAAAACAGAAAACAGAACAGAACTGGGCGTGCATGCATATTTAAAATTCTATTATCCCCATCAGTCCCCGGTTTTGATACTCGTCCTGCACTCGGTTCTCAGTGTGCTAATAAATTGTATAATTCTTGGCATTTTTTTTTACCGACTCCGCGCTTGTTTTGGCTCGACAAACTTGTGCCGTGTATTTTCTTTGTGCATTCCTCGGTGGTGGCAGGTGGTGGTGGTGCTGGTGGCTGGTGGCTGGCGCGCTGGACAAGTGGGTGGGCGCGAGTGGGCAGGCTTCCACTAGCCGGAGTGCAAGCGAAAAAAATTGCTGCGGCATACCGGAAACACTTCAAGTTGCTGAGCTCATTCGTCTCTGCGATTTGTTGGTATTTTAACGCGACCAACAAGTTGGACTGCTCATTGGGTATGATAGAATATGTGTATACTCAGTACATGCAACATGCCTTTGCTGTCAAATATATATTAAGTATTATCGGGCACAAACGATTCACATTGAATGCTGTTGGATAAACCTTAAAATAATATAATAATCATTTACAAAATATTTCATAAAATATCTTGGATGATACAGATAAATTTGTAAACTATGAAAGCTTTGAAAATAGATGAATTTAACTAGAAGAGATTTATTAGGTATACAAATTATTACATCTACAAATATGTACATGGTAGTATATATAAACGCCTAGTAAAGATTTATAATGAAAGTAATATACTTTGAATAGATGATCGTTTGCATTTTTTTCTTAATCTGTAGACTCGTCAGTGTTGAATAATGACAAAAAGATGAATGATAAAAAATTAACAATTATTTAACGTTGAAGTGACTCTTACGCTATATATCCAATACGCTATTACAGGGTATAACGACATTGCCAGCAATAATTGTACCGAGTGCTGCGCGTCAGCTAAATATATAGGGACAAGCTGGTCGAGGGAGGCGTTGAATGTTGTATAGTGGGCGTGTTGCCTGCTCATGCAATGATAAATGAAGTTTTAGTGGCTTTTGACCCATTTAATAAATTGTTAAAGTTGAAAAATGCGCAAGAATATTGTGAACTTTTATGCCCTAACTATGTACGTATATATTTCGTATAAATAAATGTAAGTATGTATACTTATGTATATAAATTTGTTGTTGCTGCTGTCTGAATTAGGGTTAATTTAAAAGTTGCTTGCAAAACTGACCCATGGACTGCGAACTGAAGTTGCTGCTGTTGTTGTTGCACTTGTTGTCCCTTGCTGCTGTGCTGTGCAAAGTTTTTTACTGTTGGCCCACTTTTTGCAGCAGCCAAAGTTGCGGAATTTTAAATAATTTTGTTAAATTCTATAACGTGCCATGTTGCACGGCTCAAGCCTAGGCTCTGTTGCCACACCCCTCACCCCTCAGCCCACAGCTCCAGCGTTGGCCAACTTGCAAACTTGGCTGCTTATTAAGTTAGGGGCGACAGTTTTCAGTTAATGTGATTATGCGTTCGTTTTAAATGCAATTTAATATTTTCATTTACGTTTTCGTTTTTCAGCTCGCCAGCCAGCTACAAAGTCTCTAAAATATGCACAATAAACATGCGGAACTGGGCTTGGGTTGGCTTGGCTCGGCTCGGCTCGGCTTGACTTGGCTTGGCGTTCAGGCCAGGTCAGGCTATGCTTCAGCCATAATAAGCAGCATAAAAGGCTTCGCCTTTCTTTCGGGCAGGGACATAGCTGCACAGTTACTCTCTGCATCCATACATATATATATATATATATGTATATATCTGAGTGTATTGCATATAAACAATTTTCTATTATGCAAAAATAACAACCGAGAACAACAAAAGCAACAATAGCAACTTGAATGGATTTCTGCATAAGAAAAGCAGCGACTGAAGTTGAAGTATGGCCAAAGCAGCAGCAGCAACAGCCAAAGCAGCTAAAAAAGAGAGTTGCAACTTGCTCGACCTATACCAACAAACCTTTTTACCCTTTCCTCAAAGCTGCACACAACAAGAAATTCTGCCTCCGCAACGATGTTTGCTGTGCGCTACACACAAAACATTATAACATTTATATTCGATTTTATAATTTGTAGACTCTGAAGTATTTTAGATTTCAGTTATAGTAAAACAATATACAAGACATAAAAATATCTTATTTAATTCTTAATAATAATTGTTGCAATATATATTTTTTTTTTATATATTAATACATATATATTATTTAAAATACAAAAACAGTCATATATTATTATTATTTACAATCAAAATATTCGCTTCAAGGAATTTTTCCTCAATTCCCATACTAGTTTTAAAATATTTTAAATCAATAAAATCTTAAAACATTTTTAAAATAATATTTTTTATTATTGCTTATAAATTTGATTAAAACTACTATTAAGAAGAATAAATAAATAAATTGAAAACAATTTTTAATTGATTTTGCTTTATATTTTTCTTAATTTTTTAGAAGCTGTATGCACGGAATGTTGTAAAATATATTCATTTTGATAATTCCTTTTAGAGAGATACATTGTAGCAATATATAACGGTGAACCAAGATTAATAATTTGTTGCCAATAAGAGGAAAAAGTCAATATTATTGTTCATTTTATTGGTGCTCTAATGATAATAACTGTAAATTATTTATATATATAGATAAGTACGTAATACTTCTCTAATATTAATTGTAATCTAGTTCGGATAACCACACTTTCGATATACCTAAGAGTGCTGTTGGCTTCTCTTACAAGGCCTGAACAAAAATGCGTTAATTTCTTTGGTTGTGCGTGTGAAGCATTATGCAACATGACCGCAGTTGCTAACTAACTGCTGAAACTGAAGATACCTCCGTGACCCAAGTCAATGCAAATGGCGTAGAGCACTAGACACACACCCACACCCACACACAGAGGCACGCCCACAGCTGGATACACAGGCAGCATTTGCAAGTGAAGCCACAAGAAGAGCAGACGGCACTGAGACGCGCCCCAGCCACAACAGTGTATATAATGCCAAGGAGTTAGGCAACCACCCACACACACACACTTTGGCAACTGCTCCATCCTATCACCAACCCACCGCCCACCGCCCACCTGCTGTGATCTGTGCTGCTGCAGCCACAGGATGAAGCAAAAACGCAGTTGTCGCTGGGATAGCGAAAAGTGCTGAGCATAAATAAGACATTTGCGAGTGTAAGCACACACCACAACAATAGCAACAACACCAACAACAACAATAACAACAATGGAGTGCCTAACATAAGATTGTTGGACTCAAGGATACTCAGCATTTCTACTTTTAGACTGCGGCCAAGGATTGCATTATATAATTTGTATCGGTGAAAATATTCAATTCAATGATAGTCAGATTAGAATCTAAGCATTGAAAATGCCAAATAAGAACCAGTAAGACTTCAACCGATATTTATCAGGCGAAATTATAATTTATATTTATTTTATTGTTGAAACTTAATAGAAATTCATCAACAATCTTTAAATAATCTTTGAATAATACTTTTGATATTAGGTAAAGGTTCTAAAAAACATTACTAGTTTTTCATTTTGAGACGTTAAACCAGATTTCATGCATTCCGCCTGCAGGCCGTCAGGATACCCAACTGTTTGGCAATTCATTTCAATGGGTACTGTCTCTAACAATAACAATGACTTGAAATAACTCTACACGCAACATTGAAATGTGGTGAAGTTGGCAACAAGCAGCTGCATTTGGAGTTGGAGTGGAAGCTGGATTTCCAGCAGGCCACGCAGGATCAACAGTAGTAGCAGCAGCAGCAGGAGCAGCAGCAGCAGGAGCAGCAGCAGCAGGAGCAGCAGGAGCAGGACCGCCGGCAATGTTAGCTGAGAGACAATAATTTCGAAACTGCTTTCAAAGCAAAGTCGCCAGCAAAAGCAATGCAAAATGCAAAGTCATCGCTACGCCAACGCCCCCGCCTAGGCTAAATGGGGGCGTGGTGTGGCAGCTGACTGCTGCCTGGTCCCTAACTAACCCGCAGCAGCAGCAGCAGCAGACGTAGCTCCGCCCGAGCAATTGTTGTGATTTCTTTCTTGCTGCTTGTATGTTTTTATTTATTTTTTTCTTCTATTTTTTATTTTTGCGGGCAGCTCGTGCACATGCATTTATTTAAATTCTTGTTGTCTGACTGTGCGTGTGTGTGTGTGTGGGTCCATGTCTTGCCTCATTTTGCCAATGTATTCATTGTCTGTGAAATTGTTGTGCGGTATGCCGGCGCATAATGTCTTTCTTTTGCCACGTCCTTCAGACCTTCAGTGCTACGAGCTCCTCTCCAGCTGCTCCCTCCCCCATTCTGTGCGTCTTCCTGTACCCTCTTATCCTTGTTATGTGGAACTGCTGCAGCAGTGTTGCGGTTTTTAACTTGTGACAGTTTTAAGTGGCTGCCGTTTGTCTCCCTCGTTGAATTCGCTGCGTGCAGCCCCACCCTCACTCAAAGCCACCCACACAGCCAGAGCCACGCCCACAGCCACAGATAGCTAGCACACGTCCATATAAATACAAAGTTTTATATGGATTTCAGCTCCTGAGATTTGCATCAGAATTTAATGCTTGTTATTTGGCGCTTATAAATTGTCCAACTATAATAATAAATACCTCGCTTACATTTCTTGGAATTAGGTTCATTTCTAGTACTTGCGCTTTGGAAGCTGCACCTATCAAGCTGCGCATCTCAGCAGGATTTAGTTTGATTTGTGGGCATTTGTGGCTAAAGGATTGCCATCCGAGCATTTGACATTTCAGTGCTGTGTGCCCTCGAATTTTAGAGGGCCTTGATCGATAAGTTAAAGTCAGGCTGATTTTGCTAAAATGTATGCTACACGCAGAAGGAGGCGTGGCAGACCGCATAAGGTATATATAGATATAGTCATGTTTAGCACATGGTCATGTTTTATACATGACGGATTTTGAGCATGATGACAGGGTTCAGGGTATCTCCTAGTGGAGAAGTCCCAAATCAGGTGAGTTTTATTGAAGCGACAAAATATGAATGTTGCAGATCAGATTCTAAAGTTGGGTGCATAGTTTTTGGTAAGGGAATCATGAAGGAGTCTGCACACTGCTGAGCTCTAGAACTCATGGAGGATGGTAAGTTGTTGGGCTAAAAACTGGAAGAGGGAACTAAAGCATGTTGAATCATAGATTGCGTAAGCCTGACAGATTCTGTCGATGTGTTCCGCAGCCAACCTGAATGCTTCAGGTGTATATAGTAGTTTACTCAGAAGCAATACGAATTTCATTAGACTTATCATAGCTTGCTCGAAATGCCTGAATTCATCTTGAGTCAAGCACTTTCGCTTCGATATTTTAAGCTGGCTTTTCATATGTGAAGTGGGGCCAAACTGATGCAACGATAACAGCACTTTCTATCCTTCCGGGAGAGTGTCGTACCGTACTCTGCCTCCTGTGCCGTTCATGCTTTTACTCCGGCTACAACTGCCTTGGCTCCATTCAATTTTCAATCACGTCTCACCTGCTGCAGCTCCCACTCTGGATGCCTTCATCGCCTTTAATGCTCATTGCTCGGTTTCGTGACCCATTTGAATGGGCTGCCTCTGTCTCTCTTCCCCTCCCTTTGCCACCTACGGTCTCTTGTGCTTGTACCTTGTCCATTGTCATTATGCGGCCTTTTGGTGCCACGCCCACCGAGAGCAACGGAAGGAGTTAGGCATGGAGCAACAGTAGACAGAGGGTGAGATAGTAGAGAGCGAGAGATCCATAATCCTTCATAGTTTCCTGGCTGGTGCGCTGCCAACAACCTTTTGGCTTAGTAATATAGTTGTTGTTGTTCTTGTTGTTGTTGCTGTTGCTGCTGTTGATGGTGCTGCGCGCCAAACAAAAGGAAAACAATTTTCATGCGTGCATGCGAAAAATCAAAGAAAAACATACCTACAAACACGCCCGAGCCGAGTCGCGCCGGAACAGGCCCAGCCGAGTACAATGCCTATTTGTGAGATAAGAAAGCAGCACCCAACCCACATCAAAGCAGAGCAATTTCCAAGTGCTGCTGGTCCACAGGTAAAGTACTCGCAGTTGGCACTGGAGCATAGGTTCCACAGCTTCCATTCCCAGCGACACTCGCCGCCTAAGTGGCTCCTCTTTGTTTTCTTCCCCTTTTTTTCTCATAGGAAACTCTTTTGTTGAACTGCCCAGCGCTGAGTGAGCATATTCGCTTTGTTGGTCAACTTGTCATATGTATATACAAAATAAACTGTAGATGGATTGAGTGTTATTATGTGAGTAGATACAGACACAGACACAGATACAGATACAGATACAGATACAGATACAGATACAGATACAGATACAGATACAGATACAGATACAGATACAGATACAGATACAGATACAGATACAGATACAGATACAGATACAGATACAGATACAGATACAGATACAGATACAGATACAGATACAGATACAGATACAGATACAGATACAGATACAGATACAGATACAGATACAGATACAGATACAGATACAGATACAGATACAGATACAGATACAGATACAGATACAGATACAGATACAGATACAGATACAGATACAGATACAGATACAGATACAGATACAGATACAGATACAGATACAGATACAGATACAGATACAGATACAGATACAGATACAGATACAGATACAGATACAGATACAGATACAGATACAGATACAGATACAGATACAGATACAGATACAGATACAGATACAGATACAGATACAGATACAGATACAGATACAGATACAGATACAGATACAGATACAGATACAGATACAGATACAGATACAGATACAGATACAGATACAGATACAGATACAGATACAGATACAGATACAGATACAGATACAGATACAGATACAGATACAGATACAGATACAGATACAGATACAGATACAGATACAGATACAGATACAGATACAGATACAGATACAGATACAGATACAGATACAGATACAGATACAGATACAGATACAGATACAGATACAGATACAGATACAGATACAGATACAGATACAGATACAGATACAGATACAGATACAGATACAGATACAGATACAGATACAGATACAGATACAGATACAGATACAGATGCAGATGCAGATGCAGATGCAGATACAGATACAGATACAGATACCGATCTCGCCTGTGCAGAGTATACAGAGTTTCTCATTGCAAATCCTCGTATATTTCCGGCTCGTTGTTTGTTGTTGTCAACGACAGAGACAGTGAGGGCTTTGTTATTAACCAGACTAGGAACGCTATAAGCCATTTTCCGGCTGGGTGAATGACATGCCAGCAATCACAAATACCCATGCGTAGTCACAGCACGTCACACATATGTAGGATTCTGTCAAGCATGCTTGGTAGGTATGTAGGTATGTAGGCTACCCAAAAGCAATTAGCGCAAGAGCGGGGCCAAATTGGGCGAGTAGCCTCGATTTCAACGAGCTCATTAAGTGTTTAAGCATAAATGCCAATGGCAGGCTAATTAACACAGCAGCAGCAGCAGCAGGAATAGCAGTCGAAGCCGTAGCAACAACAACAACAACAACAACAACAACAACAGCTACAGGAGCTACAGCAAATGGAACTGGAACTTGGCTTTTGGCATTTTGGGCTCTTGTCAAGTCGCAAGCTTCTATTCCGCTCGCTGTGCGTTGCAAGTTGAGATTTGTGGCAACGCTTGCCCACCTGGCAAATGCTTGTCGAAACTTTTATAATTATGTTCGAGCTATGGCAAAAGTTTCAAGTGATGCCGGCGTCTGCTCATTTCTCAATTCTCTTGGCCAAGTTTAGACGCAGTGAAAGTTGGCTTCCTATTTCCTTTTTTCTTCCTATTTTTCATTTATATCCTCTGAACAAGCAGTGCTACAAAGTGGGTAGGCGGCACTTTGCTTGAAGCACGAAGACAAACCTCTTAACAATGCTATGTCAGAAATCCTTATATCTTAAGGGAGATTCAGCTCGGGGCGTAAAAGTCGCTTTCGACTTTGATCATCAAAATAAGTATTCAATATATTTATATATTTCATCCCGATTTGATTTTGGCTTAATATCATCGGCGATTTTCTCGTACTTTCGCATCGCAACAAACAAAGTACATAGCTTTTTCCAAGATTGGTTGATATTTGAGTTGATTTTCATTTTCATATTAACATTATAATGGTTAATGCTTGAATAACTCAACTCAACTCATATTTTCGATACACCATTCAAAAAGCAATTAATAGCTTTGTTTAAATATATTTTTTACTATCAAAGTGTAATCTACAACATGAACTCGTCTCTTGAGGGAATCTCTGCAACTCCGCCTCTCTCTACCAACAATTATTTGCCAACAAACCTATACTTTCTGTTATTATATTGAAATACATATCTCTCAGAATCCGAGTTTTAGAAGTGCGAACTTATGCTTAAACAGCTTGTCCACTTTGATATATTCTTTTGATATATGTTATCGTAGGAATATTAATAATGGCTATCAGATTTTTGTAACATATATTTCCTGCCAAGTTGGTTCATATAAATGTACCTGGTTGTCAAGTTTGACATGTCGCTTCTAGATACAGGGTATTTATGGGTGCATCAATGTCAACTGGGCAGCAAGATGTGATTTTTTTGCTGCTATTGCTCTGTGCGTTGGATACTTTTTTACGCGCAACTTTTACAAGTGGTTGCTGTGTGGAGGAGGGTGGGGGAGCTGGTGGCGCGGGGCGGCGACAGGTTGTCAGTTGTAGCTGCCTACAAGTTAATTATGCGCCGTGCGCTTTGCTGCGTGCGGTGCCACTTCCGGTTTGGCTGACGCCACTTCCGATGCGTCCAAGGAAATTAAAAATGTCGCTGAGGAAGAAGGAGGAGGAAAACCAAAAATAAAAATAATAAAAAGAGAGGAAACGAAACTGCTTGTACGGCCCGTTAATTAAACGGCGCAACAACTAGCCATAATGTGAAATGTCCAACAGAATTCGGTTGGCGATTCCACTTGGTCCTGCCACGCCCACTGCGCCCACTGCGCCCTTGCCCGGCTGTGTCAATGCAGGCGCCATTTTTTAATCAATTAAAAATGCCACTTATATATTTTTTCATGCTGCACTGTGCTGTTGCACGCTGTTGCAGTTGTCGCCAGTCACCGGCAGCCGACGAGCTGCTCGCCACACTTGCTGCAAGCAATTATCGAAAATTTAATTAAAGCGCCAAGTGTTGCAAGCGCAAAGTGTGTCTGTGTGTTGCCTCTGTGTGTGTGTGTGCGTGTGTAGCCTATATTAATGTTAACGCTTTAATACATCATTAAGCGGCGCCAACGTTTGCTTGGTTCGGTCAACACTCAAGCCGTCAAAGGGCAACCAAAAAAGAAAAACAAAGAAAATTTTGTAAGATTAAATATCTTCGATATGGAAAATATATTTTTTTAAAAATAAATATGTATTTAAAAAATGCAAATTAAAATGCAACATTATTGATCATGAAATGAATCTAATTATTATTATTTTTTTAAATCTCTAATTTCTCTATTTAATTGAGTTTGCATTTTGGTTTATATATTACTTATATTTTGAATGCCTTATTAAACATTTTGAAATAGTGAGCTAGACAGAGAGTGAGAGAGAAAAAGCATAGATGTTGATAGATAGATAGAATGTTGCTGAGTGAGAGTGAGACGACTATATATGCCATTATGTTGCTGGGGCCAAAATATAAAACTAAAATGTAAGCTTGTTCTTAAAGAATATAGTCAAAATGCTGGGTGTACTAAAATAAAAGAGTAATATACATTTTTCTCATATATCTTAAATGATAATCTTAAAACACTTTCTGTCACTTGAGTTCCTGCTTTACATTTAAAGCTGCAGCTGCTAATTGATGACAGTTTTATATTCTACATATTATATAACTATATATGTGGTGGTTCACCTTTTATATTATCATTCAGTTAGATAAATTTGTTTCATTTCTATTGACACCCGCTACCAAAAATCACAGATATTAAATATAAATAATCAGAAAATATAAACATTGAAAGATGCTACGACTCGTACAATATTTTATCAATATACATATTTTGCTGCTGAAAAGCTAATTAATGTAGTAAACAATGATTGATTATCATCAAATAAATAGATTCGTAAGATATTTAAAATAGGAATAGATTAGTATGATTGTATATCAAGTGAATAATATCTTATAGCTCCACTTATTATTTTAACTAAATGTAATATAAATATATTTATTTTTTTTTTTCGATACTGTCTAAAACATGCTTGGTAATATGTAGCTGTAAAAATTGTTCAAATTGGTTTTGAATTTTCAAATATGGGATGAAATGTGGATTCACCAATTCGAAATCAGGAGCTTAAAATCCTTGCCTTGTTGTACGTTAATGTGAAGCCAAACTGGTAAACTAAATGAAATATCCAAACGGGGAAATTCGCGCATTAGTCAGCAGCTCAGCAGCTTCAGTTGGTGGCGCATGGCTGGGGACGCCCTCGGGTCTGACCAATGCTCCAAATTGAAATGCAAGTTGTCGCCGACGCCTGAGGAATCGACGCGAACGACGGGGGAGGGTTCTGGCTGGATTGGTTGTCATTGTTGTTGTTGTTGTTGTTGTTGACAAATGCAAAACCATTTGCCAAATAAATAAGCAGCTCAACGAAAATAAATATGCTTTCGCCACGCGCATTTACACTCAATAAAGATGCTGCCTTCAGTGGGGACAGATGGGCGATGCGGGAGTCAAAGGATAAGTCTGGCAATGCCAAGCATAAAAATTGTATTTTAATGCGCGCGCATAAATAACACAAACAGGACACACACACACGCATGCACACACACACACCCGTTGGCATTCACACTCTGGGAGCCACGCTCTGCCATTTTATCAAATGCTGAATCCAAGCTGGAAGCCAAAGTCGCTGTCACTAATTTAGTGGGCTTCCGTGGCAGTGCCGAAAAATCAACAGGAAACAAACACAGCAAACGACGCTGATGATGATGATGATGATGATGATGATGTTGATGTTGATGCTGCTGATGGTGATGGCAACACCGTTTAGTGGCAGTGCCACGCCTCGCTGCACAGGCGGCGTTGACAACATCAGACGGGAAAAAAATTAACCATTCGCCGAGTGGGACATGAAGTATTCGAAATGCCCTTTCATTCATAAATACTTACATAGCTTTACTCTTACTATCGATCAGTTGTAGGAGCTTAGTAGTATCGATAACTATCGATATGCACACAATAGGTAATTGAAATGGGTCTCTATTGGCAAAGTAGATAATAAATTAATTTTATTTGTCAATTAGAGGCAATCTTATCCATCGTAATCATGTCTATGAACAGATTTTAATTTACAATTCGTATTATACTAGTTATTATCGTGCATGTCATATCATATAATAAACGAATCTTGATTGATTTACTCGCCTCCGATCTCATTGAGATTTTCGTTTCCAATTTGTTAATCAAGACATGAAAGATTCAATTTCAATTTTGTCCTACATATTGCTCAACCGAGCATGCCCAGATTAGTTAGAGTATGCATGGAAAAAAAGATGACATTGAATGGAATGGAGTGGAAAGTAAACCGGAACGATATGGGCGCCCAGCATCTTCATCATCAGGCGGCATATGTTGGCATTGGGCTCGGAGTTGGCGTTGCCGTTGGTGTTGGTGTTGGTGTTGGCGTGAGGTGCTCATCAATAAAATCATCGAGGTCATTAAGTGGATTAACTGCAGCCCATCAGAAGCATGTGGTGCCACAGCACAAAACGCAAAATGCCAAATACGGACATAGTCGACGAGCGAAGGGAACTCACACAGCTAAACGCACACACACAGATACACACGCGTACGCACACACACAGACACACACACACACAAATACGAACACTAAGAAATGGTCGTCATCTTTGGCTTTTGCTTTACACTTTGCACTTCATAACAGACAATGGATAAGCACCGTGGAAATATTCAATTAGAAAGTGAAGAATGAAATTGTGGAAGAAAATTATAAAATATAATTCATTTATTATTTATTTAAGAGTTTTATTTCTGAAGAACCCAATATATCGGTGCGATATAGAATAAGATTCGATTTATGAAATATACACTTTATATTTAAAACATACTTTAATCAGTATGCCTTGAGATATTATATGATGATTATGATTAATTTACCAAATATATTAAGATAAAAAATTTTTACGGTAAATCGTTTTGATTAAAAGCAAAGCGGTAAACCATTTGAAGAATCTCATTATGTAATTAAAAAAAGTTTTTTTTGCATAAGTTGTATGAACATAAATTTCTTTATATATATAATTTTAAGGTACCTTTTGCAAAGTTTGATAACTTGGAACGAAATTTAAAGCTATTTTTATAGAAGAAAGCTACTTTATGAATATAATGATTTAATGTGCATGTATATTTTTTCTCAAGGTAAGCCTAGAAAAAATTTGTCATACTTCAGCTAAAGGGATAAATGTAAAAGAAATACCTTGGATTGGACAGATTCTCTAGAATAGAACTTCAACTAGAGGGGGTAAATTGGGTTTCCAGACAATTTTAATGGAGAATTAAAGCCCATTGTACCCAGTGTAGCAAAGGCTCTGCTTGTTTGTTCAGCAGCATATCTATATATATGTGTGTATGTGTGTGCGTCTGTTTGTGTTAGTGCTATTCAGTCAGCTTTTCTTGCTAGCATCAGAGCAAAAAAGAAGTAGTTGAAAGGGGGCAGAGCGGGCGGCAGTGGCAACGGGCGGCAGCAACGGCTGCTTGTCTTGTCTTGGTTCCTGTTGTTATTGACATGTACGAATTAGGTTAAATTTATTTACTGTCAGTTCAGTGAACTGCAAATGGTTTTAGTTTATTAAATTTAGCCAAAGGAACGGAGTTGGCAATCTGTTTTAAGTTTGTTAAATGCCAAAAAATCAAGATTTAGATTGAGTTGTCAGCGCAAAAATTCATTGAGCTGCACTTAACCGCTCTCTCTCTCTCTCTTACCACCTCTCTCCCTTTCACTCCCCTGGTGTCCTTCTCTGGTTTTCAACTTTTAATTTACATTGAAAAGCAGCTGCAAATTAATTTCAAAGCTTCCGCCGTGAGGGCAAAACTCAATTGCGGTTTGATTAATTGTGCTGTACTTGAAACTCAGCGCTTACACACACACACACACACACACTCATACATAGTCGATCCGGCACTCAAGTTGCATTAATCAGCACAGCTCTGAACGCTGCTCATTTATTTGCAAAAAGGCAAATGAGGAAAAGCAAAAAATAAAGTACGAAAAAAAAAAATGGTAAACGTAAACGTGGATTTTTCAAAACCACTTTGGCAAATCGCAGTCAAAGTTAAGCTGAGAGCAAAAGCGTGGTAAAAAACATAAACAGCAGCAACTATTTTTGACTAGTCGATTCAAAAATACTCTTGCAAAGAATTTCAAGCTGAAATTATTGTTGTCTTGACTCTTGCTGAGATAGAGAGTTAACATAAATATGGAATATAAATTCGAATCTGTGAATATGGATTTAGACCGTTCTCTGTAAATAGCTCGATTAGTAGTAATCTCTAAATTTGTAATGCTATTCAAACTAGATTTAGGTTAACAAAGAGACAATTAAATACATGCTGTTATATATATACATACAGTGATCCAAGTGTAACAACAATATAATGAAAAAATCTAAATATTTCCTTGTAAAAGACTAATTCAAAAGCGAGTATATTATTTGTTATAGACAAAGCTAAGCTCAGCGCATATGATAACAGGGTTTCATTTCGTCAAATGAAAGTACTTGCTACATTCTTCTTTCAGCTGTTACCAATCTCTTGAATAAATAATTATACCCACAATTGTAGCCATACACCAAATAAATAAACGCGTCCTTGGTGCATTAAAAGCTTTGGCAAAAAGTTTGTTAAGCAGCAGCGCAAAAAGCGATTGCTCTAGGAATCAATTAAATTGAAATTACGCATACGCCATGTGTGCAAACAGCCACAGAGCAAGAGAAAGAAAGAGTGGGAGAGAGGGGGCGTGGGAGTGGAACTGGGAGTAGAGTGGGAGGGAGGGTAAGCGCAAGAACATGCTTTCACTTTCTGCTGTTTGAGTTTATTTTGCGCCAAATTGAATTTTGACTGCCGTTTGCCGACTTTAAATGTGCCAAACGTGACGTTTTCAGTTTTAGCCAACATGACATACATACAGAGCAGATTTGATTTTATGTTTGCGCCTAATACCCTGCATTAAAGTGAATATGTATTAAGAAGAGTCTCAAGAGACTGCTCAGACATTGCATAGCATTGTCATTCAGCATTGTCAACTAATGGATGGAGAGGTAATCAAATGCAGGTATATCGTATCTTTTCATATTTTCATAAAATGCCCATTATAATCTAGCATTGAATATCTTGCAGAGTGCATTCAATATTTATACTATTTTACACGGCATTAGCTAGCCGTACATTTGACTCTTGAGGTTTCTTAATTATTTAACCATTTTCAATGATTTATCAACATGAAATTGCAGACAAAAACTAAGAAATCGATCAAGTTGAAGTGATTTTGATTGAAATCTGATTGAATTTAATGCCAACAGCAGAGCTGAACTAATTGCTAATGCATATGGTGAGGCAAATGCAGATGCGGCTCCTGCTGCTGCGACTCCTGCTGCTGCGACTCCTGCTGCTGCGACTCCTGCTGCTGTAGCTGGTGTTTCTGATGCTGCAAGTCTCGCTTAAAATATTTATATTTATATTTATATAGTGGGGGCCACATGTCGTATGCGCTATTTGCGCCCTCGTATGCTGTCCACAGTGTTTGTTAACCAGTCACTATGTACGTGTATGTGTGTGTGTGGGTGTGAGTGTGGGCGTGTTTCGGTATGTGTATAATAAACAATAACCAGGAAGACAACAGCAGCGCTGGATTTATGTTGTCGTTTGAACGCTGCCACAACACTCACACTCACACTCACACACACACACACATCTCTACTGCCACGCTCCCTCCATTTGCGCCATATGCTATATAAATATATATACAGGCAGCAGGCAGCAGATGCTGCCGCCCGTTGTGGCCATCTGACCGCAACAAAGAGTTAGCTACCACACACACACACACATACACACTCACACATTATATATGTTTTTATATTTATAAATATTCTCACACACACACAGGAATAAATATGCATGGCATAGAAAGAAAGTGTTGCATATTTTTTAGCGCATTTCGCAACACCTTTGGGGCATGCAACCAACTTTGCAGCTCATAAAGTTATAATTAAGCTGGCCCTAGGCAGAGCTCAGACAAAGGCCAAACGCATGAATTGAGCAGGTCAAAGGGCGCCGAGTGCTGGCAGATTCTCCCTTATTAATTATAAACTAAAAAGTGAGCAAAAATAATTCAAATTTCGCACAGCGAGTGAAAAGTGCATTGTGAATATTTTGATATTACTTTGGTTTGGTAAATGGCCAAAAGAGCAAAAGAACATTTTCTGTGGCTCTCATGTTTCTTTGAAAGTTAATCTAAAATACATCCTAAGCACATTTAAATTAATTAAGAGAAATAGTGAACATTCTCAAACGTTAGGTATATATCGATTTCCAGAGCTGGGGCAGATTCAATCCTTCAAATCAATAAACTTGAACTGCAACGGAATGCGTGGCGTAGCCAGCTGGTAGGCAATGAAGGGCTTTTCCGCCGGATGGTGGAACTCCACTTGGAAGTTCCTAAGCAAACGAGCGACCCCAATTTCCAGCTCCATTTCGGCTATGCGACGACCGATGCAACTGCGCACGCCAAAGCCAAACGGCAAATAGGCAAAGGGATGACTCGGCTTGGTGGCCACCGGGCAGCCGGAGTCAGAGCTGGAGCCTTGTTGCTTTTCACGCAGCCAGCGCTCCGGCACGAATTCGCCGGGCTGCGAGAAATGTTTACCGTCGCGCCAAAGGTTCAAATGGATCATGGCTACCTCGCAGCCCGCCGGCACGTGGTAACCGCTGAGCACCAGCTCCTGGTTGGTTTTGCGTATGTTGCCCGAGATGAGTGGATAGAAGCGTAGGGCCTCCTTGATGCAGGCACGCAGATAGGGCAAGTTCCTCATCAAATCGACTGTGAGGGGCGTGCTTTTCTCTGGCAAGATGCCAAGAATTTCAGCTCGCAGTTTGGCCTGCTTATCGGGATGCTGGGCGAGGGCTAGCAGAATGGCCGAAAAAGTGCTGGTTGTCTGCAATTAAAGGCCTAGTCTTAGTTAAATGGATTGAATGATAGAGGCATTTACATACGTACCGTATCCACGCCAGCGAAGAGCATGTCCAGCGCAATAATAACAGCATATTTTCGATTTATGGCTAGCAGCTTTTCCAAAACACTTTTCTCTTCTTGGCTCTTGGCCGTTGTGGAGTTCTCGATGCGTTCCATGGCGTCCTGCACTAGTTTATCAGTTAGGACAAGCGACTCATCTAACACGCTGAGAGCTTCACGCAATTTGGGGGAACTGAACTTGAGCTGGCGCCAGAGTGAGGGCTTTATTTCCAGATCAACGGAGAGTTCAAAGAAACGCTGCAATTGGTGAAAGAAGTGTCTGCCTACAGGATTGGTATTGTCGATAACCCCCAACTTGCAATCCAGGGCTATTTGACCCACAGATTCCAGAGTCCAGGCGCTAATTTCATCCTTGAAGTTTGCGGGGACCTCCAAAGTTTCAGCATCACGGATTGTTTTAATGCTAAAAGCAAGAAGAGAATTTATGTATTGATTGATTGACAATTCGCTATTAATAGAATTAAGATTTTATGAAGCTTATTAACCATACCGTTCTATAAATTCCTGATTAATGCGATCCAATGAGTTCAAATACTTTTTGACATTCTTGGGATGTATTATAATGGGATTTACAGCCGAACGCAAATTTCCCCACGCCTCGTCTTGGGTCGTAAGTAGACCCGACTCTGGTCCAAAATAGTCACGACGGTGAACATTGCGATAATAGTTTAAGAGCTCGAAACCCTTACGATTGGGCCAAACCCCATCGTGTCGGAAAACCGTTTCGAAGTCATCTGGGTTTTCTGTTACAACTATCGGCGGTTTGCCCAAAAAGCTTTTGATCTTTATAATATTACCGCCACTCTCCTTTAGTAAGTCCCTAGTTATATCATTGAGATCGGCTCCACTGTATTTGCCGCCAGGCATAAAGTTCCACAATGTTTTCAGCACGCTGGTAGTCGGCATCTCTTGAAACGGCTTCGCTGACGGCACTCCGCCGTAGTGACGCTTTAAAAGAAAGCAAAAAATTATTAATACCTACAAAATCATAAATTGTTTCTATCCACATGCGCAGTGCTGTGCACATACATACCTGCTGCCATTGCTGCGATACTGTTACGGCGCTGACATGTTTTGTTGTTGCTTGCAAACATTTTATAACAGAATTACTAGCGTGCACTTTAAGCTGCGTCATTTCGCTTGTTGCCGTCGCGTATTATCCGATCTCTTTTTCTCTCTCTTGCTTGTAGTTGTTGCTTTCGTTTTAAACGGCGCTGCGCAGCTTTAATAGCAGAGAGCTTTTAGGCAAGTCGCCGCGTTAGCTGTTCGCCGCATACTGAATTCGCTTTATCATTGACCCCACAAATATGTACATACTTTTATAAATGTTGCAAAGAGAGGAACTTTAATTCAAATGTTTGACAGCATTGCTTGTGCTCTCTCTTCTGCTCGCCGGCATGTTGTTATTCTTGTTTGCGCGAGGCTTTTAATTCTAGTTTCGGGCAAATTACGACAAGAGATAATTGGTTGTTATATAATGAATTAACACTAAGTTCTTATCTCTCTTTTTCACTCACCTTTTCGCCATAATTTCTGGAGCAGCAAAGGAATGCATAGCGTTGGCTCATAGATAATGAGTTTTTTTCACAAGACGATGGACGCAAATAGGCAAATTCAGTGATCTTCTCTGGCAAAGTATTCGCAGTTTGTTCACCTCCATAATTGAGCTACATATGAAATTATAGTATTGCATAAATAAAGATAAACATGTTATATTATTATGAGCCGTGGTGAATACGACTGCATTACACATGCCTGCTACATTTGCTGTGTTGCTGTTATAGTGCCAAGTTTGCTGTTGCTTGTAAACTTTTTATAACGCCATTGCTATCGAATAATTGCAGCTGCGTCACTGTGAGTTGGTTTTTGTTTTCGTTGTGTCTCGCTCACACGCCTTGCGCGCTTCACTCGTTCACTGCTTTTTACTCAGTTTTGTTTACACTTGCTTTCTTGAGACAGTTGACAGTTAAGTTAAGTTAAGTTTGGGATTTTGGGATACTCGCCGTGTCAGTTGCTCGCCGCATACTGAATTCGCTTTGGCACTGACCTCTCAAATATATATATTGAGCACGAGAGTCGTAATAGTCGTGACAGCTGCTGGTTATCGCTCTCTCATCGTTTTATGCGACAGTTTGCTAAAATTGCTCTAAAATTGAAAGATTCTTTCTGTTAAGCGCTCTTTCTTAACAGCTCTCTTATGATCATTCACAGTCGGAATCATGTTTCGAATCTTTATGTACGTCTGTTACCATGGCAATGTGAAGTCATATTTTGAATAATTTGTAGCGCATGTTGATCTTGATTTAAAACAGAAGCGATATTGATTATGTTAACGGTCTTAAAGCCACTAAACGAATGATGCGACTCATTTATTTATTATTATTATTATTAATGAGTGCATTATTATTTGAGATGGATCTTAAACTGGTTTATATTGTTACTTTAACTTAACTTTTTACAGTTTTATTTCTGACAGAGCGGTATAAACTGGCTAAACTTCCATTTCACTTGCCTATCAATGTGGATTTTTGCACTCAAATAAAAAATGTTGCTCACTTGTCAACATTTTGCATTTTTAAAATAATGATTTCCCATAGCAAATAAAATCAGAAAATCTCTGCTTGAAAATTATTTGCACAAGTGCAGCAACAACAAATCATGACAAGGATGAATACGTATTGTTGAAGTAGTTGACTAGAAAATACCCTGTATTTAGATATATATTGGGTAGTCTAAAAAGTTTTTTCGTATTTTGCCAATAGATGTCGTTGGCGTCGTATATCTCCAGTGCTACCAATCACATTGTGTACACATTGTGGTGTTCGATTGGTAGCACTTTAAGCTTCGATTGCCAAAAAAAAAAAATGTAATTCAAAGAATTTGAAAAAAGTTACAGCTGTTCAAAAATGAGTGAAAATAAAGAAGAAATTCGCTATATTTTGAAATTTTTGTATAAAAAAGGGAAGAATGCCACGCAAGCCACTAATGAAATTTGTGATGTTTACGGTGACGATGCTCTATCAGTTCGTGTAGCACAACAATGGTTCGCACGCTTCCGTTCAGGAAATTTCGATGTGAAAGATGCACCTCGCTCTGGTCGACCAATCTTTGAAAAAGTCGATGAAATTATGGAAAGGATTGACCAAGACCGTCACATAAGCAGCCATGACATCGCAAATGAACTAAACATTCATCATCAAACGGTTCTGAACCATTTAGAAAAGGCTGGCTACAAAAAAAGCTCGATGTATGGATACCACATGAATTGTCTGTGAAAAATTTATTGGACAGAATTAACATTTGCGATTCTTTGCTGAAACGAAATGAAATCGAACCATTTCTGAAGAGAATGGTAACAGGAGACGAAAAATGGATCAAATACGACAATAATGTGCGAAAAAGATCATGGTGCAAGAGTGGTGAAGCTCAACAAATGGTCGCAAAGCCAGGATTGACGGCTCGAAAGGTAATGCTGTGTGTTTGGTGGGATTGGAAAGGAATAATCCACTATGAGCTGCTTCAGCCTGGTCAAACGATTGATTCGACACTTTACTGTGGACAACTGATGAGATTGAAGCAAGCAATCGAAAAAAACGGCCAGAACTGATCAACAGAAAGGGCATCGTATTCCATCAGGACAACGCCAGACCACACACATCTTTGATGACCCGGCAAACACTGAGAGAGCTTGGCTGGGAAGTTTTAATGCATCCACCATATAGCCCTGACCTTGCACCTTCGGACTACCATTTATTTCGGTCAATGCAGAACTCCCTTAACGGAGTAAAGTTGGCTTCAAGAGAAGCCTGTGAAAATCACTTGAAGCAGTTTTTCAAAGAGAAACCACGAAAGTTTTACACGAATGGAATTATGTCTCTAGTGGAAAAATGGCAAAAGGTGGTCGACCAAAATGGTGCATATTTGATTTAATAAAGTTTATTATAAATATTTAAAAATATGATTTGAAGTTTCATTACAAATACGAAAAGACTTTTTAGACTACCCAATATTATATTATTATATACTATTAATTAAATATTTGTATATTCAAATTTAGGTATTTTCTTACATACATGTATTACTATTATGATACAATTTTGCATTATTTTTATTGAAATATATATAGATATAAATAAATATTCATTCTAATTATTGAGAAAAATTAGAAATATTTATGTACCTTCTCGCTGATTGATTACAAATTCGTGATTTGTTGTTTAGTTTAAGCAACTTTTCAGCTTAGTTTCTTTTTCCACTAATTCATAATAATTATTGTATTGGGTGAGTAGGGTACTTGCACCTTCCAGAGTCTATTATCCTTTAAAGTATACACGTATCGAGGAACAGAAGTGGATCAATAATAAATAATGTTATTAGAAAATCTCTATGAAGGTATATGTACCACAATGTATTAACACTCTAGCTCTTATATGTAAAGGATATAATTATGTATTGTAAGGCGGTTCACCGATCGCCGCAATAATCATAGTTTGTAGTATTTAAGCAGTAGTAATAGTTTGTAGAATGTAAGTAGTAGTAAGCAGTCTTAATTATAGAATTTGAATTTTGATTTGAAAAGGGCGCCAAAGCGCGCTTAGGATATCGGCGATCGGCCGCGCAACCCTGCGTCGAGAGCGCATGAGTAGAGAGTTACGTTGCCGACGCCGAGTGGAATTGAGCGTTTTTTAGTTTTTTAGAGAGTGAGAGAGCGTGGTAGCGGTCGGACGCATGGCGGAGACCGGTCGTAGACAGACAAGCAGCCAAGAGGATAAAAGAAACGGAAAATTGTCGAAGTTTGAAGTTTGTGAAATGGTTAATAAAGAAGAGTTAATAAGAAAAGTCGGCGAATTCGCGAATATTCCAGAGCTCGAATATCCCAAAAACGCGCCGAAATATAGCGTCGGTTAGCCGGTATCAACGGTACACATGCAAAGATGATTATCTTGCCTTTGCAAGTTAATACAAAATTAGTTTTATATATTGTGAACGTAGTGTTCATTTTTTAAAGTCCCAATTCGAGCTGGCTACAAAATTGATCTTATACTGCAAGTCAGCTAATGTTTATGCTAAAGCTTCCCTAAATAAAACTCAAAACTCAAAAGCTCACAAGATTGGTTTACGTGATTCTATATCGGAATTGTGAAATTAAGAATTGTTTACATTAAAGCCTAGCTTTCTCAATGAGCTCATGGACACTGCGCAGGGAAATCTTTTGTTTATATTGAAGTTAAAACTGCTTACCCTGTGGGAATAGTGCAAGAAATATTTATGTCTGAGCTGAGTTTGCGTGATAATATAGCTTTGGAAGTTGTTTACATTTATCATAAGATTTGCTTGAGATCGTCTCTGACTCTTAACGATTTCACATAAGAAGTTCGATTTGACTGTTTATAGTATTTAGCATATCAGAGCTTTGAATATTTTGATCATTTAACGGGTTTGAAAATAAAAATTTAATAGGATTAAAATTGTGCTTTGAACAAAATTTAGAAGCTTTATACCTCATTTTTATACCTTGAACCCATTTCACAATAGGAAATCAGGGTATAATGGCTTTGTTAAATGTATGTAACAGGCAGAAGGAGGCGTGGCACACCACAAAGTGTATATATTCTTGATCAGGGGGACGAGCTGAGTCGATTTAGCCCTGCCCGTCTGTCCGTATGTTCGAACGCGTCGATCTCAGAAGATATAAGAGCTAGAGACTTGAATAGCACGCACATATCGAATTTTGCTTTAAATATCGATAACTTGACCCGTTATTTTGTTATCGATTAAAAACATTATCGAAAACCAGTAATAAATTTATATCTGTTACATCTTTAAAGCTAGATTCTCCAAATTTTGTATGTATACTTATATGCATTTTATACAATTTCGATTTTTGTCAAAATTTACCCCCCACCTCTAATTCACCCCTCACCCTCACTTTTATAAAAGGCATGCTTCAAATACTAGGGACTTGTGCTTTGGCATGCACATCTATGTTATATTCATAATCTGAAAGTTTCATGAAGATAGTCCATCCACAAAAAAAGTTATTAAACATATTATCCCATAGTAACCCAACACTGCATCCAATGCGTGTTTCTGCGTGCGTACGTTTGTCTGTGTGTGCATATGCGAATAATTATTGAAATATCAGTTGCTCGAAGAGTTCAGGGGATCTCGTAGTCGAGCAGTCTCGACTAGAGCTTTCTTACTTGTTTTTATTGCAGATTTCGCAATGTCGTATGTGTTGTTTTAGAGTTTTGTATAGCTTTGGCCAAAAATAATATTTGAGAATTTGTTTAAGATTTTCATCGAAACCTCTATGTGCGCGAGCATGTGTTTCCTCTATCATAATTTCTTGGTCGTTTTTGTTTTCGATATCTAAGACGAATTTTCTGGCAAATAAAATTTTATTTGTAAAGGTGGTTTTAAACGTATTTTGAATTTCTTATAGGTCTTCAATACTGCAAAGGATTCCTGTAGTTATATTTGGCTATAGGAATTCTTTAAGTATTTTAATTAAGTTATCTAGTGTATCGTATTCTATAATGTCTTATTTTATTGAAAGGGTTATATTTATCATGGATAGTAAAATAATTTTTTGAAATGAGTAGTTGCTGCTCAAATTGGTTCGGTGATTTTCTGGTTTCTTCTAATATGTAATCATGCCTGCTGTCGGCTGAATGTATAGTTTTAATATCAGATGAAGATTCATTGTATGATGAAGGTTCGCTATCGGGCATTACTTTCAGTGGAAATTTGGTTTACTTCTCTGGATAATGCGTCAGCAACAACGTTGGTTGACCCAGGTTTATAAAGGATAGTCCCCCACCATACTTTTATAAACCTTCATTCCTCAATGAAGGCGTGCCAATTTTTTCATTTTTATACTCATTCACGAAAGTGAAATGAGTATATTGCGTTTGTGCAATGTCCGTCTTGCTGTCCGTTCGTCCGTCCGTCTGTCCGTATGAACGCAGTCTATCGGGAAAAACTGTGATTTGTTAGAATATCGTTTGCCCTACCAGTGACTTTATTTCTAAGTATCTTCTACTGCCTTATTTATACATTTGCATTGCCCGCAAGCTGCTTCGCACCAGCTTACATTAGCGTTCAGGCTTCCTGAGAACTCAGATAAAGATTTAATTATTAATTAACGATTCGTCGCATCGAATCGCGTCATTGATTACTGTTGCTTTAAATTCTTGTTCATTATTAGATGATAATGTTAATTGTGATTTTAATTCTGTAATTTGCTCTTGAAGTACTCTAGTTGCTATCACTTGAGCTATTATATCTGCTATTCGATTTTTAGCCATTTCTGAATTATTCGTACTTAATTTTAATTTTCCTAAATTTTTAATTATGTGTGTGTTGTTGGTGGATATATTACTTCCCCATCCCAAAGAAATTAGCCTGTCCTCAGGCGGGAAATGTCGGGTATAGCTGTGGAGTGGATTCCAATGGTTCAAGAGGAAGGTTTTTGGGGGGTAGTTGTTCTTCTGGTGTCGAATTGCTTGATTTTACAGTTGTTTCATGTCTTATGATAATTCTTTTTGATATAGACTTAAATTTTACAATGATGAGCTTATTAAGGTTATTAAAAATGTTGTGGTTGTTATATTATTAAATATCTTATTATCTTTTGTGTTTTCTAAAACTATTTGTTTTGTCGTTATATTGTTTGTTACACAAATGCTTTGGGTAAATTCTGAAAGTGTATTTACAATTTAAATGTTGTTTATTTGAACGCTACAATCGTATATCTTAATTATGTTATTTCCTTGAATATGAATATTATTTTTATTGCAATTTTGAGTGATTTTTGTCTGGGATAATTACAAGTTACAATTATGTTTGGTTCTATATAGATAATTTGGTGTGTTTGAAATGCTTTTGTTTATTTGCATTCTGCTGATGTTTGTGTTATTATACTGTTTATACATTCGTTTATTTCTTGCTTTTTTTGTGGATTTTATATATACTTTATTATTTAGTGTATAGTAAGTTTCATAGGTGTTTTCTATTAGGGTATTATTTTGTTTTGCATCTGGATAACACAAAATCTGATAAAAAAGTAGGGGATGCCATTGATAAAAGTAAGAGTAGTAACATGGTGATTTCTGAAATTGGTGTTATATTTGCTTTTCAAAAGAAAAAAGATGTTTTTTACTTTGAAGTTGGATTTATAATGTGTGGTTTGTCTTCCTCTATTAAAGTACCTAGATTTCTTATTATATATCACTGCCCCTGAGGGCAGCAGAGCGAGAGAGCGCAGTATTTCTTTATGTATATGCAAAGGGCATATACATTAGTTCAGGCGGTCAAATGCTGACACAGCTATATGAGCCGATGCAGCGGAAGGCAACAGTGGACATATGTATATGTAAATGTATATAACTGGCAGCCGTTGGCTTGCCAAGCGATCAATTGCTGACGCGGCTATTCCCAAGCGTCTTGCATATGAGCGGCCTACTTTTGTGACCGATAATATTTAAAGTACATTTATGATCGCTTCTTGTATATATGTATATAGTGTACATCACTATATGTCGGATGTATATTATTATACGAGACATACTACACCTCCCGTTTTAAAAAAATAACGTAATCTATGGAGTTATTTAATTATAATATATAATTATAGTAGGAAAAAAACATATTTTTTTTAAAAAATGTGTTTATGTTTGTGGCTTTATGAAAATAGGTAATTTTAAAAGAAATTAATTTGTATATGTAACAATAAAAATGAAAGGTAAATAAATGGTATGTTGAAATGTAAAAAAATGTTTTGTTTTTTTTTTTCCTTTGGTTGATCAGACCGATTTCATAAAACCTTTTAATTATTGCGATATGTGTGTTTTTTTTAGAATAAGTTAAAACACATCTTGTTTGGTTTATTGCATTAATTCTTAAATCTATGAAAATTGTCAAGTACAGTTAAAATCGGTTGGCTGCGCTGCCAGTGACGCCGGCAGAGCAGCGGTCCGCTTATGTATATATGTTGCCGCCGTAGCGGGTGAGTGAGGATGTATCATATTACTTATTGCGACAGAGTCTTGCGCTTGCAAGATCTGCCTACTCAGCAATGTACTCAAAGGGCTTTGCACTCGAATGTTATATGCATAAATATTGTATCAAAGTGATAATATATTAATAATATTTTAATGTGTTTCACTGCGTTTGAAAATGATATATACATTTTTAATCTATCTTTATGTACTATTTGTTTTTTATTTTTTTATTATTTGAAATTATTATATTATCATTGTCTTTTACGCTTTCTACCTTGTAAGGTCCAGTGTATTTAAAATCTAGCTTATGACCTGTTTCGTTCCTTAGTAAGACATTATCTCCTACCTTTAATTCAAAATTAAGTAATTTCTTATCGTAATATTTTTTATTTTTCTCCTTATGTTTTTCTAACATTATTCTAGCGCGTTTATAGGACTGTTCAAGTCTATATCTAGATTACTTAGCATAGTCTTCTATATTGTAAAGTGGTTTTATATTATCTACGGTATTAAAGTGTTTTGGTAAGTTTGAAGGTTTACCAAATACTAGTTCATATGGACAGTAGTCATGTGCCATTGGAGGTGTTGTATTAAAACAATATACGAAGTATTGTAGCCATACGTCCCAATCTGTTTTATCAACTGATATATATGATCGTATGAACTCGTTAAGTGTTCTGTGGTTTCGCTCCACGGTACCTACTGTCTGGTGATGATGTGCCGTACAAGTTATGTTTTCGATGTTAAGGTTTTTACATAATTCTTCAATTATTGAATTTTTACATTCTGTTCCCATGTCCGTAATGAACGTCTTCATTGGACCGTACTTCAGAATAAAATCTTCAAATATGGCTTATGACATTGTTTTTGCATTTTTGTCTCTAATTGGTATTGCTACCAAGTATTTTGTCAAATCGCAGATTAGTGTTACTGCGTATTCATTTCGTTGTTCGGATTTGGGTAAGGGACCGATCGTATCCACGATTACCCTATCGAAAGCCAGTTGTGGCGTTTCAGTAATGGTTAATGGAGTTTTCGTATGTTTAGTTATTTTTGACATTTGACATTTTTGGCATATCTTATCTTATCATATTTTTCCAATAATAATGCCTTTTTATTTTTGCTATTGTTCTAGCTATGCCTGTATGACCTCCTTGTATTGGATCGTCATGATACGTAAACAGTATTGTTTCTTTCTCTTTATTATTATCATTTGATAATTGGGTCACCGGCTTGAGTAGCGCTACTCTTAAAGATTTCAATATTTTATTGCCCATTAATTTAAAAGATTCTATTGAGATGATCTCAAAGATCTTTTCGCTCGGTGCCACTTTGAGTTGGCTGATATTCAGTATACCGGCTTCTGTTTGAAGCCTTTGAAATATACGAATATACGAAGCCTCCAAAAGCCTTCGCAAATTGTCAAATTCAGACGTGAATTTTTCGGCAGTTTTCCGTTTTTGCATTGTTTTAGACAATTTTGCTTTTACTACATCGGATGTTTCACCAACTATAGTATCTTACAATTTCTTAATTATTGCATAAATTGTTGTTTCATCTTGGACTTTGTATAGTGTTGAGCCAAAAATTTTTGATTTTATAACTTCAACAGTTATTTCTTCGAATGGGCCTTTTGTCAAATTAACTAACTTCAAAGCTCTTACGAATCTTTGAAGATGTATTCTTTGTCCGTTGAATTATGGAATGGCATTCGAAATGTCCTTTGGGCACTTATGTCCGTCATGATGTTTTCTGTGGATTCTTCTATGCTTGTATTAGAGACAATTTCTTCTTCCTCTCCTAATTCATTATCTTGACCCGAAAATTTTATCAGTGCAGGAATTGTAAGATCGTTCAGATCTCTTTCTTTTATTTCAGTTTCAGATTCAGATTCAGAATCTTCATCTTCCAGAGAATCTATCTCTATTGATTTTTGTTTTTTGCCTATGTCTATTTCTAGAGGGGTGTTCAAAATTGATGGTATGAATATATCTAATTCATACTTTTCTTTGACATTTATTAACTGCAAACGTAACTTGATCAAAAGTTTTGAAATGTTTGACCAGTTCGTTTTATTTATTGTTTCCCTATTATCATGCACTAGTATTCTAGCGTCGTTGAATGAATCGAAGAGAATTTTTGTATGTTTGTTTAAAGTGTCTTGTTGTATGGCCCTATTTTGTCCTAAACATTTGTATGATTTACCAAAGTTTTCTTTTATTTTACGGATATGGAGACTGAGTTGCTCCCATTCCATGGATATTCATTGCATATATACTTATATAATTAGATATATGTTATGAGTCGAATAAATGCCGCAACATATGCTAACAGCAACGCTAATGTAAATTAAAAGACGAAGTCAAAGTTAGATTGAACAATAGCTTAAGACTAACAATTGTGTGTCTATTGAATTATAAATTGAACTATAACAGAATGTTTGCAACTTTTTTGGTGATGCATGTTGCTGGAAACAAATGTTTATATGTGGATGATGCATGTTGCTGAGAACGAATTTGTTCTGATTGTGCTTTTATTTCGATCGCTGTCGATCGTGAGGAGAAGCGTCGGTTTGGCCGCTCTCTGTTTACAATTACCAAGCTTGGGAATGTTTACATTAGTATATTTCCATCGATGCCAATCGATGGGGGAGAAGCGTTAGCTTGGCTGCTCTTTGTTTATAATTGCCAATTTGGGGAATATTTACATTAATTATTCGGCTATGGGAACAGCGTTTGGATATTGTGGACGTAATCACTATGATTATTCTATGATTATTTATTCTATTTTTTTTTTTTAATTTAAATTTAAATTAATTTTTTTTTTTATTTTGTCTCGATTAAACCCATTGTGGGTATAATAGATATATCATTAAATTTTCTTATGCTATTATTGAACATGCATACATATATGTGTAGTATTTGGTTTTATTTTGAAAAATTTTTTTTTTTAATAATTATAATTATAAATTTATATAAATATATATCTATATATATATTTTTTTTATCATATATATATATATTGCTATGAAGCCTATTTTCACTACTCGATCATCGCATTGATCTTCCTACCTATTTGTTGTATGACTTCACGGGCCACACGCTAGCGGGCAATGCAATTATCGCTTCCGCTTTACAATAAAATCAATTTTGATTATGCATCGCAGTGCAAATTTTTTTCTTCTTTTTTTTTTTTTTTTGTATCGTTGTGCACACTATGTTGTGGTGTCGGTTCACTGTTCCTGGGTCTGACTTGACGCGTCAGACGGTGCCGGTGCTGGCTGCACAGGCTACTTCTTTGCTGGAATACCGATGCCGGCTGAACAGGTTGCCGTGCAATGTTTGCACGTGTAGAGGCAATAGGCGCTTCCTAGTGGTCCCTCGCATATTTTTTCGTTATTTGTCTCATAAGTATTAGTGTATTAAAGTATTATTTGTAATGTGTACTGTCTTATTATTACAGTTTTTATACAATTTTTCATTATTTGTGTTTTTAACAATTATAGTTTTTTCGTCTATTTCTAATATTTCTATTTCTTCTTTTTTTATTAGTGTACATTTTTTTTTGAATATGCAATGCTTACTTTTTTCATTTCTATTTCTTCTGTTCTTGTATCTATGAGTGCATAACCGTCCTGGTCAAGTATTTGTTGCGTTGTCAGTGTTCCTGTTACTGTTGTCATCGTCGTCAGTATTAGTATTGCCATTAGCAACGTTCTCGTATTCACTTTCAGATGACAGATCCTTTGGTAGATTTGGTGCGGCTCCGTGTCTGGTCTATAGCGTAGCTTAAGTGTTGTTTTTATCATCTCCAAATCGTCCGGGGCTGGTATATTGATGACGACATCCTTCGCTTGTGCTTGAATAGTCTTGTAGTATATTGATCTGGTCGCTTCCTTCATGAGTTCGGGGTCAACTATACTCCCTAGCAAGTGTTCCACACTGCTGAAGAATGAGTTAATGGTTATGTCCCCAGTGCCGGTAAACGTCGCCAGATGGTTAATATTTTTGAACAGTCTTTCTTTTTGCGCTGTATTGCCATTGTTAGCTTGGAGTTGTACGTAAGCTTGTTGTAATTGCTCCAGTTGGCGCTCCCTGATGGCCAGCTGTTCCAATAAATCCGCCTGAGGCATTTGGGTGTTGTCCGTTGTCATTCTTGCCTCGTCGTATTTATGAGCCCTCTGTAGTTTCCTCAATGCCAGGTTTGAAACTGTTTACAGTGGCACTTGCCAACTTATTTGTATTTGGATTTTGTGTATTGGCACTGATTTGTAGTTCACGTAGCACTTGCCTACTTATTTGTAGTTGGGTTGGCACTGATCTGGAGTTGTTCACAGTATCACTTGCCCACTTATTTGTAGTTGGGTTTTACGTGTTCGCATTGTAAATATATATATATTTATGTATATATTTATGTATATATTTATGTTATTATATTTATTAACTTTGTTTCTGCCGTTTACTTTTATTTATTTTTCGGTTCGAATGCTTATCACTGAATCCTTTTTGATGAAAAAGGATCCTACCGGCTGCGCCAATTAAGTAAACTGCAAAATAGTTTTAAAACAATAATAACTTCACGGACACGACGTGTATTCTTCAGGGGTCAGAATCAACTCACTCGTGTATTCGAAATGTACTCAATATAAATGTTACATGTTCTTTTTTTGGTGATATCAAATACAACAGAACTCTTACTCAATGCTAAGGGATCTTTTATACCATTATTGGATACAATTATTAATGTTTACAATCTCGAATATTCTCTGTGAGTTGTCTTATACAATTCTCTTCTACAAACGGTTATGTTTATACAGACTGCCTTGCAGCTGGGATATGCTAAAGTATGTTTATATTATGCAGCTGAGCTGTGACAATAGTTTATGTTTACAATATTGGAGTTAGTGTGTGTTAGTGTCCGAAATTCTTATGACACTTCTGGTGCTGTATTTTCTAATTCTAGTGACACTTATGGTTAATGGATTTTTCACATTAAAGAAGAATGTAAACCTTTCGTGTCAATTGTAGTTATCGGTAATGAAGCTAATGGTATGGTGTCAGCTGATGCTGCGTATGCATGTGTGCTTGGAGGGTTCAGGGTATCTCTCAGTCGAGACAGCCTTCTTACTTGTTGTTATATTGTTTGTTACATAAATGCTTTGGGTATAATCTAATAGTGTGTTTACAATTGAAATATCGCTTGTTTGAATACTACAGTCGTATATGTTAATTATGTTATTACCTTGAATATGAATGTGGTTTTTATTACAATTTTGAATTATTTTAGTTTTGGGATAATTCCAAGTTACAATTATTTTTGGTTCTACATAGCTAAGTTGGTATGTTTTGAATATTTTTGCATTTTGCTGGTGTTTGTGTTACTATGCTAGTTATACATTCATTCATTACTTGTTTTTTGTTAATTTTAGGGATGCTTTATTATTTTGTGTGAAATAAGTCTCGTGTTTTCTGTCAGTGTACTATTTTGTTCGTGTGGATAAGGCAGAATTTTATAAAGTCGAGTTTTAGTTATTTGTTTTGGTACGTGCGAAATTATGAGTAGCTCATTACTGTCTGATTTATAGTCTTGGATTAAAAATTCCTAATCTGGTTAACTGCATGCCTAGTTCAATGTCTTCTATGTATTCTGTGAAATGTTCTACATATATTGAACATTAGATAGTTTAGTTTTTTGTCTGATTTTTTTGAAATGCTTAAGACATTATAGAGTTCTATATTTTTGTTTACTGAGTTTATTAAATAGCTTAGGTTATTGTCTTGTACCAAGTTATTGACTTTGAGCTCTAATTCTTCTTGCTCATTTTGATCTAAAGTGCCAAAAAGATATTTATTTACTGTGCCTATTGCGTTTATTAAACCTCTTTTGTTTTTTAATAATTTGTATTCCGTTCATATGACGATTCAATTTTTCTATTAAGTATTCTATGTGAGAAATGTTTTTGAATGATTCTGCTTGTTTTAGTAAGTTGTCGTATGTAGTTTGTATGTTTGTCAGGTTTACTGTTAGATAGTGGTATTCGTAGTCAGATGGTAGGTCCATTGTTCCTGTCTTGAAAATTAGGTAACCGTTCGGTGCTTTAATGGGGTTGATTTCGATACTTTGGTTAAAAGTAGGGGATGCCATTGATAAAAGTAATCAATCAATCATTTCGTAATTGATTCTGCTTTTATTGAGTTTTAAGATTTTGTTTAACTTATTAGCTTGTATGTCATATTGAGGTGTGCCTGCGTAAATAAATATTATTTGTTACATAGATAGTTTGTGTGTAGTCTGATAGTGTGTTTACAATTGAGATGTTGTTTATTTGAAGGCTACAGTCATATATTTTAATTATGTTATTACCCTGAATATTAATATTATTTTTGTTACAATTTTGAATAATTTTTGTCTTTGGGTAGTTCCAAGTTACAATAATATTTGGTTCTATATAATTAATTTCGTATGGTTTAAATGTTTTGGTATATTTACATTCTGCTGATCTTTGAGTTATTATACTACTTATACAATCGTTTGTTTCTTGTTTTTTTTTGTGGTTTTAAAATATGCTTTATTATTTAAGATGTAGTAAGTCTCAAAAACATTTTCTATTAATGTATTGTTTTGATTATCAGGATAAGGTAAAATCTTATAAAGTGAGGTTTTGCTTATTTTCTTCGGTACATGCGAAATTATGAATATTTCGTTCGTGTCTGATTTAAACCAAGTAGAAGTTTTTATGTTCAGAATTTTTTCAGAATTTATGTTTAACATATGCTGATGTTGTAAGAGTTTGGGATTGAAAATGCCTAGTCTGGTTAGTTTCATGCCTAATTCAATATCTTCTACGTATTCCGTGAAATGTTCTATATTGAATATGAGATAATCTAGTTTCTTGCTTGCTTCTTGTGAAGTGGTTAAGTTGTTGAGCAATTCTATGTTTTTATTTACTGCGTCTATTAAGTAACTTAAGTCATTGTTTTGTGTAAAATTGTTAATTTTTTGCTCTAATTCTTCTTTGTCGTTTTGGTCTAACGTGCCGAAAAGATATTTGTTTACTGTTCCTATTGCATTTATTAAACCTCTTCTATTTCTTTTAATAATATGTATGCCATTCATTTGGCGATTTAACTTGTCTATTAAGTATTCTATATGCGTAATGTCTTTAAACGATTCGGTCTGTTTAAGTAGGTTGTCATACGTATTTTGTATTTTTGTTAAATTCACTGTTAAGTAATGATATTCGTAGTCCTGTTTTGAAAACTAGATAGCCGTTCGGTGCTTCTATTGGGTTAATTTCAATACTTTTATTAAGGGTCGGGGATGCCATTGATAGAAGTGATAGTAGTAATATGGTGATTTCTGAAATTAAGTGTCATATTTACTGTCGTTAGTCTTCTTTTTTCTTTTAAATTTTGATTTGTAATGTGTAGTTTGCCGTCCTCTATTAGTTTCTATGTAATGTTTTTCGTCAGTTTGTGTTATTTGTCCTGTCTTCTTGAATGGTGTCGTTGTTTTAGTTTTAACTAATGGGGCGTGCTTATAGTCTGTGTCTATTTCGAAGTCGATTCGGTTTTTGTTGAGATTTTTGATTTGATCTATCTTGTTTGCTTGTGTATTATATTCAGGTGTACCTGCGTATATAAATATGTCAGCTGGTGTTCTGTTTGTTGTCAAGTGTTTTGTCTTATGGTTATAAATATATAGAATAGTTTCAAATTTAGTTTGTTTTCTATGTCCGATTCTGTGTTAATAATTCCTAGTTTTTCATTGATCGTTCGGTGAAATCTTTCTATGTCGGAAATGCCATTTTTACTAGGGGTTATACTAATGTTTACTTTTTCAGACTTTAGTCAGTTTTGAAGGGCTGCTGAATCTTTGTCTGCTTTGATTTCTGTGGGTTTTCCCATGTCATTGAAAATTTGTATGATAGCTCTTTTGGTTTCGAGCCAATCACGGCCTTTGACTGCTACTAAATTTCCAAATTTTGAATATATGTCAATACAAGATAGAAATTGTTTGTTATAGATCAAATCGATCCCTATATACATCTGAAGTGGTTTCGAAATTTAATTTTGTAAATAAATGTTCAAGGGTACTTCGTTGAATGCTCTTTATTCAATGATCGAATCATAAGAATCAAAAAATGTCTTAAGCTAAAAGTGCATTATATATATATAAAAATAAGACCGACGTTATAGTTTGAATAAAAAAATATTTATTCTCAAAAACTTATAACGGAGTACAATTATTCTTACGCGATGTAAGAGCGGTCTTAGATCTGAATTGAAACTGAACTGATGATTGAACATTTGTTTGTCTTATATAGCTAGAAATGTATATCGATGGTGGCGTGATTTTGGTGAAGTGAGTGGCCTGATCGCTCCTGATTGGTGACTCCCAAATATGCTGAATATGCAGTTCCCACGAGAAGGGTTCGATGCGTTGGAGTGCGAATTGTTTATATGAGTTGGCTTGCCCAGCGATCTTGCATATGAGCGGCCCACTTGTGTGGCAGATAATATTTAAAGTACATTTATGTTTGCTGGATGGCTTCTTGTATATGTGTATATAGTGTACATCATTATGATTATATGAGACATACTACAGCATACGTGCATTCGTAATGTCCTTGTTTTGTTTAGAGTTTTTCAAATAGAATTAGAGTCCATTTGAACTTGATGAAATCCCTTTGCAAGGTCAATAGTAGTGAAATACTGGCATTTTACTAATTTGTCAAGTATTTCGTCCATGATAGGTATTGGGTATTACTCATCTATAGTTATTTCATTAAATAAATTAAGGTAAAATAAAGTAAAGTAAAGTAAAAGAAAAGAAAGATAAAATAAAAGAAACAAAAAAGAGGCGAGAAACAAAACAATTAACAAAATAAAGCAAAGCAAAATAAAAATGATGAAAAGTAAAGAAAAGCAAAGAGAAATAGAAAAAAAAAGAAGAATGAATAAATAAAATAAAGAAACGAATAAAGATAGAATAAGTAAATAAATAAAACAAGCCGTAATAGGATAAGACTAGAATAAGCGGATAGGAATAGAGACACCATCGACACACGAGAATGGAAGGTGGAGAATAACATAACCCAGGATTAAGCGTCGGTTGGATCTACCAGCGGTGCAAGGAGGAGCTTATCGCGATAGCTCGAGAGTTCGGGCTGGACGGCGAGGGACAATTAGGAGATCTAAGGAAGAGACTCTCGGCGTCTATTCAGAGCAATAACTACACGGCGGAGGCCAAGGCGAGATTGGCCGAGACTGAGAAACGTTTCTCGAAGGGGTCCGAGTTCGCTTTGGGAGGCGCCGCGTCAAGCTTGGGTAGCCGCGCCTACCAAAAATCGGAGCCGGACCTGCGTAGAGCCCAGGAGCATGGTCCCGCGCCGTCAGCATCATTTAAACTGAGTGTGCATGTGGCGAGCACCACGACCGGGATCCGGAGGTGTGAGAAGCAGAGGGATGGCGAGGAAGACGAGGCGCTGCCAACGACTCCAAAGGCTAATCGGCAAATTCCCGTGTCCACGCATCCGCTGGAAGATAGGATAAGAGCGCGTCACCAGCGAGAGGGAAAAAGTTTCAAGGACTACCTGATCGAACTCTGGTTGTTGATGCGCCAAGCAAGATACAGCATGGCACGGGAGTTGTACCGAGCGTACGAGAACGCTGCCCCGGACTACCGACTGTACGTAAGGCGTCATGACTTATCCACACTGACACAGCTTACGCAGATGGCGGCGGAGTACGAGAACGTTCAAGTACAAAGGAGTGGACAGGGGCAAGGCCGTCTGGCCGAAGCCCGTCAAAAATCGACCTAACAACCCGTTCCGCGCGCCAGCGCAGGTTTCTCAGACAAGAGGACAAGTGGCAGACCACGCGGCGACGCCGACGGCAACGGAGAGGCTGTCCATCGGATGATGACCCATCCAGCCGAGGCTGGAGTGGGATCCCGGCGAGCATGTAATCTGTGTGGGCAAGCAGGCCAAATCGCGCGGGAATGTCAAAGTGGACAGGCACCGTCTTGCACGCGAGAGTACTGCGAGCGAAACGACGCGGGAAACGGACTAGGGAGCCCTCCGCAAGAGCGGGGCGGCGGCGTCTAGATAGCGAAAACAAGACGAGGAGTTCCCTTACGATTGAGGAGGGGAGGATCGTCGCGGAAGTGGTTATTGGGGGTCGGACGATGACGGCCACAATCGACACTGGAGCCACACGCAGCTTCACGAATGGGGATTGTGTGCGCCGGCAGACTATTCGAAGCGAACTCCAAGACGTACTGTCACGGTTTAGATTGGCCGACGGATTGGAAGTAACGAAGAGGATGAACGTAGAAGTGAGTCTCGCAGGAAAGGTGGTAAAGATGACGGTGCTTCTCATGCCGACGATGCTGGACCATCTCATCCTGTGGATGGATTTCTTGTGCGCCATAGATACCACGTTGCGCGGTATCAACGCGGCGCTCACGTTGAGAGTGAAAGAGGAGCCGAACGAAGAGTCGTCCCTGATACGGTCTGAAGGTCTGAACTCGCTCGCTCGACCAGAGGCTCGTGAACGAGAACGGAAGAGAGGCCCCGAGGCGCCGTGCTGGTTTCCGAGGCGAAAGGAGAGTGCGGTGTTAGCGGGCGGAGGATTGCCGGTCGATGTGCAGGACACGTCAAACGAGGACGAGCTGTCCACCTGGTCAACAAAGAGATGTCGAGGACGAAGGATCTGGAGGAAGGGCCTGAGGAGCGCCCTCCGGAAGTTAATATACTGGAACTAGAAGTCGAGGTCGAAGGGAGGCTACGCAGCATGCCCATCGTCTTGGTAAATGATGAGACTGGCGAATGGCGCATGTGCGTGGATTACTGGCAGCTCACGCCCGATTTCAAAGGATTATCCTGTTCCAGTGATCAGTCACACTCTCGAGAAGCTACGGTACGCCCGGTCCAGAAAGCATTAAATGACATTGTGGCGATTGGTGCCACGAAAGAGCAACATGTGGCAAATCTGAGGGAGGTCTTCCGCAGGCTGAGAGAAGTGAACCCCAAGCTGAATCGGAGGAAATGCAGTTTTTCCAAAGAGTCGCGACAATGCTCAAAGATGTCGTCGTGGTATACACGATTTATACCGGACTTCGAATCACCGCAGCGGTATAGGCATCTTTACCGCCGACGGAAATTAGATGTGGTGGCCGACGCACTCTCCCGGCAACCACTAGAGAGCCGTGAGCAAGCAGGCGTGGGAGGATCAAGGACGAAGAGAATTACGTACAACATCACGGTGGTGGCCACACGACACGTAGTCGTCTCCTTGTTAAGTAGGAGGGGGTGTAAGGCGGCTCGCCGATAATAATTTAGGGTGTAAGCAATAATAATAGTTTGTAGGATGTAAGTAGTAGTAAGCGGTAAGCGGTCTTAATTATTGAATTCGAATATGATTTGTAGAGTGTAAGCAGTAGTAATAGTTTTTAGTATGTAAGTAGTAGTAATCGGTCTTATTTATTGAATTTGAATTTGATTTGCGAGCTTAGGATACCGGCGATCGGCAGCGCAACCCTGCGTGGAAAGCTCACGAGTGGAGGGTTGCGTTGCCGACGCCGATTGGAATTGAGCGGAGATGGAAAAATAGTTTTTAGAGAGTGAGAAAGCGTCGTAGAGGTCGGACGCATGGGAGTGCGTAAGACACCACGGCGGAGACCGGTCGTAGAAAGATAAGCATATGAGGTCAAAAGAAACGAAAAATTGTCCAAGTTTGAAGTTTGTGAAATAGTTAATAAAGAAGAAAGAAAAAGTGAAGTCTAAATACAGTGTTCTCTGGAAAAACAAAGGGGGAGGAGACGAAACCGAAGGTGGTGTAAGTAAGTCGCAATTTGTATTATTCCCGCTTCCCGAAAATCCCCCTAGTGTCAAACATTTACAGCTGAAAATGTACTTCTTTACAGTATTTATGTTACATATATATCGCATCTGTTTCGTAATTGATAATTTGAGCTATCCTTCGTGCCACTGTTAACACAGGGTATCATCAGAGCCCGCTTGACCCGCTTTGCGCAACTCTCTTAAGAAACACATTTTTCCAAGGGCAAATTGCAAAATATTTTTGTTTTTTCAGCTTGAATTTGTTTGGATTTAAATCACGTTCTGGCTCGCTTGTCAGAGATTCGGATTTGATTTATATATGGCATTTATGGTAAATGGGAGTTTAATAGACTGCAAAGGCTAATTAAATTTGCATTTGCGCTGCGCAGCGGGGATCAGACAATAAAACGCCAGAAAATGTCGCCACGTGCGATTTGTCAGCCACGTAACATATGAATAAATTATTCAACATTTCTGACAAGCCGCCAAAAGGAGGAATTGAGGAAGAGCGAGGAGAAGTGGAAGTGAAATGCAAGAAAAAGTACAAAAATCAAATAGGAAACTACAAGCAAAAGTTGGAGAAAACTTTGCGCATTAGCCAAAAATGGCGGCCTGAACTTTGTCGTTGGCGGCAAATGTAATTTATCAGGCCGGAAATAAGTAAATCAAAAACAATTTAAAGGGGAGCAGCAACGTGGGGGTGGTGCGAGTGCCGAGAGACTGCTGCCATCATTAGCAGAACGAGAACCAGAACCAGAACTAGAGCCAGAGCCAGAAGCAGGCTAAGTCAGCAGCTGAACCGGGCGGCAGCTTTAACTTAATTAGCTCGTCTAAGCCAACTAGAAATGGGGCTGGCATTGTCTGCAAAAGTCACGCCAATGGCCTTCTCTCGTTCTTTGCAAGCTTGCCAAAAAGTTCAGCAAACACACACACACACACACACACACACGGAGCTAATGAAATTTTGAAAATTTTCCAACACGCAGCCGACGAACCTCAAAAGCAATTAATCACCTGCATTAAAGCGCGTTAGGTGCTGACATCTGAAGCGTGTCTCCCACCCCTCGCCCGTCCACCCTTCGTGTGCGTGTGTGTGTGTGTGTGTGTGTAATGATGTTTGCTCAAGGACCTGCCACCCTTGCTGAGTGGCCTGACAAAACTGAAATCCTGCAATTCAACAGCTCCAAAGAGCCCCCGTCAGGCCCGCCCGCCCACCAAAAAAGTTGAGTGCTTTGTGTTATTGTTTGCCCAGCAGCCAATTGTGTTTGCTTTTTGGTAGTTAATCGTATTAATTAGCCAACTGTGTGGCAGCCAACAAAATACTTGCGTATAATGCCCCCAAAAAAAGCAAACCCTAAGACAGAAATCAACACAGGGTTTTCATCGGTTTTTCAGTTCCGACCATCAAATTGATTAACGGGCTGTTGGAAAAGTTTCGCAACAACTTTTTGACAGCCACGAAAATTAAAACAAAAATTTTCGATTGAAGTTGAAGTGTGAGTACCGTTAGCTAACTCTTAAATGCCTACACATTTTTAAATACATTTCATTTCAGTGCATGTATAGCCGTGAATGATACAACTGTTATCAGGGCTATGAGCTTTCAGTAAGATGTAACACCTGTACAAGAGAACAGAGGAGTCTGCAGAGTATCTGTAATAAATTACCCATATATCTCGAATTTTCTGCAGAGATGGAGAGACTGTCAAGTCAGTTAGGCCTAATCTATTCATTGTCCCAAGTACTCTAATTTCATCTTGAGCAAAAACCCTTTCCTGCTTATTGATTCGGTGGAGCATCGAGCTAGGCCATCCCAGGAAGATTATTTGCTTTCACTCGTCCTTGCCACGTCAACGTCAACGTCAACATCAGAATCAGCATCAACGTCTGCCAGGGAACAGCCGCGACGAAAGTCTTGAGGCAGCAAAAAAATCAACAACATAATTGCGTTTAATGTTTATTAACTTGGCCATCAAAGGCACGCACGCACACACAGAGAGCGGCCAAGAAGGAGCGACAGGATGCTCCGCTTGGCATGTTGAGGCAAAATCCAATTAGCATTTGCTTCCCCTTTAACTGTGCCACAAGAAAGTGGCAAGCGGCAGCTGCTGTCGCTGCTCCATTACACAGTTTTCCATTTTGTTTGATAAACGCGCGAGCATTTCAAATTAAATTACACGCAACTAATTTGTTTTTGTGATTTTCCATGCCAAACAGCCATGTGTGTGTGTGCGTGCGTTAGAGTTAAGTGCGTGCATGTGTGCATATGTGTGTGCGTGTGTGTGTACATAGCCATGCCGCCCACTAAGTCAACAGTTAAACCCACTGCCAAAGTCGCTGAGCAAACATTAATTCATATATTTTACAATGTTTCTCTTCTTCTTCTCTTCATTTGTAATTCCAAGCATGGAAAGGGATATAAAACACTGCGAATGAGGAAAATGAGGTGTGATCACAATTTGTTTTATTCCTGTTTTTTTGTTTTTTGCCTTGCAGCGCAACTTGGCAACGAATTGCTTTAAGGAATCATGCTGCAAACTGTTGCAAGTCCTGGCACTTGCCACCAAATCTCAACAGCGAGAAAAGACCGTCCTATGAATAGGGCTTACGGTTGACTAGAAGGCGCTTTAGACTGAGGTCTGGGTTAAGTAAATATTGCTTAAAATCAATGAAGGTCAAAGTTGATATGTTAGCACAGCAGATAGCAAATCGACTCTTAGATATACCAGAAAATACCTAAATCAAAATGATAAGGAATATGAATATCTTCAAGTGAATTCAAAATCTATGAATATTGCTGTCTTTGAGATGGGACACAATAATTCAAAACAATTAAATATATTTGATAATATTTTCTATAGTTGATCAAAATAATAACAAATCTTATAATGCCGGAATGAGGTCAGTTATGTTCAATGCCAAATATATTTTTATTAATTGCTCTTTTCATAGATATAAGTAAAGTTCATTCTATTCAATTCTAAGAAAGCAACTTGATAGAAGTTGAATTGTACATTTAGTAGTTTGATTTGAATAAGTGAAACGGATTTTATTTATAGATTATTAATTATGTGTATGTGTATATGCATGTGCTATTTTTTGTATAAGCGGGAAAAGTATGTATTAAGTATTCTTCTAAGTATTTCCTCTAAGTATTTCCTCTGTTTTTAATGCTTAACGATCGATCACTTCATTTCTCTTTACTGCACTGCACGACTGACTGACTCCCAACTGACCTCGACGACTGAAGAAATGTTTCAGCTGCTGCCCTTTATATAGGGCGACTCTCACTCAAAGCCTAAGTTGCTCTCAAATGTTGAGCCCGACGTCAGGTAGAGGTCGTTACACTCGAGCTTTAAGTGACCAATGGGAACCCTCTCTGCTGCTTTAAGGATTTCAGCTTCGATTTACTTCAATATAAATACCTATTGAATACTGCTGCATATTAATATATAATATATATTATATAATATATATATAGACTGATATTCTGTAGTTCTTCTTCGTCCCTTGCTTTTCTTGGGCAGACAGATCGAGACGGTGCGTAATAGCAGGGAGAAGTTGAAGATATATAGAAAAACAAAATCGGATTACCTCATACGCTGTTCAGTAAAATATATATTATATATATACATATTTGATTTCTTGATATGCTGAATAGCTCATGCACATAAATATTTATAATTAATTCTATAGTTCTCTTAAGAACTGGGATTATTTTAATCCATTTCATGCTCATTATACCTTGCACCTTTTGCAAATCTGAAACAATGGTTTTGTTAGATGTAGATAACAGACAGCAGGAGACATGACAGATCCTACAAAGTTGACAAGAGGAAGAAGTACATAAATAACAAAACAATATTCGTGTTTTATAATTATGATGAATTTTAAGTAACTTGAATGAATTTATTTGCGCAACGTTTTCAATGTTTTCTCTAATTAAATATCTTTATTGAATTATTATAATACAATTATAACAATTATAAAATGTGCTTAGCTGAGCAAAAGGAAAATGTTCTTATACTCACACTGATTCCGTTTGATGCAACTTGCTATTCACATAATTATCATACACATAATTGTAGTAGACAAAACCTTAATTTATTCAAGGCAAAATTCAATCCTCCGGCATTTCCGATTCGAATTCAAATTCCAGCCAAGGTCTGTCAACTCTTTTTTGTGGGAACCCTTAGCGGAATTAGCATTAAGTGTGCATAAGTAATGTCATATTACGGCAAATAATTACAAATGTCAGCTTACGGCGACTGCTGATAATAATTACAATCGTAGTCATAGCGATGATGATGATGATGATGATGATGATGATGACAATGAGTTGGCAAGCGAAATGCTATACGCTGATAATTATGGCTGGCAGAAGAAGTGTGCCGCTGGTTAGCACAAAACGCTCTGTAACCCAATATAAATGCCATTTATCATGGCGGAGCATTGTGGTGCGTGCATGGTGCGTGAGTGGGCGGATGTGCCACTGGCACTGGCAGTGGCAGTGGCAGGGGGCGGGGCGCTGAGCTAGTCTATGCGGTGACTGTTGCTAATAAATTATAGTACTCAGCCGGGCCTGGACATGTGCCGCACACTCTGACTGGGGAAAGGAGTAACCGAATGAGATGGACAGAAAGAGAGAGAGAGAGAGAGAGAGAGAAGCAGACATGTTGTAAACGAGGGACAGGACTCTAGTCCTCGCCTGTCGCTGACAGTTTTAAATTACAAACGTTGGCATTTGGTTACGCTTTGGTTCCTCTGGCTTTGGTCCTTGCCGGGCTAATTAAGCCAAACATTTGGCAATTGCAACTTGTGTCCTTGTCATAACTTCTGCTGCTTATTAGATTTTTAATTGGCCAGGCAAAGGTACCAGCCCCCTCGAGCCGCATTCAGCCACAACAAATGCGCACATCCAAATCAAATTTGTTATTTATTGACTGCCTCGTTCGTTGAATCGTTTGCCCTCTGACACATTTATTTATTTATACACACTCACTGGGCCACGCGCCCAGTCTCCTGGCCATCAGCTGCCCTAACCTAGCCTCATTTTTCACAGCGCGTCCATTGAATTGCGCCAATTATGCGTCGACAGCCTCAAAGCGCCAAATGGGCTGACCCGGCGGCTCTCTAAGTGGCAACATATGCCCGTACAATTGGCCCATTGTAATCGTGGCCAAGAGATTTTGCTCCTTCATCATCATCTTCTTCTTCTTCTTCCTCTCCATGTGAAGTTGCTGTGGGGCAGGCTGCCAGCTCATGCTTAGTGTAATCTGTGGCAATTGAAGCTGCCCATAATGACATCGGTTTGTTTGCCAAAATCCTTACCAAAAGCGGATCCAATTTTTTTTATTTTTTTATTCAAGTTATTCATTTTATTCAAGTGGCAGATGATAAAGAAAATCGTGAGCTCGAAGAAAATCAAATTGTTTGTAACTTTTAACATTTAAGATATGATTTTATAAATGGAATTAGAATTAAATATGATCAAGGAACACAGAAGTGGTTTTTGTTAATATTATTACAATTATTTTATTTATTTTGTATATTTCATAACATAAGTTAAACAAGTAAAAAAGCTCTAGACGAGACCTATCGACTAAGAGATTGATTGAAGCCTTCGCGGATCTTACTAAGATCATCTTATGCTCTTTTCTGTTTACACAAGAGACAACACCAGAACACACACACATACGACACGTTCAAACATGTGGACAGACGGACATATGGAATTGGCTATATCGACTCAGCTCGTTGCTCTGATCAAGAATATACTTATATACTTTTCGGAGTCACCCACACTTCCCTCGGTCTGTTAACTACATTTATCTAAATCATTATAACCTGTTTTCACAGTTTTAATATATATTATAAGGTTATAAGAAGTTTTTATAATAATCCGTAATAATAGTAAAAGTCCGTAGCTTGAGTCAGCATATGAGTTATTAAAATGAATGAATGAAAAGAAATTTGCAAGTATGATTGACTTAGGATATCTCTGAAAAAAATTTATATTGGACTGGAGCATTTGTTGATTGAAATTTTCTGGCATAAAAAACATTTATTTTCAAAGCTACTTTGAAAACATTACACAGATCATTCCAGTTCACTTTTCAAGTACAATTATGTACCCCAAAAATGTGCCTTGCATATTAAGTAATTGATGTAAATCACTTAACAGCTTCATCCATAAGTCAGTAAGAATTGCTTACATTTTTTTTTTTTTTTTAGGTACATTTGATATGTGATGTTTATTAAAATATTAAAATTGTCTGCGCATAAATTAACAAATTCAGTCTGTTTTATAAGTGAGCTGAAATGATGTGCTGAAACTCAAAGGAAAAAGTATGCATGCATACTTTAAATTGTCAAATTATAGATAGGGATTGTTCGTAAGGTTAAATACTCCCAAGTGAATTAATTTTTTGCTTATCGCATGCGTTTGAGAAGATAATAAAACACTGCAGTGTCAGATGAGTTGTGGTTCGATAATTAAAAATTGCGTGAAGAAGTGCCTATAAATATTAATATCTGATAACAGCGAACTGAAGAAAGTGCTTCAATAATACATTATTTTAAAGGCCAATATTCGTAATATATTTCTATTTATTACATACACATACACATTAATGGATATATCTATGGTCTTGACTTTTCGCATTTACAGATGCATTTTTTAGGCTAAATTTTAAAAGGAAAATCTACGTAATCTATTTTTGTATGTTGCACATATTTATACATATGTAGACATATCTAAGCTCTTCGTTACAAATCGAGATTCATTTCTCATTATTCTGAGATTTCCCATCATAATTCCGGTTCGATATTTTTCTTTTCTATGTTCGTTTACATTAAGACCACTTCGCTTGGAAGACGTCGAAAATAAATCAAGTATTTCTTTTTGACAGGATTGCCCACTGAGCTGTCTTTATGCGCTGTTCGAGTGTGCTATGAGTATGTGGCAACATGCAGCAGCAGCAGCAGCAGTGTGTGGCATGTCAAGGCTGTTTCCATGAAATGCTGACAAAACAGTTCACAGAAACAAAAAACAACAACAACAAAATTGACAACAATTTTGCAATTTGTTAGTGTGCAACATAAAAATATATGAAGTGCAAGTTGTACACTTTTTCATCTGCCATTGCCATTGCATTGTTTCTATAAACACACACACACACATATATATATGCATGTATATGCATTTGTATATGTATTTGTATTTATTTAGTTTTTCTATATTTTGTTAGGTTTTATTTTGCTGTCCGCAATTGTGTCATGTACTTCAATATGCACGTCCATTGTTTGCGCAGGGCCATTGCCGTGCTGCAGGCTCCGCTCAGCCCCTCCCATGTCGGGCACTGGGGATTCCCCGTTGGGCGCCGCAGTCGCTCGCAGTCTTGTTCGCACTCAACGTATTCGAGCATCATCAGAATCGTCGCTTTGATGTTGCAGCAGCCAGCTCTTGTGCCATCTGGGTTAATGGCACGCATGCCACACGCGAATGCCACGCCCGCATGGCGCCACATCAACAGAAACAATCAAAATTTAACACAGGGTATTTGCGAGGCTCCATATGCCCGAAATATTGAACGTGCGCTCCGGCTCAGCTTCTGGTTTTCTTCTCAAAAAACACGACATTTTATATTAAATTACGTGTTTTGTGAGGCGCAACAGGAGACAGGAGACAGGAGACAGCTACAAGCCCCGGCATACAGCCGGAGGAGACAGGTGCTAGGCGCGTGCCTTGTCATATAAAATTAAACAGCGCCTTGCAAAACAATTTAAGTAGCTGCCAAATACTAAGAGCAGCCCCGAGAGAATTCCGAGAGCAGCCGCAAGTCGCACATTGAATACTCTTACTCGTGAGAGATGTACGAAGTGGATTAGTTTCGAACTGTCAAAATTTGATAAGAGGATTAACTGGATGTTAGGTATTTCATTTATAATTTACGTTGCTTATTTAACGAGAGACTTCCGAGAGCAGCCACAAGTCGCACATTGAATACTCTGTTCAAAGATACATGTATGTCCGTGTGATTTGTTTTGATATACAAATTGAAATGAATTTGATGAATACCTTAACTAAATGTTAAATATTTGTGTATAGTGCCATGTAAACTTAACTTTTAAGATATATCAATGTTCTGCTTGTTAAAATTGGACTAAATAGTTGGCAGGAATATAAGCTGCTACATATTTATTTTAGTATTTATTCGTTTAACTGTCTGTTGAATCTTCGACATGATATTTATATTGTATTCAAATGACTGTTTAGTTTGAATGTAATTATGTTTACATATATTTAACTAAAAGATAGAATCCATAAATTTTTAATAAAAATTTGGCATCTTTAAGCAACCATAGAAAACATTGATTCAAGAGATTATTAAAAAATATTACATTCTAGATATACCAATGATTTTAATAATAAAATTTATAATTTTTTATAACTTAGAAATAAGATATAAGCTAATTTATTACGAAATATAAACGGTACAAGAAAACAGTTTTAAAACTTTACTTATTTTCTTTTTAGGTTCTCTGTCGCCATTGATACATGAACAGAGTATATTAAAGCATCGTATAACACTTCCTCAAAAATATATTTAAAAAATTTGATTATTTATTTATTTGTTGGTTTGCTCTCGATATTTAGAAGTATATTTAAAATTGATATTTTACCATTGAAGCCTTGCGTATTGCGTGCATATATACATGAAATATCAAGAGAATATATTAATATTATGGGACTGCAAGAAAAATATATTTTGAGTTGATATATAATTGTTCTGTTATACAGAGAAGTTGCAAGCTTATTCACTTCATGCTATTTACTCGATAAATTATAAAAATCAGTTTATTGATTTACTATTTCTGTCTTTACTTTGATCTAACGTTCAGGCCACTCTATTTTCTGTTCGTGGCACAGGCCAATCCCATAGCCCCATATGCTCCATGTCGAACCTCTAAAAAGGGCATTGAACGAGCCCTTAGAAAGTGGAAGTTAAAAACAAGCGCAGATTGACAGTTAATAAAGTGGCGACAAGTTGCCGCTGGGTGGCTTAAAGGGAACGTGGCAACTGTGGCGTTGACAACTTGACCCACTGTGTGTGTGACAAGGCAGCCCCGCCCCTGGCTGCCGCCCAGCCGCGTCTCACTCCGATCGACCAACAAAGTTACGGAGCCAACGAAAAAATTTGTAATAAAGCAAAATTTTGTAGCTTCAAATTTCACAAGCTGTCCAAATATTCAGTTTCAAGGCGACGCGGCATCGGCTTCGCTCTGAGTGGGGGTTGGAGTAGAGTGAGGATAAGTGTGGGTGTGGGTGTGGGCGTGGCCATGGCGGTGTCGCTTTCAACGTTTACCAACACTGAGGCAATCTTAGTCAAAGCACAAGCAGCTGCATAAATTAAATACACATTTATCAACAAGAGGCAAAAGGAAGCAATTAAAACAAACAATTCCACTCAATGCCACATGTCGCATGTCGCATGCCATGCTGAGTCATGGGCCGTCCGGCATGCGGCATGCGGTATGCGGCACGCACTGAGCAACTGCACGTTGACATCGAGAACTTCATTTGTGGGCAGCTCCAGGTAGTTGTGTAGAAGGATTACAATTCATGTGAAACCCTTTATGGGACGATTTAATTTAGATATGTGGGCGTTTCCTTGGCAGACCGCTTCTATAATTAGCTATAATTGGATGTTGAAGGGGCATTTTTAAAATTGAAAACTAAATTCACAGCTCCTGATATCATATGCAGTGAGTTAGTGAAGCAACTTTGGTTTTACTTTTAAAGAAATTGCACTCAATCTGAGTGCCAAGGGGTCGACATGTGTATCTATCCAGAATGAACTGTATATTTATATTCGATGGAGTTGAATTTGTTATCAGATTTATAAACTGCGAGCATAAGACATTTCAATGGAGGTAGCACTTTGTGTCCTATGTTACAATTATACACCATATAAAACCGTGGATTGCCATATAGGTTATTATTATGAAAATCAGTATGAATTATTTTTCTAGTATTGTTAAATTTAAATATCGATATGTGTCTGTTATATTAAGTTTCGAGTTGAAATGCCTATCGATGGTATACCAAATCTATATTTTTGTGACAATTGGCTAAGTCTGTTGTCCTTATATTAAGCGTCTATCGATCGTATATCAAATCTTTACGGTAAGTGTCTATCGATTGTATACCAAGTATCTAAGTTAAGTTTGATTGTTTTGGAGCGACGATCATTTCAGCATTCATTCATCTGATTTTTTCGAGGGGAGAAAACTCATTCTAAAATTCTAAATTCGTTGTACAATCCTTTCCTTTGTTATGTCCACAAAATCATGCTATTAAAGTTAAGAAAGTTTAAAAAAGCGGATATTAAATTTATTTTGAAATACGAATAGAAAAAAAAGGAAATATGAACTATGTCTACAATAGTTTTAATATAATTCCATAGGACAATAAATATTTAATAAAGAAAAGAAAATATTACTTTCATGCAATTAAAAAAAATAATTAAATTCATGATTAATATATTCAGCCAATATTAGAAAAGTCGCTGCTGATACAAATTTTTATTGTAAGAGTAGAATTTACAAAAATTGAATATTACAAAATATTATTTATTTATTTCACTCTATTAAATATTACAATTTATCACAATATTCACAAATAATTGTAGCATTCGATTGGAGGTTAATTTTAGCCTTCACTACTTAAATTTCAAACATATTAATTACAATGATTACAGGCCTTTGTATCTAGTGTTTTAATTTGATATTTTATTTTATTTTCTCTAACTTTGAAGTAAATAAATAAATAATTATATTTTGGTGATGTAACTTGACCAAGCCAGAATTAATTTTGATTTAATTGTCAATTTGATTACATTATAATGGGCTTTTCTGTGGCTAGATTCCTATCAAATTCTTTATCAACAGCTATCGATATATTAGTTTTAATATTTAAGAAATATTTGAAAATGAGTTGCATGAATTTGCTCACCTTTGAGTTGCACATTAATTGAAAATTTAACCGAATTCATATTATGAAATGAACACAGCTGGAAAATGCAATGTGAAATGAATTTCCAATTTGGCAATTTCATTTCGAATGACCAGAACATGTGACACAGAAATACTATACTGGTTGAACCTGGCCAACAATCGATAGTGGAGTGCAGAAAGAGAGAGAGAGAGAGATGGGGGCACTAGAAGAGCAGCAAGCAGAACAATTTTCACGCACTTTTCAATAGCTGCAACAGCCAATTGAAAGCATTTTCCTTTTATGAATTCAGTTGACATTTGCCGCAACTGTTTTCGCAGGAACTGAGAACTGGGAGCTGGCTTAGGCGATAAGCGAGAACCCATATCAAAAGCGATTCAGTGAGGGCGTGCGAGGGACAGAGACGGGGGCAGAGCGAGAGAGAGAGAGAGAGTGAGAGAGAGAGAGAGAGGAAGTAAGCTAGCTGACTGCACATTACACGATAATTTTCAATAAATAGTTTTTGGCCAAATCATTTGCTGCGTGCCACGAACTTTGTGGCGCTGGGCACAGAATGTGGCACCGCCTGTGCCTGATGTCCCAAACGTGACTGCGAGCGCACACGAGACGCTTAAAATATCATATTTGCGTTGTTTTATTTTCGCTTTGGCTTGTTGTTTTTGTTTGTTGTTTTTTTTCTTGGCGTGTTCGGTTTTCAGTGGCTGCACAAAGTCAACAACAATAAACGAAATGACAGCCGCCATTGTGCAAACTGAAACTGTGGCAACTCGGATTGCTGCCCCACTTGTCACTAGCAGTTGTGAGCGTTTTATTATTAGCCATCCCCGTTCCGAAAGACAGTTTTCTCTCTTCTTCTTTTTTCCGCTGTGGACTGGGCTCATATCGATACAGCTGGCTGGAAAGGGTATGGCAGTGCCTGTGGAAGTGTCTGCACGGCAGGTCGGGCAATTAGCCTGTCAGGGCAATTAAAATGCTAAAGGAAAAGGAATTGCCGCTGACAGGCGAGGGCAAAGGCGAAGACAAAGGCAAAGGCAACTGCGTCACGAAACAGCAGCGCCAAAGGTAGCTGCCCCACGTTGCAGCAGCGACGCCACCTTCGAAGTATTTCGCTCCATTTAGCCGGCCCACATAATTCCAAGAAATTAGCCATAATCCATTGCAAGGCGACTTGGCCTTGCGCTGACGCCAAAGCAGACTCATGCAGCCCGCATTGAGCTCTAAAAATAATATGCATAAGTTTACAAAGTTGTGAAATGGGGTGAGCGAAATGACAGGCCACAAGATACCCAGTGCATCAATATTATAGATCGAGCGATATTGAATGTTGTAAATTGTTATTAATTATGAATTAACTGATAAGTTAATATGACATTTTCCCGACTAATTACATAGCCTATAAATTCCTAGGAGCTAGAAAGATGAAAAAATAGAATACAAACCATCGAATCCTGAATAATTAAACAATTACATATCCAGTTCAATATTGTATACAAGTCATGTGCATCAGCATACCCTGCATGTCACTATTAAAATCAGCTCAAAGGGGTAAATGAAGTTATTAAAGTCTGTAGACTAGACTAAACTAGATCAATTCGGTTTAATAACTAATTAGATTTTCATTTGCTTCAAAAGACCTCTGCTGTGTTTACGTCACTTGAGCCTTCCCTTTTAGTGTGACTTGGTTTATCCAGGGTATGCCAATTAATTCTTGCCTTGCTGAGATTCCTTATTGCATACTTGATCGGAAAATGTGTCATTAAAGTTGTTCTCCGGCTCTCCAGTTGCTGCAGCTGCTCGACTGCATCGTCTTCTTCTGGGGAAAACAAATTTAGCTGTTGCAAAAATTACAAATATTTAATAAGTAAATAAGTAGCTGCAGCTGCAGATTAAGCACAAATATTCCCGTTCGTTCGAGTAGGGAAAGCAACTCGAAAATCTTTGTAAAATTTAAATTCGTCCAAAGCATTTGACAAATAAAATTATAGCTTTATGGTGGCTCGTTTAAAGGAACAGTAAACACTCAAGTGAAGCATCAAAAATCAATTATTTAAAAATATAGATGTGTATTTACGTAAATATAATTCATGTTTTAAAAAGCGTGCAATGTCCTTTTATAGAAAGAGTTTTTCATATATTATTTATGAAACTTCCTTTCTCTCATAATATTATATTTGTTATTGGTATATATTAATTGCCAATAATAATAATTTCAGCTATTTATTTGGATTCTATGGGAGAATTCGCATTTTGAATAGTTGATAATACATTTTAAATAATAATCATTTATATATTATAATATAATTTGTTTAGTCTTTAAAGAGAGTCCCCAGAGGATCTTTGAGTGGTATGTTTTTTAAACTCTATGCCTTTTTAACATAATATTTCTTAAATTATATATATTTTGCTCTATCTAGACTTTGATTATCTTCACTATTCCTTTTTTATGCAGAAAGTATAAAATGATTTTACCTAGCACGTATATTTCTTGTTCAGCTTTGGTATTAAATGTGAAATTTACAACCCTCAAGCTTTAATTTCAGCTGAGAATTGCGTGCAGCTCTTTAATTGCTTAAGCTTTTCATTCCACTTGTCGAGTTTTTACTGTGCCACAAGCACATTTCAAGCATCGCCAAGAGCGTGCAAGAGCTCCCGCCTGCTTGGCCGGTTGCTGCTCCCTGGCAGACACCCACTCACTGAAATAAAAACGACAACTCATTTAGCTTCATAGAATCATGCCTTGGTTGACGTGAATCACTCACTCAGGCACTCAAGACGCCAGCGAGGGTGCTGAGGAGGCGCTGAGGAGGCGCTGAGGAGGCGCCTCAGTGGCATGGATGGGGAAAACTATTTTCGCGTCTAACTCGCGGCGGCCTATTAGCTCTGACCGAGATGATCCCAAGTAGCGCAACGTTGGAAAATTTAGCTCTCAAGCTGTCACTGGGGCGTCTGGCAGACGAACGAGGGTCTACTCAAGACGACAACAACAGCACGAAGTGCGGAAAATGCGCGGGCAAATGAAAACGCAAACAAGGGGCGAAAGCAACACGAAAATGCAAACTTTAGAATTGCTCATTAGATACGCTAGTTTTTGTGTTTTCGTGTACGCACAATACGCATGCCTAATATACCAAAAATATTATGTGTCTGCCCTAGGTGTGGCTGCGTGATAAGAGAGGTAAGTCGTGACACGATAAAGAAATAATAGCAATTAGTATAAGAAAGAATGGAAGTCTTAAGCAAAAGTTGTCTAATCCTAAAGAATAAAGTGTAATGTATATCTGATTAGCAAAGTTAGTCGTGATGCAAGAAATAATGATGGTAAGAAATAAGAAAACGAAAGAAAATCTTATGCAAATATATAAGGAATAAATAAAGATGTTGATTGATGTATTTCGATCAGACTAGTGTTGTGTAACGTATTGTTCTGTGATAATAGAAGTATTAAAATAAAAGACTTTGCTATGGAATACTTTTCCATACATGAAGACTAAAGTTGCTGATATATTTCAAAGATAGATTGATAGCTGTGTGAAAGTTATAAAATGATCCATTGGGTTACGAAATTTTAGGTTTGCTGAAAAGCATAGCTAAACACAATTTTTCTAATGTAATATTATGAAATATATTTTAACACTTTCACATAATAATTTTTTGAGTTTCAGCACTTTTTTGGAGTTACATAAGGGTAAAAATATTAAATAAAATTAAGAATTATAAATATATTTGTAATATTATTGAAAATGGATATATAGTGCCACGTAAGAGAAATTTTTCCAAAATTTTGGAAGTATTTGTGGCCGCCTTTCTCTTAAAACGCTGTGAATGTTGAGGTCCACGTTTTCTCTTTTATCGACGCGAGGTAGTCAACTGCCTTCACGCAAGTTTCATGGCATGAATACTATCATTATGAGTTGACGTAGTCCTTTAATGATCAATTTGTATTTGAAATAGCTGCTATGAAGAACTGTTATGTCTGCCATAATATAACCGAAGTATTAGTTTAAACATAACTAATTTGATATAATTTCAATACTTGGCATGAGTTGCATTCATCTTATCGATAATGAAGTGCTCAAGACTAAACTAAAAGCAATTATCAACTACACCTACCAACTCTATGCTGTAAGTCTTTAAAAAAGCACACATCACATTGCAGTGCGCAAAACGTTACATAGAGTTATCCAGGGCAGTGAATAATGAGACATTCGTTAAGCTAATCTGGGATTATTCAGACTGTTCAAGTGGGTAAACAATAAATTGGTAGAAACGTCATGCGTAATTATGGATTGATTAAAACATTCAAGAGCTTAGCTGGGATTCTATAGATGCATTTGTTGGAAGGTCTACAACTAAGTTGACTCCTAAATCTGAAACACTTTTGAGGATCTATAATTATATTTATCCTTATAATTTCCATTACAAAATTTTGATTTGCAAGAACAAAACCCTTAATCATATATTTATCTAGCCTCAGCCCAATACAATTTCGTACTATTTCGAGTACTCTAGATATATCACGCGCCCATCGCTAGACCCTGGTAAGGCCTAGTAAAAACTTTTCATAAGTTTTATGCGCCGCTGGCAAAAGAGAAGGAAAAACACATTTTGACAGACCAATACAAAGAGCTGGTTGGCTGGGAGGAGGCGGGAGGCGGGTGCTGGGAACAGTTGTAGTTTAGCTTTGGCTCGTGTCATGTGATGAGTGCTCCTACTTTTGACTGACTTAATGAGGCTGAGCACAGCATATGAAGTGTGTTTACTTACACGAAAAGTGCCGACCCGGCAATGTCAAGGCGCGCCCGAAGCTGTGAAGGTCCATTAGTGAGCGAAAGATGAGCAATGAGCCCGATGAACACGAGCTCGAGTCATAAGCAAAAGTATTTATGCACGTTGATGAAATTGTGGCCTGTCATGCGATTGAGGTTTAAATTTAGTTTGTAAATTCAATTAGCATTACAGTCGTGGTAGACTTTATGGTTAGGGTAGGCCCATATGAGAAAAAGAAAAAGAAATGAATGAGCATTTGAGTAGAATGAGAAAAGAAAGTAAAGGAATAGGAAAAGAAATGTGGATTGGACGGAATAGAAAATTAATTGGATATAAACTGAGGTAGATTTGTAAAAACAACGGAAAGGGATAAATTATAGATAAAATTAGATGCGGCATAGATAAAGAGAGTGTAAGTAGTTAACACAGAGTAAGGGGAATAGGTCTCTCGATGTGGGAACACGCATATGAATGGGGATAGGAAAAACGTCAACAGTATATAGGAAAATAATTAAGATAGGTATATTTATATAAAAAGTAAATATTGGGATTATTAAATATGTGGGTAAGAATAGAGGTATACAGATGAATAAAGGTACACAAAATAAATAATAGAATAACAAGAGCAAGTCATTAATTTGGTAAAATTAGTCAATGGCTAAGATATTGATCTAAATTTAATTTAAGTTTAATTTTTGTTTGTTTTCTATTATTTATTATTATTTGCATTCTAAAATGCAATTTTGTATATTCTAGATCAGATTTAATTGCTATACTACTATTTATAAATTAGTTGTTATGATAATTACTGGAGCTACGAGCAAGTATATAATATCAATTAATTTTGTTGAAATAAATAAAATATGTTTATTTCATAGGAATCGACTATACATTATTTATACAAATTTATTTTATTCTGATGCAAAATATGGAAAGCCAAAATATTAAGTGTATATATGTATATAAAAATATAAAGTGTATATATGTACATATGTATGTGTGATGCCCTTATTTGTTTACTAATTAATTTGGCAACCTTCATCAATTTAATCTAAATATTCCGATTAATTTACGACGAGTCCAATATATTTCTGGCATGTGTGTCCCACATTTTCGTACTAAATCTAACACACACATATATATATATATAGAGGGCATTTGCGTGTGTGTGGCCAGAGTTCATTAAAAATTCGTTTGCCACTTGTCGAATGTCTCGTTAAATGTGACTTAATCCAGTGCAACGTCAAAATTTGTCAGTTTTGAAAGGCTTAGCGCATAATTAATGTTATTTAAAGTTTTAAGTAAATATACGCCAAACACCTACATGCAAACACATGTATTCATCTGTGTGTCGATGACTGTGTGTGTGTGTGTGTGTGTCTATGGCCATAAACTTTCTAAATATGCTGCGGTCCCTATACCCTGTAGAGAAGCTGCTGATGCAGAGGTATATTGCGCTAAAAGGGTTAATTGGATTAAAGCGGGAATATAAAATATAACTGGATATGAGAGGATAGGCAATTCAATATTTTTACGTATCTAAATATGTATCTTAACAGTATTTAGCTATACGCTATATATATTTGGCTACCTATACGCTATTATATGTATTTACTTATTATTTATATTTATTACTATTTATATTGTTATTCAAAGTCTTTACAATAAAATTCTAGTTAATTTTATTCATCATGTTTAGTTTGTTTTTAAATTTAATTTAATTTTTTTTTTTTACTTCTGTTAAAGATAAAAATGTTCATTGCAAGCAGCATAAAATATTTATAGCGGATAAATTTCATTCTGGTAATTAAAAATAAATAAATATATTTATTACTCGCCAAATTAATATTATTATAATTAATTTGAATAATTTGTTTACTTTCCCTTAAGTACGAATGCTATAAATGATATTTTAAAATTTTTTTATTTTTCAAATTTATATTTGTATTATTTTTTTTATATCTGCTAAAGGCTTTATTCAATGCTAGCTTCATACTTTTCACGAATCTGCTGCTATCGTTTTCGCTTTGCCTTCTACTACTAAATTCTCTTCTCCTTCTTTTGACCACATTTCCGTTGAGATCGATTGCACTATACATAGCTAAGTATCAATGTTATAATTGCAAAGTATCGATAGTTAACTATACCGCCATCGCCTCATATTCTTATTGGCAACAGGTCGTTCAGCCCCATTACATTCATTTCATACCATTTCATTTTCATTCATTCCAGGGTATATGGGCCGTCTAGCATGTAGTCTCGCATGTCTCGCCTGTTGTTTTATGCTGTTTGTGTTGTTGGCTGTCAGAAATGTTATTCTTTGTGGATCTTTATGGGTCGTGCGGCGTTGTGTGTGTTCCGTTCCGTTCCGTTTCGTTTCGTTTCATTCTGCTTGCTTCCAAGCAAGTAATGATAAACACACATCTATATATACAAATTTATATGTGCGTATGTATGTAAATTCATTTTCGAATGTTTTTTGTTTGCCTGCACGATTATGTATATTTCAGTTTTATGCTTTTCCCAAATAAATTTGGATTTTATTTCTTTTCTTCTCTGCTCGGGCTGATGACGTAACAGGCGGTTGTTGTGAAATTATTTTATAATAATTCGATTTAAAATAATAAAAAATATTTATATGCATATTTTCCATGCTTTTGCATTCTGTTTTTCTTTCTTTCGTCTCGCCGTTTCTCTCTCTTTGATTTCATTAATTGCTGTCCAAATCATCGGAAATCAATTAAAAATTATTTATGCTCGCATAAAGGATTTCCAACTGTTGTTCCAATTGTTGTTATTGCCGTTGTTTTTGTTGCTATTGTTGTAGTATTGTCCATTGGCTGTTCAATTGGGCGACCGCAAATTGCATAATTTCAATTAGATTCGAGAGCGGGCGGAAAATGTTGTTACAGCGCGAAAATAGAGGAAATGGGTAGAACACATTTTCTATTATGCTCGATAATTACGCGACGGGCCAAATTTGAACAATCGACAAATGCGATTTGCTGTGTCATCATTTTAATTTAATTAATTATGACGCGACAATATCTGCCCGAAGCCATTTGAGCCATGGGACCCACAGACCCCACAGATACCTCGATGCACTGATGGGAGTTTCGGGTGAGCATAGATCTGAACAATTTGCATTTTGGCAATATGTATTTATTTATTTATTTTTTTTTTTTTGATAATCGTATTTCGATTATAATTGCTTGCTGTTAATATTTGTTTCATATTAACCATTTTTATAAAGCTGAGGACTTCTCTTTACTTTGTGGAATTATTCATTATAGTCCATTGACAACTCATAAAAATCCAATTTGTAAAAATCCCTTTGATATTTATTGATAGACACTTACTTAGTATTACATTTAACCGTTTACATGAATCAGGCTATAAATGCGCTCAGCTAAAGATCGATTTCGCTTTATATCTCCTGCAGTTATTCTGAAATGAGGGCTTTTTCTCTGAAGCTCTATCCCCCGATATGTGACTTTATATGAGTTTTAATCTATCACTCTTAATTTTTGGTCCATGTGTCTCTTATCTAACGCACTTTCTCTCACATTCTCTTCTCGGTGTTATTCTCGTTTTTTGTTTTGTTTTCAACCTCATGATGAGAGAGAGAGAAAAAGAAAGAAACAAAATCTTTCACTTTCTCTATCTCTGCCTTTCTCTCTTTTTGCTCTGCTTTGTCAGCATATCTCCCTCGGTTGTTGCTTCTTTTCTCTCATTCTATCTCTGTCTGCTTCCACCTTTCATCTTTTCTCTCAATCTATCTACCTGTTTTGTATATAAAGGCTAACTTTTATCGATCTCTTGGGATCGATTTTTGTATGATTTTATCTTCTTCTTTCTCTTTCTTAAGCTCTGTACTATCTGTTCACTCTCACTCTCTTTCTCTTCTTGTATCCTTTTGTCATCTCTCATAAATCTCATCTAAAGTCATCATATATACTGTTATAATGAAATATTCATAACTGTATTAAATTATTCAATTATTTTTTGAAACTAGAACTCCCCATCCATAGAGCATCGCATATAACTATATAACTTTATATATCTATATTTTTGTCTTAATTATGTAGGTGGCACGCAGGTATTCTATATTATAATGCACTGCCAACAACGACATTTCTGGCTAACCGCACATGACAAAACTTGTTGGCCATGTTCGTTGTGACCCAAACAGCAAAAACGACAACAACAACAACAACGAGTTTTGAGAGTAATAAACAAAGCCACAAATGCGTTTTGAGGCCGAACAAGTGACAGCAGCCATATCAAGGAGGGAGGTGGAGAGTGACAGATAGAGATGGCTATCTATATATACAGAGAGAGAGAGAGAGAGAGAGAGAGAGAGAGAGAGAGAGAGAGAGAGAGAGAGAGAGAGAGAGAGAGAGAGAGAGAGAGAGAGAGGGAGAGAGAGAGGTAGAGGGAGTGTTCGTAGAGAGAAAGCGCTATATCCTCTATGAGTGCTGCACTTCAGGACGAATGTGGGAATGAAGAGTGGATAGCGGAGTGGGGAGGGGCGGCTTACAAACTTTTTGGATGGGGCGTTTGGCACGCTTAATTAAAACGGGGCTCACGTAGACCCGAATCCAACCAAAATGCTGTCACTGTCAGTTTTTGGTCGAGAGCCGTTGCCGTTGCCGTTGCCGCCGCCGCCGCCGCCACCGCTTGGCTTCCACTTTGAGCCAAAGCTAATTTGGCCACTTTTATTTGGCAGAAGTCGAAAAAGAGGCAATGCGAAAAAAGGGAGGAAGGAAAAAGTGAGGCAAAATTGAGGAAAATGTTGCAAGTGTCAAAGTGCATGGGAAATGCATTGCGGCACATTAATTGCATAAATTTCGACGTTGCTTTGAACTGAATGCGGCGCAAATTAAAGAGCAAGCGAGACGGCGCACGGGCCGCGCGAGAGGCAGAAGTCATTAAATGTAGCTGCAGCACCTTTATAGTTGGTGCTGCCAGGCAGACTGCGGGTGGCAGTGGGCGTGGGCGTGGCCGTGGTCGTGGCGGGGTCGGGTGTGCCTTCTGTCATAATTTGATGCCTAACTGTGTCAGACGCTGGTCGGCTGCAGTTGCAAGTGCTCATGCATAACGCATTTTGGCTGCGCTGAAAAGTATGCTATGAAAATGCAACTCAGACCTGTTGCCCCACACCCACACCCACACACACACACACACACACACACACACTACACTCATGGAGAGGCACACGCACACAGTTCACTGGTTTTTGGGGCAGCGCTTTAAATCAGTTGCCATTTCATTAAAATGCACACAGGCAGCCGGCCTCTGCCTCTGTCTCTGCTCTCCTACTCTCTCTCTCTCTCAGACTCTCTCTATCTTTCTTTGTCTTTTATCCACCCACTCTAGCAGCGCTTTTTACCTTCAGTTTTAACGCTCGTTTGTTTTTTCTTCTTGTTTCAGCTTAAATTTACCGCTATGAAACAGCTTAATGCGCATCAGTTGCAAAAGCTTTGATGCAACTTTTTCATGGCTCGACGCAGCCTAACTTGATTTAAGTAAATGCCACAGTTTAATTAGTCTGGCAACGTCAAAAAAAATATCTGATGTTAAATAAGAGCAACAAATAGAAAAAAATGCAAAGTGTAATCAATCAAAGTGAATTAATAGATAAAATATGTAGATATGGATTTATTATTTTCAAAAATTCATATTGCTGAAAGGTTTTTTAATGTTTCAATTAAAGTCAATCATTTTTAATTTCAATTAACATATTTTGCGTAAATATTGAATTATTAAATAGGCCGACTATAATATTTGTGTGTGTTTGTGGGTGTGTTTTATGAAATAAGCCAATTTGTTTGCTATTAAATAAACGCATTTAAATTAAACAATCAGAAGACAACATGAAAAGAGCTTACTTTATCTTTATCAATATTATAACTAAATGGAAAATCCAAATCCAAAATAAATTGAAGCGAATATCCCCGCCTTCATATCGAAAAGCTGTCAAATTTACAGCACACTCAAATGGCAGACGCGTCGCAATCGAATGTTCCGAAATGGCCAACCACAAAGCACCAATAGCAGGGCCTCTCGCTCGCGCACACACACGATAAGCATTCAGAGTTTTTTGTTGTTGCTGCTGCCACTGTAAAGCTTTTGGTTGCCTCGCATAAATAACTGTAAAACGTAACGGAGCCAAAGTCGAAGTCTATGAAAACAAGAAGTAATGTGACGTCACACAAAATAACAGTTGCAGCCATGCTTACGGTTCTCGTTGTTGTTGTTGCTATTGCTGTGGTTGCATTTATTTTGAGTGGATTTATTTATTTGCTTTGCCACGAACAACAATAGCAACAGCAACAGCAAAAATTGGATAAAGCGCAATAAAACAACGCAAATCAACTAAAAAATGCGCTGCAATAAAAGAAGCAAGAACAGAACACAAAAAAAAAAAAAAAAAAAAAAAAAAAAATACCCAGCAGCACCCGCACAAGTTTTTATTTTATGCAAATGTAAGGTGTCCCAGGTGGGGAATGCACACGTATGCTACGATTCTGCATTGCTGCTGATGTGGCTGCCCCTGCCACGGCTGCTGCCTCTGTTGTTGCATTTGGCTGCTTTTTGCTCAACATTCAATAAAAGCAACAACAATAATGGTACAGGTGTGTGATGCGCGCAAGGTAATGGGAAGGGAAAGAAAGGGCGGGGGCAGCGGCCCTTGGGTTATGCTGTTGCTCTGTTGTTGTTTGTCTGCACGTCTGTGTCTCTGTTTGGCAAATGCCAACTTTATTAGGAATTTTGCAGCTGTTTGCGAGCGTGTGTATGAGTGTGTGTGTTGGTGTAGGTGAATGCAAGTCAAATAGATGAAAGCGGAAATCAAAGCCAGAGCCAAAGCTCATTGGCGCTGCTTGCATGCATATATCGCGTGTACGTGTGTGTGTGTGTGTTTTTAACTCAACTTATCCGTACAGCACATTTACGTGTAATATGCAGGAATGAATTTTTGTTTTTTTTTTTTTAGTTTCCGATTTCAGTTTTACTCAATGAAACGCAATGCCGCGTGCAACTGTGTGCGTGAGTGTGTGTGTACAGGTGTGGGAGAGACGAATAAAGGGAGAGAGTAAGCGAGAGCGAGTGCACAGTGCGCCTGTGCAATGGCTCTGCAGAGCGTAATTGCTGAGCGCAATTTCCCTATATATTGGCTGCTACAGCAGCTCACAGTGGTGGCACACATTAGTGTTAACAGCTGAAATGTAGGTTTAATGATCACATGGAAACCTGTTAGTTATTATTAAGGAATCGTATTGTTCAATTTGAATGTGTTGGATATGGATATGTATGTATGTATGGATATGTATATCCTACTAGATGCTCTTTTCTATTAGACTGCTTCAGTATTAGCGATTTCAAGGTCTAAATCATCCCACATATTACCCAAATTAATCACAATTTAGGCTTTTCTTTTGGTTTAGCAATGTTTTTACTTGGCCATTAAGCAAACAAAGCACAAAATGAACATTAGAAACATTAGCACATCATAAGCATAAATTTAACTGTGGCTCATAAAACAGTAAAGCTTCCAATTAATGGACGGCATTTAAGGCGCAATAAAGGCTCCCAAAGGGGCAACTGCCACACTCCCGCTCCCCCTTCGACCGTTAGCTACTCTCGCATGGGCACTACCAACCTGTCTAAGACAAAAAGCAAATTGTCCTTTATAATTGACCACAAGTGGGCGCTGTGGTCGTCGGGGGCGTGGCCACGACTGCCCGGACAATACGAATTGTAAATGGACAATTATTATTAACTGCAATAAATTTCACGCACGCACAATTTACATAGAGAAGCACGCGAGCGTGCAGAGGATTACAGTGTATGGTGTAAGAGAGAGTGAGAGAGAGAGGGTAGGTGAGTGCGGGGGTGGGGGGTAATGAAGCAAATGGGTGGCTGTTCGGTTGTTGTATTCATGTGGGAGTTGACGACACAATCTACATCACGTACAAATCGTTTAAGTGCAACACATAATTGTTCGAGGACCCCAAAACAGCCATTTTCGGATAGTATAATTGTGTTGAGCGTAGGTGTGCACGCGCGAGTGTGTGTGTGTGTGTGTGAGTGTTTGGTATTTAAGTGTGTGTTGGTGTGTGTCAATAGCAATTATGTGTGCAGCGTTTATAGAGATTGGGTGGAAAATACACTGAACATAACTGGAATTACCTTTACTTGTAAAAACAAAATAGTAATATTATTGATAATAATTAACTAATTAAATTTTACTATTAAATAAATAATAGAAATGTAAACAATTGTAATATAAAATAAAAAAATATAAATATAAAATATCTAATTATAAAAAGTATATATTTAATAGACATATTTGCTGAAGTTTATTAGCTTTAAATATTTGTCAAATTTAAACCAAAAAGAAATTGATTTTTCTTTTAAAATTCTTGCATGTATTTTTCAGTACTGCCATTTTCAGAGTGAAAAGGAAACAGAAAAAAAATTGAGATAAATAAATTGAAATTTACAAAATTTGAAAAGGATGCAGTTTTGTGCTTCAAATTATTATTTTAATTTATATCTACAATTAATCCTATCGTCCCAAAAATATAAAAGTATTGAATACTTCAAATAAACCTGTTGGCCAATGAATTACCGTAGATTTTTACTACCTTACGTTATTCCTATGCCTCGCTTAAACTACATTATTTTTTTCAGTGTTTTAGATCCAGGTAAGTGTTTTTTTTTTTTTTTTTTTTTTTTTTGTGTTTGCGTCTGGACTAAAACTTTCGGCTTGACAAGCTCCACTTAAGCTGCCACAAACAATGCGCAAAGAATTGAAAAGTAATTTCGACGCACAACTAACCAGAATTTCCCTTCATTCCCAACTATGTGTGTGTGTGCTTGTGTGCGTGAAGGCCCACGCTTCAAATCGATGTCATTGTTTATGTTCGGCAGGGCTTTGCCAAAACAATGGGTATTCAATAAATATTATTATTATTATTTTTCTTTTTTTTTCTCAGTCCTCACAAATTGAGTGAGGTTTGGCTCTAATTTTATGTATATATATGTGTTGTTAAAGTACTATATGTGATTGTACAGTTTCTACACTTAATAAACCAAAATTCAAAAAAAAAAAAAAAAAAAAATTGTTTATGTTGTTGCTGTTGTTGCTACTTAGTTGTGCATTGTCCATTAGCGCGTTGTTTAATTGAATTGTAGCAATTAAAGTGCTTCAATTGATTTTAATCGAAAATTGCGCTCATTGTTGACAACTGTTGTTGTTGTTGCTTTCTCGCTCGCTCTGTGAGTGGTTGGTGCCGCTAAGTACAGTTGGCATTGCATACCAGTCGGCGCTTTGGCAGTTACCGTTAATTGCATGACAAGTAGCGCTTCATTAACGCTGCCCATTCAAATGCCGAAAAGGAAATGTGCAATAATGTGCCCAAAGCCTTGAGGTCAACAACAGCAGCAGCAACAACAGAAACAACAGCAACAACATGAGCGATACGCACATTGCTGTAGCCAAAGCTCAACAGGCTGCTTTTTCGTTTTTCTGCTCGCACACAACACGAAAAGAAATTTCCCCAACACAGAGCGTAAAAGTACCAACCGGCGGCCACTCGCTCCACTCACTCGCTCGCTTGCTCTCTCTCTCTCTCTCTCTCTCTCTGCCGGGCTGTCTTGCTCACTGCTCGCTGCTTGCTGTTCGCTGCATAACTGCCGTTATGCTGTCGCTGGGTGATATTTGGCTGTCGCCGCGACTGCCGCAACATGCGCTCAGCATTCAGTACGCAACGAACTTTGCAAGCAAACGGTTGTCGATGCTCTCGTCGTAGCCAATAGGAATCGCACGCGTCGTCGCTGCCACGTGAATTTCAACAGGGAAAAAGGAACCCAAAAATAAGCACGCGCGCGTTACACATGTGCGCGCCTGCATGTGTGTGTGTATGTGTGAGTGACTGTGTCGGTGCGTGTGTGCGTGCATTTATTTATAAGCAGCGGCCAATGTAAAAGTGTACAACAAAGTTGAGAAAGATATAGAAAGCAGAAAATAATCCAAAATCTATAAATAAACCAGGCGGCTGCAGTTGACAAAAACAGCAGAAACACAAGAGATTCGAAATTAAGCGAAATGAAAGCGAAATTCAAATTCGAACAGCTGCTGGCAGCGATGCTCTGCTCGCTGCTTGCGTTTGCCGTCGCTGCTGCATCCGAAGCACAGTCCGGCAACAGCTACGGTGCATCCTTCATATCAAATCCGGCTATATACGCCTATACCGTTTCCAATCAGCAGCAGCAACAACAACAACAACAACAGCAACAACAAAGACAAAATCTCGACAGTCAAAACTTCATAAACTTCGACACTGGCAATTCGAATGCAAATGTAAATGGCAATTACCGCAATTACTACTACACGGATTCCAATGCCACGCCCACGCAGAATACGCCAGCCGTCAGCGCAGCCCCGGCCGCAGCCACGCAGCCAGCCCCCCTAACGGGCTGCACTCTGGACCGCCTGGCCGTCTATAAGGTCGTCCTGCACACCTATTGGACGCGCGAACTCTTCCCCAAGCACTATCCGGACTGGCGGCCCACTGCCCAGTGGACCAAGACCCTAGGTAAGAGCGGCCAGAGTTTATGTTTTCATTTCTCCTCGTTGAGCGCAATTTTTGCTTTGCTAAAAAGTTTCCCTTGTCCTCGTCATAGAAGATAAAACATAGACACACCTGAAAAAACATGTGGAAATTTAATCATTATGAAGTTTCGTTTGGTTCTTCAGCTGGAATAGTTTTGTATCGATTCATTTTTAGCTCTCGAGTAATTTAAAATGTGTAAAACGGGTATATTGGTGGGACATCGGTGGAAAATTTACCACAAAATTTTAATTAGGTTTACAGGAGGCTTTTACCAATTTAGGGAAATATTATTGAACAATTAAAATGAATAATATATATTTTGGACGTGCATTTTATGAGATAATGCAGATAATGTGTGAATCAAAATAAAATGTGAATATTATCTGTCTGAAAGGAATATGTATAGTATTCTTCTATGTAGTGTAGTATTTCCACTATGAAAATAACTTAAAAAAAGAATTTTATTTTTAGCTAAATTCGTATTAAAATTAAAATGTTTTGATTAAATTATTATTAATTTTGTATGTATTTTATATTTTAAAATGTATTTTAATTATATATTATATTTGTATTTTATGATTTATAGCTTATATTTCATATTTTATATTTTATACACAAAATAAAAAAAATGCATATTATTTTCAGAAAAATGATATATTTCCTAAAATAAAAGTACATATAAAAAGACTTGAATACCTTAGATCAATACTACACTTCGCGTCATCAGGTTAGCGCCCCCCCTTACACTCATTTTCTTTTACGTTTTTCTCTTTGCCTATTGCACGTAACTTCTTGGTTTTTTTTTTATTTCATTATCATCATATGAGATGTCTCTCATACCAAAAAAATGCGCGAGTGAAAACCCGTTATGTTTTATTTTCTATCCTTCTCTATTTTCGCAAAAAATGTGTGCACTTATTTTGCGTCATCAGATTAGCGCCCCCAAATGCAATTGTAATTATCTTGCTTATTTTGGCAATTACACTCACCAAATTTTTTGTGAAGCTCAAAGTATTCAATATATTTATAGTATGGGTAAAGAAACAGTTTTATCTTTGGTTAAAAATCAAAGATTGAGGCATACTTTGAATCTAGACTATGCAACCATAAAATTGCTGAAAAATCAGGAAAAAACACAAAACTAAGTAGCAATTTTCTTACAAATAGGGAAAACTATGGAAAAAACTATATAAGCGGCAATAATCAAGTGATTTCAGAAGGAAATAGAAGAGCATTAGTTCGAGAAGCTTCGAATTCCCACGAATCGACCACCAAGATTAGAGTTAAAATCAGTGTTAAGACGAGCTTATCAACGGTCTAAAGAGCAATTAAGAAAGTTAATTACTTAAAGAAACAGAATGTAAAAAAAAAGTCACCAGTCGATATGCTGAGAAAAGAAATACGCATTAATTTTGGCCGGGCGAACATGACGTGGCCTATCCAATGGCAGCATGTTGGCTTTTCTGATGAGAAAAATTGAATTTGGAAGGAACTGATGGCTATAATTATTATATCCATGACCTACGCATAGAAGAACATTATTTGGAACGGTTTCCAAGCCGTTGCGGCGGGGGGGTGGTGTGGCATTGATGTAGGGTGCAATATCTTACTACAGCGCTTGTAAGCTTCAATTTTTGACATCGCGCATGAACGCATAGGACCATAATATCGTGTTTAAAACTGCTGTTCCGCATTTCTATAACCTGTCTGAAAACCGGCATTAGATTTTCCAGCTTGATAATGCCCCAATTCAGACCGCCCGATTCCTGAAGTCCTGGATTCAGGGCCAAAAATTGATCTCATGGAGTGGCCACCATACTCACTCGACCTTAATATCATTGGAAACGTCTGGGGATGGTTGGTCAGGAAAGTATATGAGTCCGGAAAGCATTATAGTACAAAGACAGAGTTAATCGAAGGTACTGAACACGCTTAGTCAACCATATCCTTGAATAATATTGAACAACTTTATAATTCCATTTCTAATCGAATTTTTTAAGTAATTTCAAACAAAAAACGGCACTACGCACTACTAATATTACTTAAAAATAACAATAGCTTAAAATACAGGTGTTATTTTTGGTAATTGGCTTAAATAAATTGAATTTAATGCAGGGGGCGCTAATCTGATGACCAAATTTTTGTTACATATTTTTTGTACATTTTACAAAAAAAATTATTAAAAAATAATCCTTATTGTTACAGTAGCCATTCTTTTTGTATTTTAAAGAGAAATAAATGGAGTATAATATAAAAAAATTTCAAAGATGGAGCTCTGATGGTTTAGATTTTATTTAGCTTTGAGGTTGACTGTAAAGGGGGGCGCTAACCTGATGACGCGCAGTGTATTTACTTAGTATTTTATTTATTTTAGCAATAACATTTTCTATTTTAATTTTTGTTTTCCATTTCTTGTCCTTCAGAATTGATTCCGACTCTAAATTACAATTTAATATACTCCTTACTTTTCCAATATTATATATTTTAAATACATTAATTAAATTAAGTATCTCATGCATTAAATACATTTTATTTAATATTAATATGTTTGTTGTTGTTTAAATATTTAAAAGCGTTATAGATGTTTTTGAGTTACGATTTTCTTTCTAAGGTCTATTCGTAATTGATATTGAATTTAGTCAAATATTTAGTAATCATGTTGACACAAGATTGCAAATGATTGTTTTTTTTGTATTTCATATTTTCACGAATAACAAAGCAATAAATAAAATAAATTTAATTTTTTACCAGTTTCTCGTATATAATCATATATAAGGGTATAATCAAGAGTTTAATCAGTTGAATTTATTGGCCACGCTTAACTGAGAATCTAACTGTTTGCTCTATAGCATTGGGGACTGATAAAAATCTTATAAAAATTTGCCAAGTTGGCAAAAACAGAACAACAACAACAACAACAAACAATAACAAAGCAGGAAGAGAAAAAAAAGTTAAGACTAATTTGTCACAATGCTCGCAACTTGGCAGACATATAAAAATAAATCGAAAAGCAATTTCGCAGCCCAAAATATTTGGTTGTATTTGTTGCTGTCGCTGTTGTCGTTGTTGTTGTTGCTTATATTGTTGTTGGGTTAAGTAGATAGATATAGAGGCTTGGCCCAAATAGATGAGATACAGATATAAACACAGATAGCACACACATTGGGGCAGGGTTTCGAAGGGAGTCCTTGGCCGCATTGGCATGTCGCTAGTCTTATCATGTTTTTGCAGATTTAGCTGTCAATTTATAGCACACACACACACACAAACTTGGAGCATAAAGGAGTGAGCGAGAGTGGGTGGCTGACAGAGAGAGAGAGATAGAGAGAGATGCATAGCACCAAGGAGGGAGCGCGAGGGAACGGCAATGCGAGAGTAGACAAGTAAATCTGACAGCCAAACAAGCGTTGCCTTTTGCCGTAGCATACTTTCAGTCACACCCACACATACACGCATACACGCATACACCCGCACAGCCATAAAAAAGGATAAGACTAGCGCCTAAGAAATGCGATTTGTACGTGCTTAGGCGCTGTATGTATGCCTCAGCGTTGAGCAGAACCAAAAGGAAAGTAGAACGAGAAACAAAAGGAACATACATAATGAAGTTGAATTACTCTAACTTTTAGTTCATGAACATAGATCTATCTACACATAACTTATAAGTTGTTTTTGATACAGTAATCACACCTGGGCTTTATGTTTTATAGAAATTTATCTGATCAAAATCCGCCATTTTGCAGATTTATTTTGACAAGATAAATATATATGTATAACGATTTTATCAATATCATATTAGGCTACATAATTAGTTTCTGCTGAAGATAATGTAATTGACAAAAAAAAAAAAAAAAATAAATAAATAAATAAAAATATTAATATAATCGTTAAAGAATTCTATCACATTATATCATAATACTTTCTAAAACTCTTATGATTATACGACACATATATCTAATCAATTTATCTTAACATATATTTTGTACACATTCTCTGCTCCATTTTTGTCAAATGATAATTAAATTTATTTTTATAAGACACGCCTAACGTATATCTGGTTCATGCTAAAAATATCTTCGACCTTCGACCGTTACATCATTCTTCACACAGTGAACATGCCCTAGGGACAAAGCATGAGCGCAGCGAGAAATTGGATAAAGTTGTTGCTCAAAAGCTACTCTTGTGCTGCTTCTTTTCAATTATTGTTGTTGTTGTTTTTCCTCTCCTTCTTCTTCTTCCTCTTCTTGTTCTTCTACTTCTTCTTCTGTCTCATGCTCATCTTGTTGGGGCTCTGCTGAGTTTTGATGTTTTGATTTTTGCGCTGTTGCACTTCAGTTGAGTCTTTTTTTTTTTTTTTTTTTTTTTATAATACTTTTGTTTATTTATGATTTTGTTTGCCAGATTATAATCTGAGCATTACAAACGGTAAACAATGCATCAAGAACTAAACTTAAACTATATGTAAAATATGCGAAAACTTCGACTAGAAACTCTGTCAAGTTTATTTAAGTATCATTATTCTCAGAACTACTTTAAAGTCGTTTCTAATTAAATGCAGCATTGCTGAGTGCTCTCCCTCTCCTTCTTTCTCCGTCCTCTCACTCTTCTCTCGCATTTGCGGTTTATTTTCAGACTTAGAACGTCCTCCCTCTCCCTTCCCCTTCTCCCACATTCTCTCTCCTTTTGTCTGTGTTGTTTATTGTGTCGACGCTGTAATTTATAGTATTCACCAATTGGAAAACATTGCGTATACGTGATTTATACGCAACTCGTGCTAGTTGTGTGTCCACAGATTTACAGTCCGTACTCTCCGCTGGCCGTAACTAACCGATATAATGCGTATAATGCGCTTCTTATGCTTAAAATATTGACTGGACAATTTCGAGCATTGCGAGCGATAAATTTTTGATGCTTTTCGTTGAAAAGTTTTCCAACTTTCATTCCTTTCTTTTCATGTGAATTGCTAATAAATAAAAAATTTTACACCCACTCAATCTTTTATTTGTGCCTAGCTTTATATAGACTTTATTTTCGCTTTATTTATTTGAAATTTATTTGGTCTTAAAAAAATCGCTAATAAAGTTAGCGTGAATGGCATAAAAAATTTATGGGAAAACGCAATAAAATCCTTATGTGTAAAACCTGATCCGTGAACAAATTTCGCAGGTACTACAGACTGATCAAACATGTAATGTAAACATCAAATATATGTAATTTTAGCTGAAAAACTCATATAAATCTTATATGTAATAATAAAAATAATATTGATATTTGGTCTCCGATATTGTTTCTTCTTTTTGAAATTCTCTTTTTTGCAATATATACTAAGCAAAAGCGTGTATTTTTTTTCATAGTCTTTCAAGGAAAAAAAATCCAAATTTATTTGACTCAGGTTTTATATAGTAGTATAGTATTATATATGAAAATGAATCTGTAAACAATATCAATTAAACAGCTTACCCTCATTCGAATAGGAGGACTTTGAAGCAAATCACAATTAAAATTTCCGCTTTATTAAGGAGCCAAATAAACGACGTACAAAATGTATTAAAAATATAATCATTAATTATTTTTTAAATAATATATTTAATATATAAGAAATTCAAATTTAAGTAAAGATTAAAAATTAAGATGTGAGAATGAGAAACCAGCTTTGTATATATAGTTTTGGTCTTGTGAACAAGCAAATAGAAGGTTTTCAAGTAGATAAGGAAAGTTATGTCATGCTTAAAGAGCGAAGAAGCAAAACGGAAATCTTTAAGTTAAACAAATATGCTGCTATGCTGCTGAGCATCCTGAAGTATTTTCGCAGGATTCTCGTTTACATGCAACGCGCATATTTGTCAATAAATATGCGTAGCAGTTCATGCAGTGCATCAAATATTTAGAGGAACTGTTTTTGTTGCTCAACAGGCTCCGAGGCGGCGTTTAGAAACGCCCAAAGGCAGCCCGGGAAGCTGGAAGCACAAAAACCAGTTGAATTAGTAGAAGCTGCACTTGGGATAGCTGGCAGACAGCTTCCTGCTGCCTGTCATATCCTGTTTATGGATACATACATATCTATATAGCTATGTATGTATGTATAAATTTCAGCATCCGTTACATTTCAACTGGCGAGCAATGAGCTAGCACAGCAGCGGGACAACAAGGAAAGAAAGTGCTCTGGGAGCTGCAGTTGCAGTTGCAGCTGCTCTTGTTTTACTTTTCTTGCCCTGGGCTCGACCAGGGCGTGGGCGTGGGCGTGGGCGTGTGCTCTGCAAATTTATTATGAATGTTGAAAAACAAGCAGCGACAACAGCAAATGCATTTCTTGTGCCTTTTGTGCCAAGTCATGGCACCCAAGACGACGAAGTCGCCGACCGGCTTGTCCTTTGCACCCGCGCTCGTATTCCCAGCGAGTTGTTAAATTTCATTTGGTGACATTGCCCGCTGCCCGCTGCCCGCTGCCCGCTGCCCGCTGCCTGCTGCCCGGGCGCCGCTGTTTTGGCCAACTTGCAGCTTGTTTTTATCGCAAATTGAAACCAAAATAAAGTTTTTTGCCTCCATGGAACCCAACTAGCCGCCGAACCCGAACGCAATTCGGACACATTGCGCCAGTTGCAATGCCAACGACATATTTTTCCAGTACCCGCTAAAGCATGAAGTTTATAATGGGGTATATTCGCTATAAGCGTGGGCCGGCATACGCCATAGAAACTATTGGTTTAAAGCTAAATAGTAGAGGAAATGTGCAGTAGTTTTTGAGCATATTTTTATGTATATATCTGAAAAGCTCAAAAGCTCTTTAAGCAAGTTAACAGAAGAGATTTCTATAAGAGTAGTAGATTTTTATCAAAAGAGAGGTAGAAATAGATCCTTTGGAATTGAGAGATATCCTATATAAGATGGAAGAGGAAAAGAAGGCAATAATTAAACGGAAGATCTAATAGTATTATTGCATTTCTAATCTGACTACTACAATTGTGATTTAAAAATAATCCAAATGTTTTTAACAAATGATAAGGATAAGGAATAAATATAGATTGAATATGAATTAAAAACAAAAGATGTGAGGCCATAAATAAAATCATGCTCTTTATTGTATAAACAATAAAATATATTATGATTTACAATTTTATAATTAATCAGGAGAAACACTAATAATGCAAGCATAGTTGATTCAGTCAGCTTTTAATGATCACTAGCTGATAAGGATTTATTCCTTATATTATTGCATCTTCTGCTCCATCTAGGATATGTCTTAGTTGTGTGGTTCTTGACTATCTGCCAAGTATCTCATATTTTTATTTTATTATTTTTTTCGCTTTGAAGCTATTTGCTTTTTGTGCTGGATACTTTTTGGCCCGAATGGGGCATTCAACACTTTTTGTTTAGCGCAAGTTCTGTGAAAATAAATAAAATTTTTTCTCTATTTCGCCAGTTTTATTGCGTTGCCAGTGCTTTTTGTTTCTCAATTCTCTAGTGCTTTCGCCAGGATATGCTCGCTGCGCCTTTCCCTGCTTGCAGCCTTGATTGTGCCGCTTCAAATGAAATGCTGCCCGCTCGCAAGTGCATTTCAAATCGAGCCACTCGAACAAAAACTTTGATTTCTAGAGGGGACAAACAGCGCTTTGTGTCCTTTGCTAAATGTAAATTGTGCAGCCCTGCCTATCCGCCTATCTGTGTTAGGCAGCCAATGCTAATGCGAATGAGTGCTTCAATAAAACTAGATGGTAAATAACAAGAATTGCCTGTGTCCGTGGGCATAAACGAGGACAAGCTTCTTTGGCCTTGAAGAGCTTGAAGTAGGCCGTAATTCCTTTTGACATTTTACTGCAGCTACCACGTGCCCCTGGCTGCCTGCGCGTTGCGTTAATTGCCTGCGTGTCCTGGCCATGATCCTGTTGGGCCGTGGCCTCTGGGATGTGCGTGCTCCTGTAGTTGGTGTTAAATGTTGAGCCTGCGGCTTTTTCACGCCTCCTTTTTTCATTGTTCCAAGCAAGCTTCCTTACACCAACACCAACACCAACACCGGCCCACCTCCGCCCCGTCCTCTTGCCGACCCTAAGCCACCTAGTTACGCAAATGAAATGCCAAAACTGTTTGTTGCTTTTGGCTGCAAATGAATTATAAAAAGCTTTTGCCAGTTCCGCAGCTCTATATGTGTGCTTCATAAATATAACATGCGCCTAATTCCCACCCACAGTCTGAGCATGTGTGCGTGCGTGTGTGTGTTATATTTTATGCACCCCCAAAGGCACATATTCAGCCGGCAGCACTCTAGCTGCTGCTCTTCAGTCTGGCCTGGGCCATGTCATTGCACCTTTTGCTCTTGTTGCTGGCAAAGTTTTGCGTTTCGTCTCGTAACAAACTTTAAATGTTTGCAATTTTTTACACGCACTCAGCGCACAAAAAGGACGAGCGAAACATGAGACAAAGAGGAAATCATAAGGCGCTTGTCTGCTTCGCCCAATCAAACTCGGTGGAAAACTACAATAGCAATCAATTTGTGCATGTGTGTGCGTGTGTGTGAGTGCGTCTGGGTAGAGAACTGCTGTAATGCTCTTTCCGTAGGAATAACTTTTTGATTCATATAACTCGAGCATTCATGGGTAGGTCATACTTTTCTTCTAAATAAGTCAGCAAAAGCTAAACTCATGCTATGCCAAGGCAAAACATAAGAGAGGCAAATAATTTGTTATTTCGTGACCTTAGATTCGATTGCCCTCAGGACGACTTCGGGGGCTTTGGGTTCAAGGTAAAGTGAAATTAATTCTAAAAATAAATTGATTAACTTTTTATGGCTATTCAGCTAGACTGGCTGCCAGCTCTAATTTCTGCTAAGCAGCTTAATTTTGTTTGAGTTGAATTGTTTATCAATACTTAAATAAGAAGTGTATAATATTTATATTGATTTATAAATTTATATTAAATATTAACAAAGGGAATTGTTTGCTTTATTTGAGATAAAAAAGTATTTGTCTATCTGATATCTCAATATATACAGGTAAAAGTTGAACTGTGTTAACACTGTGTTAACATTTCTAAAACGCCATTAGCATTATGTTATGTTATATGATGTAAAAATGCTAAATATATTGCTACTCAACATATATCGACTTAATACTTAACTTTATGTTAAGGGGTGTTAACACTTGTGAGCTGCCATTAACAGAATGTTAGATTAGAATGTTAGGAAACATTTTCAACTATGTATATAAAGTGATAATAATACATATTAAAAATGATATATAATTTTTCTGTATATTAAAATACAATTTAATCGACATAGCCACAAAAAGGTTTTTTAAAGTAAGGAATATAATAATTTGCTCGAATTATACTTGAATTTTGCCTATAAAAAATATTTTCCTTAGTTAAATTAATCTTGCGCAAGCTATAAATAATAACAGAAACGAGAAAGCAACTCAAAATAAACAAAATATTTCTCGTACGAAGACAATAAAAAATATGAATTTATTTCAATGCGCTGATTACTCTCTGACTCTCTGCAGATGGTCTGCATCTCTGGGGATTTTAGTGTGCGTAGCAAACGTCATTACAAATTCATAATGCTCGCAGTAGTATACCTGTAATATGTGTGTGTGGGTGTGTGTTTATGTGCGTGTTAGCCAAGACGCACTGCTAAAATCATAGCACACAACCTTGTGCGCTGCAGCATAAGTACATTAATAATAAATGTAAATTTGCTGCTTCATTTTTGCTCTCTCTTTGTTAGCCATTCCAGCTTTGGCTTTATGGCGGGGCGTTGTCTTGCCACTTGCAGCTACTTGGCCAACTCTGCTCGCGCTCCGAGGTGTTGTAATTAGAAGCAACCGCTGCTTAACTTTCCGTCGCGCCTTTGATATGCTTAGCTGGACGTTGGCTTTCGAATGGCCACGCCTTGTTATGACTTACGCCCCTTCCGGCCCACTCCCTCGCTTACGCGCTTGCCCAGCTCCAGTTTCCGCTTCTGTAAGCTGAGCCGCGTTTTGCAATTTTTACTTGTCGTCCTTGGTAAATCACAGCGCACACTGGGATCGGCCAAAACAAATTTGTTGTACCACATTTTTTTCTTTTCGTAGGGTTCTTGTATGGCCACTAGCCTGACAGAGGGTACATCAGTTTTGTCATTCAATATAAGCCTGAAGTAGCTGAGTTATAAATAGAACTATGTCAAACGGGAACTGTACTTTGTGAGAGTATTAAGACTATCAGAATGGTATACGTTCCATTTAAAAGTTTCATTGAAGGAATCAATACTGTAGTCATGCTAAAAAGAGTAAATATGTAAAATAATATATAAATGCATGCAACGTCCTTTGACTGCAAGGATATTACGTCTTCGACCCAAGTTTCCCGACCAAGTTTTTCTTTTTACTTTTTCTTCAATTTCTACTTCTTCTCTATGCTGCGCATTTACGTGCATGAATAAATTTTGTTGTTGTTGTTGCTGTTGCTTGTCTTTTATGTCTACACATTTTGTGCTTTGTCAAATTCGTGTCATTATTCATTCATACATGATTAGGCAACAGAACAGAGCACAAAATACAACAACACAAAACAGACAACAGACAACAGACAACAGAAAACAGGCAACAGCAAACAGCGCACAGGTTTTGAATTACACGCTGCCAAGGAGCGTTGGACTCTGGGGTGTTGCCAGCGCATCCAGCCCCACCCTACCACCCCTGCTCCCCTGCCGAAACGCCCTGATGGATAGTCGGCGGCGATGTTGCTGTCTGCTCGCAGACGACAGGCGTGGCGGCATTGCCAAATGGAAATTAATGAATGAAATTTGATATACTGTCAGTTATCCAACACTGGCTGGCGACGCAACCGCTGCCGATGCCGATGCCGATGCCAGGGCTACCAGCCGCATCAGCATATAATTTAATTTATGCGCACGTGCTACGCATATAGCGGAAGGCTCAGCTTATTTTAATGCGGCATTTGAGCGCTTTAATTTGCCATCAATTTAAAATCGTTCTCTTTATATGTATACATACACATCTATTTATCTGACATACATACATATATGTATATTCAATTAATTATATTTACTTGTTAATTAAAAAAAAAAAAACATGCGAAGAGCTGACAAAAAATGAATAAACAACAATAAAAAAATAAAAAATAAATTTGTAAAAATAAAATAAACACATATAAATATAAATACATATAAAAAACGTTTACACACTTAACTCTTTTTTTCGCTTTCCGTTACGCAAATTGGCATAAATTAGCCGCGCTAATTACAAATAAATTGCGTAATTTGTTTTTGTAACACAGGCAACAACAACAACAACAACGACAGAAGAATCAGCAACAACAAATGGAGGCAATTATTGTTGTAATGTGATTACATTATCTATATGATTACAATTTAATTATACCTCAGATGTGATGAGCTGAATTTTCCGGAGTGTTTAAATTTACAATAATATTTTTGGAATGCATATTTCTATATATTTTTATAGATTAGAGCTAAAATAATAAATAATACATTTTTAAATTAGTAGTTTCAAATATCCGCTTACTTTCAATTTAAACATTTAATGTAATATTGAAAGCGGTTTGTAGCGGAGGCTTCGTAGATAAGTCTGAGAGTAAAACTAAGATTACATCGAAGCATTAAGCAGTTAATAACATGACTGACAATGCGGGGGCTTAGCAGCTGCTGTTAACTTCCATCCATGGAATCTAAAATTAACATAAGCTAAAGAAAACTGTTATTATTATTATATACTGTATGTTCTTTAGGCCTTAGTTTTTTGCACTTTTTAAATTAGAAATATTATTTTCATTAAATTTAAAAAACAAAAACTAGTTATATTAAAAATGTCTGTAATATAAGCAACATTAATCAGGCTTCTATTTCGAAATTCAAAATCTCGTTTGCTTGGCAAATAACTCGCTAAATAGTTGATTGGGATAATACGAATCTCATGTAAATAACTTTCCTTTAGGCTCTACTCGCTATGCTCTAGGTGTTTCCAAGGGTTCCATTTTTGCACAATTTTATTTTTGTTAAAGACCGAAAATGTAATTTGTTTCAACTATATTTTGTCATCCTTTTCTTATTTCTTTATGTTTTTCAATCTCAGTGATTTATACATTTCTAATTGTATTGAGCTAATTTCTTAAGAGGAGTACTAAATTATAGAATATCTATAAGTATTAATTAAATAAATCTTATAGTTTGCTTTTGGCATTATATATTTTAATTTGTTGACTCCTTTTGTTTACTTAGATTTAAAAAAAATTGTTCCCACAAAAATTTTTTTTGTTAGTTTTGCCTGTAATAAATTCAAAGTTTTTTGTCTTTCATAACAAATAAAAAGTCAATTTAAATAAAGTAAGATAAGCTATACAAAAACTATTGATCATTGAACACCCAATAAAAAACAGAGCTTCTATGAAAGATCCGAATGAAACTGTATTTTATATACAATAATAATAAATAAATGTTTGTAAATTATGTAAGTTATGCACATATGTATGGATATGTGTTTGTCAAAGCTCGCATATAACTGTTAGCCGTGGCATTCATTGATGTGAAAAAAAAAACTTTATAAAGAGGATCCTCTCCAATTGTAAATGAATTCGTTGCAGAATCGACAAAATCGGTTGGTCTCAGACTTTTTTGCAATATCGAGAAACGGTGAATAGTTATTAGAGAGCTATGATATATAGTACAAATATACATATATAGTATAAATATATATAAATAATATTTGTATTGCATAAATGCTTTTATTATTATTGATACTGACTAATATATATTTTTAAAATTTGAATTGATTAAGCAGTCGTTAATCTACTAGTACTTCTTTCTTTCCATACTATTCATTCATTTAATTTTTTTTAAATCAAACCCTTACTTATAAATAGATTTTTATCTAGCCGTAGAGCTTCCACTGTCTCTCATTGTCTGTATTACCCCATTTATTTTATCTATCGCACACAATTTCACCTTTATTTTATTGTGGAGCATAAAAATCATGACATTTTAATTGCAATATTTATGACAAAAATTCCACAAAAAAAAAGCAAAAAACAAAAAAACACCAACAACAAAAACAACACTGTGGCAGCTGGTGCTTAAGCGAAAAAGTCTGATTCTGATTCTGATTCTGATTTAAATGTTATATTTACACAGTTCTTGTTTTTGTTATTTATGCTATTGACTGTGTTTGCGTGTATATGAGTGTGTGTGCTTGTGCGTGTGTGTGTATTTGCGTGCGCATGTTTATTTTTTGTAATTTTATTTGTATTTAATGCTCGGCGCTTAAAAGTAGGCTACAGGCAGAATACAAATATATATATATATAAGCCGTTGCGAATGGAAATCCATTTGAATTCCGAAAGATCCTAATTAAGTGTCGCCCATAAATCATGAATTCTACAAAGCGCCTCATTAATAATGCATTTGCATGCGGCAGACAAATGAAACCCGAATCGAACAACTCCTTTCTTTTCTCCTTTCTCTTGTCGTTGGGGTTATTTATGAGGGCAAGCCTCTCCCTTCGTCTACCAAATCGGCCGAGATCCCAGAAACTTTTGACCACACAAACTGCCTAAATGCTCGCCATATAAAAAAATCTGGCCAAGATATTCTGGAGTTGGCTTTTGAGTTATGCCGGGGCCACAAGTTACAGTTGCTGCTAATGGCAGCCTAATTATGCTGACCACAACGAATGCGACCGCACACACACACACACACACATGCACACGCACACGCGCACACTCACGCCCTTTGTAACCCCTTCTGGTACTTTTTTCTCGTGTCTCTGCCCTTGTCTGGGGCATAAATTTATGCTCATTGCTTTTTCCGGGCAACTTTAAGACGCGCGCACCTTTTGGACTACATAAATCTTGGCCAGGTGGGTGCGTTTTGTGTGTGGGCGTGAACCTCACGCCCCCTGCGCGCCCCTGCCGCCCCCTCCGCTTTATGCGGCAGACAAGGCGCAGACAACATGCGTGTGGCAAAGCCAACGCGACGCACAAAACTTTGTCTGCCTTTGCTTAATGCGCTCTGATTGTCTGGGTGTGCATGTGTGTGTGTGTGTGTGGGTGCGACTCTGTTTGTGTCTGTGTTTCGCTTGCGCCCTACGGCTGGCTCTTCTATGCGAAATGTCTACAAATTATAGCTCAGTTGCTGCTTATTTGGGCCTTTATCGGAGCAGAAGAAGCAGAAGTAGAAGAAGAAGGGGAGCAGAATAAACCCCGACCAAGTGGGTATTACAAGTTTCGGCTCAAGTTAATGCGAGCTGTGAATCTCTCATTCATCGGAACAGCTTACTCGACTTGAGTTTTAGGCTCTGTTACAGTTGCGGCAAACAGTTTCGAGTTCGCTCTTCGCTAGCAATTCCACCGACCAAGAGCTTCGTTTCATCATAGTTGCAAAGTAATTTTAGTGCTTTGCCGTTAAATTATTTTAGCACTTATGGCAGCTCAGATAATAGCATAAACTTAACTACACAAATATTGTTGTGGTAGATGAATGAGTTATGAATTTAGTTAGAAGATTACAAACTATTAAGTATGACTGTATACATATATATTTATGTACATGAATAATCTCTTCAAACATGGCATTTTTAGTATGTAGATCAATGGATTCTGGGGAGTAACAACTTAATTTCTAACATAAAGAATAGCCAATTGATAAGCAGACTGATGACTTGATAACAGAGTCTATAAAGGAAATGGTATATAAATGGTTCGATGGATTCCTATTTAAATATGTATGTATTCAATCAAATTTTTTATTTTATGATAATGAATGGATATAGAGATATACTGATTTCATGATTGATGTGTTCAAGGAGAGAAAAATACCACGTTAGACTAGCTAGACTACCGCAGTTAAAAATACTGGTACACAAATACTGGTTCGCGATACTTAGTTAATTTCTGTTTAGATTAGATTGCCTTTAACCTGCAATCATTTCATAAATAAAAGATATCTCGAACTAATGGACTAGTTTGGTTTCTAATATATGATTTTAATATATATTTAATTAAAGATATATGTATATATTTTTTTTTTAATTCTAGAGTTTACTGTATTAACAGTACTCCTGTCTTTGTCATTTTCTTTTTTGCACTTTTTCCGTTTTAAGATATTCCCATCAGCATTCTCGGCATTTTTGTGTCTCCTACCTAACCCCAATCTAAAAATTTTTTGTCTGGGCTTCTATACACACATATTTGATACAAATATTTCATTTGCTTATGCCGAGGCACGCGTGTCCCACTCTCAGTGCTATCGAAGCGCCTGCGACTGTCTGGCACAGTTTAACGCAATAATTAAGGAAAGGCCGAAGGAGCAGCGCCCAAAACAGACGCTGCCTCGTATTAAATTCGATATTTATATGTATTTCTTTCTCTATGTATATATATAGATATTTATCTTTATGCATTGGAGGGAAACTCCGTGGAGAGCTACGTGACACGTCTGAATAAATTGTTGTTGGGAGTCGCCGGCGGCGCCTCGCATCAAATTTGAGTGCTTGCAATGAAGCAATAAAACATAAATTCATTTAATTAAGCAATTTGATGTGGCAAGACTCAAAGACATAGACATAAAAATAAAATTTAACAAGCTGCCAAGCCAGAGGGAAGAGAGAGGAGCGCGGTGCGGGGATACCGGAGAGTGGGCCAAAGTGGTAAAGTTTTGATAGTGAGCAATTGGTACGCATTCGACCCCAGGGAGTGGCAATATTTTGTGCCCCAGTTAATAGCGAAAGTGGATAGCGAATAGCGAATAGCGGATAGCGGATAGCAGGAAAAGGCACTGAAAAGAAGCTGGAATAACATCAAAGTGTGCTGTGTGAAAATTATACAACTTTTCATTTTTATGGCCATGCGGCGGCTCAATTTTGCTGGTCAATCAGGCGTATAATAAGATAAAGTCATTGCTATCGCATTGCCTGATGGCGCTGATGGAGCTGGGATAGATGAGATGATGGACTGCTCGGGTACCAAATTAACCGTTATCCCTCAAGTAATCGCAATGCATTTCAAGTGGGCGCAGCTAGCTGGAAGCCCATACAAATCAGCGCAGAAAGTCTCCAGCAAACAGGGTAGGGTAGCTGCCGTTCGGGCTCGGGTTTGTCAGCCCGCAGGAAGACAACAGCCATACCGTGGACAACTTCAAAGCAAAGCAACAGCAAATTAAATGTGAAAACTCTTCAGATTAAATATTGCCAACAATATTAAGTACATTTTCACGGCGTCGTCGTGCAAGTGGCTGACAAACCCTTCGAAGCAATCAAATCACAAATTTCTTTGGGGTTTGCAAAACCAATTACAGTGCGGCCTGTTGGCAATCGTAGGGTGCACGACTTTGTGGTTAGAGAATAATAATATAACAATTTTAAATTGTCTTAAAGCTGAAAGTATATACTGTAGAATATTATATTGCTTTGTTCTTCAACTTTAGGTCGTTAAGAGACATTTTGTATATTTTTAAATCAGATCATGCCTTAGATGTTCGAGTTTCATCATGCACTTGTTGTTTTTGGCTCGATTCGCATGTATATTTTTATAATTTAGTGCAATTTTTCTATTTTTCTATAGTACCAACTTCTCTTTTCTTTAAGAATATTATTCGAAGAGGTGGTATAAATATAAATAAATCAACCTTAAAGTTGATTGGCAACATGTGAGCCACTAATTTAGGTCTATTAGCGCTGGATCAATTCGAGGCACATTTTAAGTGCGTTCAAAGTTTTGGCCAATAAAAATAAATATAAGAACATGAACAACTTGAATGTACAAGAAAATTCGCTAAAGCGTCAAAAAATATACTTTGAGTGGGGGTAATAGAGGAGCAGGAGCTGGAGCAGGAGCAAGAGCAGGAGGAGGAGTGGAAAGACGTCTTCTTGTGTGTGTTGGGGGTCGGTTAGAAAAGTAAAAACTTGGCTAAGCGTAAATAAAGCAAATAAACTTAACGCAAGCAACGCGAACCTCAAAAAAGTCAAGTTGACTAAGCTGCTTGTTGTTGTTGTCACCGATGTTGTTGTTGTTGTTGTTGTTGTTGTTGTTGTTATTGTCGTTGTGTTGGCCAAAGAAAGTTGTGCTCAAGTTTGGTTTTGAGACAGTTTAGAGTTTGCTTAGCAGCCAAACAAAAACCATAGCATACAACGGGGCGTGTTTTGTTGAAAGACAGAGAGAGAGAGAGACAGAGAGAGAGAGAGAGAGAGAGAGAGAGACAGAGAGAGAGAGAGAGAGAGTGAGAGAGTGCGAGGCCGAGGTAACAGCCGTTGGTGTTGCTACTGTTGTTGGTGTGAATAATGTTGCTGTTATTTATGCCTCAATGCGTCACGCCCCAAAAGCCGCACCAACCGCCCCTAAAGAGTGGCAGCAGAAGAAATTGCAATTTCCACGCCCAAGTTTCGGGCACTTTCACTTTATGGGCAGGGAGCAAGCCCTGGCTGCTGCTGCTACTTTTTATTAAAAGTTTTCCTACGCCCAACAACAACAACAGCAGCAGCAGCAGCAGCAGCAACAGTGGCAACAACAACAACAAGACGGACGCATTTTTTAAAGTGTTTTTTATTGTCGCGTTAACCGACCGCAACGACTTGCAGCCTGTTGTGGCAAGGGGCGTGGCAGGGGCGCTAACTTTGCCAGCTGCGTAAGTGTAAATTATTGTTAAGGTCAGAAAGTTTTCTTCATTTTTTCTCACTCGCTTTTCTATTTTTTGTTGCCGTGACTAGTTTTGCTTAGTTTCGTTAACTGGGCTATAAGTTGATGGCTTTAACTGTAGCACGTGCTGGCCAGCCCCGCTGGCTGCATAATTTTCGAGCATATTTCACTTAATTAACGCGCTCATAAAAATGCCACATTAACTTACAATTAGCGACGCCGTCCACGCAGCGCTTTAGACCGAAAGGTCAACTAGCCGGCGCGACTTAAACAACCCCTCCCCCTCCCCATCTACGGGCTAAGCACTGCCCAGCCCCATCAAGTGGCAGTCTAATAAACTGCGTGGTTTGTTTGGTTCCTTAAGGTTGTTGTTGTGAGTCTCTCTTCTTCTTCTTTAAATATAAATTTATGTGCAGCCCCCGAAAAAGAGCACTTTCACTTGCGCCTTAAGCTCTGCCAGGCCCCTCATCCACATCCACGCCCTGCCTCGCTGCCCCAGCGCCCCCGCTCTGCATTTCCTTTTGCCCTCGCTTGACATTTGAAATATGTTGGCGCATTTTATGTTGGTCAGCCGGGGCCAGCAATTAAATGACACTGCCAAAGGCAAAGCCACTAAAACACCAGCTGAAGCAGCTGTTTGTTGTGGGTTGACTCGACGGCCGAATACGCTGCCGAATCTTCCAACATAAAAGCAAAAGGATTTCTATCGGAATTATACCTAAATTATATTAACGATATTAAAATATTAAAATTATATAAAAATAATCATAAATTATAAAACACACAAAAACTAAAATATATAATATGAATTAATAATAACTTAAAAAATATAATTTGTTTTCAATAAAAGAATAAAATAAATTGATTTGCTGTGATATATTTTATACGAAAGCGGAACAAAATTGTTTTTCAGAGTTATTTTGTTCGAAATTCTCTGAGTGAGGATCTAAAAATATCTTCAATATTGTCAATCACGCTTTGAATCTATTGTTATCATACTAATGTTAATATTGTAATATATCGCAATATAATAATATTATCTCGATCTTTAAAGCCTTTTGATTTGTATAGTAAGAATTTTCGCGATTTTTTTGTATCTATTTATTTAAATATTTTTTTAAATATTTTATTTGCGATCTTTTATGATATCAACAGTAAGCAAACTTTTAGGATTAGCCGGATGGTTTGACTTCCAGACAGCTCTATTCATATATAAAGAGAATTGAATTGAGAAACTTGTTACGAGTTTGACATGCAGCATAATGCACTTGAAGCAAAGACCTTTAGTTTCTTTTTGCAAAAGAGAGACCCCGACTATACCTCGTGCTCTGTCGCATATATATTCTGTGTAAGGCGCAACTTCGGCCTGCTAGCGCCAATCTATCATATGTAGCAAACAGAATTTTCTCTCATGTTAATCTCAAGTTTTACAAATAATATATCCAAATCACCTCGTGTAGTTCATCAGCCATGGAAAGAGTATTTGTAAAGAGCAAGCTGGGGCTGAGCGGTAGTTGTTGATATATATTTCGCTTGACAACTGTACTTTTGGAGCGCTCAGTGGAGCCAACTGCGCCAACTGTCGAGCTCAACTGGACTCGAGGCCAGTGGCTGAGGCTTTGCTGGCGTTGATGGGCCCTACATGATTTGTAGCCGACAATTGAGGGTCTTTTGGTGGAGGCATTCAGCATCAGATAGTCGGTCTGCGTCAGTACGCCCAGAAAAGGCGTTCCGCCCCCGTGGGCAGGGACGAACTGAAAGCAGAGTCAACATCAAATTTTAATGCTACTCATAATATTTTCATGCCCACAATGCGCAAAGGTTAAAAGTGCCAACGAAATAAATGCGAAATCAGCAAATACTCAAAAATGTGTGTGTATGTGTGTGTGTGTCGATGTGTGTGTCGGACATTAATGTCACAAAAAATGCCGAAAGATATGAAAAGTTTTTCCTTATTGCTGCGGCTCAATTATGGCTGAGTCTCTAATCGAAAAAAATGAAGGGGTTTGCGATGCGTCAAGCACAGTGACTGCGAACAAGTGACTCAAACAGTGATTCAAGTAGTGAATTCCCTAATATTGTATATCTATTATATTTATATATCTTCATATTTCTTCATATTTTTTTATAGACTCAAAACACATATAAATGTCTTAAGATTGAAAAATTATTAGTATTCTATTTAATATCTTATATTAATTTTGTATTTGTATTTTTATTATTATTTTATTTGTTTGTTTTTTACAGACAATTTTGTGCTGCCTTTAAGGCACCGTTCTCTGAACAGTAGTTAATCAGATATATTTTTTTATGGCTATAAAAGACCGTATACACTAGCACTGTAGTACCTAGACGCTATTATGAGTGACACTCTAGTCTCTGGGTGTATTTAAATATACACATATGAGGCCCACTTAGGCTTGAGTAAGAAAATACTTAACTATAATTGAAGGCAGTTCTAAATCTAGTAAATTCATTAAATGCAGACAGTTCTTAACATAAATTCGAAACCTTATACAATCACAGCTCCTGCCACAGTCAGAGTCACTGTCTCAGTCACTTTCACAGTCACATTCGTAGTCATTCACAAGGTTCAGTGCAACGTTCGTAAATGCTCTCATCTCTATGAAGCTGAAGAACTACCCACACACACACACCCACACATAAGAATACACACATGGCCATACAAACTGAATTGCCATATGCCATTTGGCTTTTGTGGCTAACTTTCAGTGCGCAACTTTCTCAAGGGTTATACAAAAGGCTCAAAAGGGTTGTCCTGATTGTTGTTATTATTACTGTTGTGCATGTATATATATGTGTGTGTGTTTGTGTTGGCTCCATTGAGTTATGTTCGACAGAGTAAACAAACAAACAGGCTTAAAAAAAGGAAATTGATTGTTGCATTGCTCAACTCGGTTTTTTCTACGTACATACATACACACGTATGTATATGTAAGTTACATGTGTATGTGTGTGTGACGGTGCGCAGGGGGAAATTTGAGATCATAAAAATTGATGTGCCCTTAACATACACAAACACAAACAGAAGCACACACACCCACACGCATACCATGGCATCAGTGTGTGTGAGCTGAAGTGATTGGCGAAGCAATACAGGGTATAAATATCAGCGCCACCTGTGGGCGGGCGGTGGCGCAACGTGTAGTTGAGCATGAAACGTAGAATTTATTATGTTATCGCTTCACCGATTTACTTTATCGATTTCACAATCAGCCAGAGAGCCAAACACTTTTGCTTCGGTATCAACACCTACCACCCCCGCCCTGCAGTTCGACCCAGACCCAGCAGCAGCCCCAACCCTTAACCCTGGAGCCCCACAGCCTTCCTGTTGAAGCCCTTTTTGCCGCCGTTTGACGCTGCTGTTCCCCAGATAATTTGCAGTCATGTTGTTTGTGTGTGTGTGTGTGAATGAAGGTGGGTGTGTGAGTGTGTATGTGTGGGTATTTGTTTGTTTGCCTTGGCATTTTACCGTTTCGCCTGGATTTTGGGCGAGCTCGGCGGGCTTGTGTTCGGCATTCGCCTGCGGCAGAGTGGCAAATATTATTATTTGTTTAAAATTTAAGGCCAGCTGACAAGTGAGTTGACTTTGATAAGTGTCTCCGAATCCGCCTTGGGGTAGGCCAATGCCCTTTGCCAGCTGCGATAATTCGACTTTGCACTTAATTCCATTTAATGCTAATAATAATAATTCTATTTATAAATTGTGAGATATGAAAACTATTGTTTGAGATAAAATAATTATTAAAATAGTTTATTATTAGATTTAGCTGTAGTAAGCAGGGCAGAAGATTTAATTGATTTAACTGTGAAATAACAGACTAGGATATTTGTATAACTGATGCTTAAAGATTGAAAAACTGAAAATGGAAATTATTTCTGAGCAAGACTTCTATAAAACACTCATGTGCTATGAAAGCCGTTGAAGAAGAACTTTAGAGAGACGAAAACCTGCCACCCTCTAATATATTAATATTTTCTGAATTAATATAAAATCTATTTTGAGAGAAACGTTAAAAAAAAAAAAAAAAAAAAAAAAAAAAAATTTAAGCCGTAATTCTTTATTTATTATGGTACATAGAAACGGTTTATTCAGCCATTATATCAATTTGGGCAGAGAGAAACTGAGAATTTATGCGCATTTTAAGAAAATTTTGTTTGCTATCTTAAACTCTGATCAGCGTTTGTTCAAGACTTATGCATTTTTAATGAGCTTAAATGGCAAACGGGAAAGTTTGCATTTTGGCTTTGATGTGGGCCAGCAGAAAGAGTTGCCAAGGACAAGGCAGCGCATTTGGCAATTCGGTAGCTAAGTGCCAGTCAAGTTAATATGAATACATATATATGCACACACACAGACATACACAGGTGTATATATATATTTCGAGTTATATATTCGTATAGCTTTCAGCCTATTTCTCATGCTACTCATGCCCATCTCTCACTCTCTTCTTTCTCTTTCTGTCTATTTGCAGGTAAGCAAATCTGGATTATTATATTCAATCAACTTGGCAGCGTGTTTATTTTTAACAATCGGCCGCTGGGGCAACTGCTGCCGATGTGGGGCGAAGCTCCAGCTATAGCTGGATGGGCGAGCCCTTCCTTCATCCTGTCACTGAATTGATAATAATTGGATTAGCGCATCATTTGCTGTGGAGCTGTCAGGGAGTTTTGGACAGTTGCGCAGCTCGCGGAGTTGGGTTAATAGTGCCCAGAGGGCTCACGGCACGTTGGCCACGCAGCGAAGCAGACACACACTGTGTGCGTCCGTGTGTGTGAGTGAGTGTGTGTCTGTAAAAATATTTCACAAAATGTTCAGGGTTCGCCATATTTTTCAATATTTTTGCGTGCAGGTTTATGGGTGCGGGGGAAACGTGGAGGAGGACGCAACGTTGCGCTTCAACAATTTCACAATTTATATGGCCAGGCACAGCGACCTAAATGCGAGTATGTATGTGTGAGTGTGTGTGTGTGTGTGTGTGTGTGTGTGTGTGTGTGTGTGGGGAGAGCTCTTTTGGCAAGTTTATGCGCCCTATGGAATTCATCACTTAATTTCCACGTGCCGGCAACGCTGCCATTGCCAAATTTATGACTTTGCCAGCGACGCTGTAGTCATGGGCTTGATTCTAGCATCAGACCATAACAGGACCCGCACGCACACACGCTCGCACACAGCCACCCACACATAGTTGTCAAGTTGGAAAACCCCTTCGGCGTATATTGTGTAGCGTTTGCCAGCTGTCAGCGCATAAATAGAATTATGTCAGCTAATTGAATTTTCTCTCAGCGACTTGACATGGATTTATGCACTAATGCAGTTTCGCCTATGCTGGTCGTAATCAAATTTCTCGTTTAACCCCGCCCACATTGCCAAACTGCCCAGCTCGCGCCCCGAAACTGTTTCAAAGTTGATGTACAGCAGAAAAGCTGTTCTGTCAAGTTCTAAATTGATGCATTTCACTGGGTTACAAGCATATTTAAAGCCATCAACTACGAAGCTAAACTGACTTCCCAGTTGACATCTGCACTGCACTTAAAGTCGTCATAAATACGACTTTTGGGTATTTAGATTGTTACATTGAACTCTGCAGACCATAAATGACCTTTTAATGAGCGATTCTGGATTGATAGAGAGCAACACAAGACAGTTTAATGTGGATATAAACCTTTGCAAGAGAATCTACGAATGAACTCTGAAGCAGCTATGCAATCAAACTAATGGATTATAGTATTTATTGTCAAGAGTACGAGGAGAATAATAAACAACTCTGCAGTAAATCTCATAGTAAACTGTATAAATTGACGGCTTCATCGTGGAAATAATCAACAAGAAATTTGTTTAGGGTTACAGTAAAATGATATCAATTAACTTTTGAGATAAAATATAAATATATAGATAAAATAACTATTATAATAGAGGCAGCATTTAATTAACGAAGATAATTTATCATTGATATTGGGTATTGCATTTACATTGACTTACAATTTGGCAAATTATAGAGCCAAAATTCAAGCTTATTGGCGGATATTGAATTTCAATTGCATTACATTTCATGCTGTACAAGTGAATATTGAAAATTGAATATGAAAGAGATTTTCAAAGCAAATCTATACATTCTATACAGTCATTAGAATTTATAGGAAAATCTATAGCCTAAATCAGAAGTCTGAACAAGAGCAAGAATATGTCTCAAATTAATTTCATTATAATTTCCAAGGTGATAGGCAAATATTGTGACCATGGAGTACCATGTAATAAATTAGAAAATCTATTAACTTTCTAATTTATCAAAGTCTAAAGGAAGAGATAAAGTTGCCTAAATATGCAGTCCTAAAGTATTGAATAAATGTCAATTTTTCCTAAAAATATAACCAGTGAGAGAGAGGTACCCTTTAATGCACTCATAACAGACAACACAGACACTCACACACATACGCATTAGGGCTCACTTTACACGACTTCTGCAATTGGGTTGAATTATGGTAAAATCATGATTGAATCATTTTTACCCAGAAAGAGCTACAGCAAATAAGTTTCTCAAGTTGAGCCTAATATGGACATCAAAACATCGATTTTTATCGATAGTAAGTAAATGAGTATGGAATTATCAATATCAAGCTTAAATTATATATTCGTTTGTATTCATTTCCTCGCTAGAACTGAAGGAAATGTCTTGATCAACTCAGCTAGTCGACCTCGTATCATAGTTATATATGTATGAATTATAGGGTCTGCCTCGCTCCTATTTTCGCCACAGCATCATACTTCCTTTTATCCAGGGATAAAGAGTATGACAAGCGATTGCTGGGAAAAGCTAAGCTCATTTCCAAAGGAAACCATTCTGGTAACTTCAAAATAAATAACACGCAGTCAGAGCCGAAGATGAACCAATTTAAAGACAATTTTGACGCTGCAGGAAATCTAAATTTAATGAGCCACATTGTTGCGGCTCGCTTTGATTTGATTGCATTGGAAAAGTGGAAATGGGAAACAATTATTTTGGTAAACTTTTGAGATGCCACGGGTAGGGTGGGGCGAAGGGGAATGCTGCTGGTTACTCTGCATCATTTATTGTCAGACTTTTAAACTGTCATTTGTCTTGCGGCTGCGGTTGCAGCTGCGTTTTTCGATTCATTTGCCATATAATGCTACAAGCAGCCATACTCTTTTGATTGATTTTGTGGTTATGTCTGCTGGCAGCGATGCTGGCCGAAACACGATACCCGACAGCAGTGCCCCTTAGCGCCCCTGCCGCACCTGCCACGCCCCCACCACAGGCGCACCCAACGAAAACAATCAGCATTCACAGTGATTGCAGTCACAGTTTACGCTTTATGATATACCGCACGCATTTCACCGGCAGCAGCAGTAATAATGAAGAATTTTGGACGGGTGGAGCGTTGTGGTCGTTGGGTGGGCTTTCTGGGGCTGAGTGGGGCCTTTTTGTGGGTTTACGTAAATCAAGCTAAGTTAGTTGCAATTCAATTTGCGCACTAGAACCCACCCACCCGCACTTGCCCAAAAGCATGTTACGCAAATTGTACACAATTATATTTGTTATGCCACACTCGCACACACACATACACATTTATACACCCACACAGCCGCACACCCACACAGCCGGTACGCAGCGATAGCTGAAATGTGCATGAAATCTATCGAAACGTAACGAATTGTATCGAACGTGCCTAACTGTTAATGCGGTTATAATACGCCAGCGGATTATCATTGATTATGGATATGATTGTGCGTGCGTGTGTGTGTGTGTATGTGTATGGGGTGTGGGAGGAATAATAACTGTCGAGCGGAACCGGGGCACAGCCGGCACTAAGTTCGCAGCCAGTTCACGAGGGGCATAAAAGTTTGTCCTGCGCATTTGCGTCACTCTCGAGTGTGGGGCATAGACATAATTTCAATTTTCATTTGGTATTAATATCTGTGCGAGTGTGAGTGTGTGTGAGTGTGAGTGTGTGCGTCCACAAATTGCCGCAACGTTGGTGTGCGGAACGTGGGCCCCATGTTATATATGACTGCAAAATGCGGCATTGGCAAAATCCCAGGAGTCCGCTTTAGATGATAGCAGCAAATGGCAGGACAATGCTAGTTATAAGTATCCGCAGCACAGTTGGTTAAGGGCACCAACTACCACCCAAAATACACACACACACACACACACACACACGTGCTTGTATGTGTATGTGTGCCTGATCTGTGACATTGGCTATGCAAATTTATTGAAACGAGCTGGGGCAACTTTTGTGCAATTGCAATTGTGAAATAACAATTTTTGGTTATAGAGCTTCAGAGCAATTGGGAAATTTATGTTGCTTTGATTAAATACATTTGGCCGAAATAGAAAACATAATGAATTATCTGCACTATTTGATGCTGATAATATGTATAATTATGTATGTATGTATTTATTTATTATAAATTATTATTTATACTTTTTAGTGAATGGACGTCAATTTAAAGCAGCAAGAAATTAATTAAATAGGCCAAAATACGGAAAATACGTTTATGGGATTAGTTCATAAATTTTAAATTTAGTGAGTCTTGAGTGATGGGGCATCTAAGTCTCCTAATTCTAAACCTAATTCTTGAGCGGAGCTATAAATTATATAACACCGTTTCTACTTATTATAGTAATTTTTTTTAACTCAAAATCTTCAAATGAAAAATAAATTGTTATGCCTAAAATTCAGAAGTCAGTCAAAAGACATCGGAAAGAAATTTTTAGCTTTCATGTTGTCGTATTACTTCAATGTTCCAGCAGGGTCAATTTTTTGACACCTAATTGGAATTTGAAATCCAATTAGAAAGCATTGTTGTTTTTTTTTTTTTTTTCGTTCTCCTGGCTTCTATTCGCTTTTCCCTTGAACGCTAATTTTGTGAGGCCATATAATTTGCTCGCAAATGGCTTTTAATTAAAAATAAATACAATTTTAATCAATGCCAGTGCTCAGAATTGTTGTAGGCATCTGCCCAATTTACAATGCAAATCAAAATAACAAAAATTGCAATTCCAAGCGCTGACAAGAGGCCATTAAGTAAACCAATCAAAGTCCAAACTTGGCTCAAGCAGAAAGAAAAAGAAAAAAATGAAAAATACAAAAAATAAATAAAAATTGAAGGAAAATACGAATTTCATAACAGGACCATCAAGCTGCGGTCGCGGCCAAATGCAAAACACAAACAGATTGTGTTCTTTTTGCGGCGACGTCGGCCCTTCGAAATGAAGGTGCCGCCCGCCACTTCCGGCCAAGATGGCGGCCCAGCCGCTGCTTCCGCCCGCCTGTGTCCCGTTGCTGGCCTGTGCGTCGTTGCGTGCTTAATTAAATGATCATCATTTGCGCGCAATCAACGCTCAAATAAATTTTCGGTCTAGCTATCCCTAACTTCCAGCCCAGCTCTCGCGCTCTATCTATCCCTCTTTCCCTCTCTATCTCTCCCTCTCTCTTTAGCTCCCTCGCAGACAACAGACCCTACTCCATTGCCATGTTTTGTATAGCCTAACCCAGGGCGCTTTTACGTAGTTTTGTTTGTTTGGCTGGTTTCCGCTTGAAATTATACGGCATTTTTTGCTGTTGTTGTTGCTGTTGTTATTGTTGTTATCGTTCTCTGTTGCTGCTGCCTTAATTAATTCCTAATTTCGCTCCAAACAACATTTGCTTTGACTCCTTTTTCGTTGCGCATCTTTAATTGAAAATTTTCTTCAAAGACGTTACGACCAAGGTCCGAAGTGGTCATGAATACAACTTCGCAGGGAGCATACTCTGATGTCCAAGGGTTCTTCTGAATTTGTGATGAGCTATGCAGCGCTTAAATAAAAATATATCATATAAATTACTTGCTTGAGCAATCAATTTTAATATGTGATCTACATATTGTCCAGCATTTGTATGTGTGTATATACATATATTTACAAATATTATTTATATATTATGATTTCAAATATATTCTCCATTCTTATAAATTATTTGATCTATGATGAAATGATTTATTTATATATTCTCATATATAATTTTTTTTTAATCTTTCTAAATTATTTGATTTATGATAATAATATTTGAAAATAATATACTTTATACATAATATATATTTTATATTTCTATGTATTGTTTTTTTAAATTAATTTTTCATTTGAAATCTCCATCTGCCTTTGACTGCAATTTTATTGCTCTTATATACCCTGACCCGGCAATCGCTTGGCTTAGGGTAGGTGGACTTCGGCTTTCACTTCCTTGTTGTTATCTGCGTTTATGGCCAGTCAGTCGTCTGGTCGTCTTGCCGTCTGCTCGTCTGGCTGCCAGCAGCTGTTTGGGCATTTGACAGTCGCTTTTCATTCATTTGCATATTGCTTTCGCACTTTGCTTTGTTATTGCGTTGTTTATGAATGCGTATTACGTTCCCTGCTTTATAGCCGCACTTTCAATTGTCTCGCATAAATTTGATTACGCTTCGGCTCTCCGAGGGGCTTACTAGACGGCCCATTGCTGTCAATTAGCTGCGCGCAGTCCCTGGGTATTAAAATTTAATGCAGCTGCTGCATTTGCTGCTGAGTTGGCTTGGGCAATTCAATTACTCATGCACTGGTCAGGTGGCCAGAAGAAGGCGCTGTCCCCGACCCCTAGACTTAATTAGCCTTTAATATTCATGCGCAGACTGCCCACACTCAGGTTGCTCATACGCCCCGTGGCCTGAGATATCAATCAAATATTTAATTATAATTTTCATAGCAAATGCGCCTGCATATGCGATTTGTTGTGCATTAATTTCTAATGCAGCTGCTTGTCTGCATTTGTTATTCAGAGGGCGAGGCCCTAACGCTCTTCATATATCATTTTAATCGCATTTCATCCACAACATTTAATATGCCATAATTTAATTCAATTTTTAACCGATTTAATTGCATTTGTTGTTGCACTCGCAGCAAAAATCTGCAAATGCCATTAAATTAAATGCCTGCGATAGTCATCAATTTTACAATTAACATGCACACCCACACACACACATAAGCGTATACAGCCGCATGTGTATGTGTGCCATACATTTTTGCTTGCAAGCTGAGATTTTCAATTGCCTTTAGTCAATTTGTAGCTAGCTGCCTAAGCAATTAACCCAAATTCACATGAACTTAATTTCACATGCAGCAGGTGCCATAATATGATTATGATTTCGATTAAGTTAAGGATAGCTCTGCAATTGGCAGCTAATTTTCCGCATTTGGGTCAGGGTTCAGTTTTTAAAATATCTGTCAACTTTCAATTAAAAGAGAAAATAAGATGGAAAAAGTTGTTTAAGTAAAAGGGAGCTCTAAAGATGATAGTTCCAGAATTCGTTTATTGCTTTGCCGCACGAATAGTTTCTATTAGCAATATCTACAGAGTTAAGACCTCAAGACATGAATTGTTTCTATAACTTAGCATTAGTAGTAGTAGTAAGAGATCTCTTTAGGCGATGCCTTTAAGGCTGATGAATTCAAGATTTGAAGTGTGTGCCGAACATAATATTACTTAGCGCATAGGAAAGGTAATATATGTATAAGCAATATATCTAAAGTAGATGAATTCAACACATGACTTGTTTTTATTGATTAAAATCATAGCTAACATATCCAATATGCAAATTATGGGAGAACTTCCTGGCATTGAAAAGTATTTTAGCTAAAGTTGCTGAGATCCTTTCTAGCATCTTTCATAGTATCGTTGGACATTAACTTTTAGTATAGAATATAGATGAGTGATAGTTAATATGATTAGCTAGTACAGTGATATATAATGTTAAGACATATTAATATTTAAATTTCTTCCAGATTAGTCTATATCTATATAGCTATTTTAAGAACCTTCAATATTCTTTAGTTTTCATTGATGTGGCCTGGATGCCTGTGTAATCCCAAAGACGCGCACATCACATTTACACTAATGTTTCAGTCTAAGTGCCACTACGGACTTATCTGATTGGCACTTGAGCAAAATAAATATATATTTACTTTTGAGTCGAAAGCTTCAGCGACAACAAGTTCTGCGCTATCACATATCCTTTGCCATGTTATTATTTTTTTATCGATTTTAATATGTTTTCTTGAGTGTCGGGCGCCTTTGTAAGTAGACCCAGGGGTGTGATAAGCGCGCGCATAAACAAATTCACACCCACACGCAGACACCTCGTTGCCTAGTGAGAAATCTTCGCAGGACTTTGGCTTCGCATGCTGCCAAAATGGCTGCCAATAAAAATTAAAACAAAAACATAAATTTTAAGTGCCCCCGCCGAGTGTGAGAGAAAATAAATGCTGAAAAGGAAAGCAAAAAAAAAAAAAAAACAGAAAAAAATGTTTTAAGCTAATTCGTGCAGCTTTATTTAACACGAGGTCGGGCAAGAAAAAGGGCGGCAATGACAAAAAATAAAGTGAAATTTAGAAAAGCAGCCGAAAGAAAACAAGAACAAAACGCAAAACAAGTCATAAAGATAAAGCAAATTTATGGCTAAGCATTGTGCGGAGCCTTGGCCACAAAAACAACTCCGCTGGAGCCGCTGGAACTGAAATTAGGTTAACGATATTTCACTCTCAAATGCTGTCGCTGATGCCGTCGTCGTCGCCGTCGCCGTCGCCGTCATCGTCGCTGCTGCTGCTTCTGCTGCTGCTGCAAACGTTCTAAAAACCATCTACAGAATCTGCTGAATATGTTTTTACAACAACAACAGCAACAACAAGAACGAGAAGAACAGCATGCAATATGTAAGCTAAGTAAGCTAACTGAGTGAGCAGGCAGTAGCTCGACTATCAAATATCCTGTACACGCTGTCACAATTAAGACTATTGGCCAAGCTAATAGTAATTCATTTTTTAGCCTTTTTTTATTAAATTGTATTTCATTTAATTATATATAATTTAATAATTTAATTATATACAATTCAGATGGAATAATTGACTCATATCTACCAAATAAATCCAATGAAGTATTTTTAAGCTTTCAATATCTCTCTTTTTTGCGGATTGTTTCTGTTTTTTTTTACTATCTATGCTATAGGAAAATCATAAAATAGGGTTATTTTTTTTATATTGTATATATTTTTTTAACAAACTTTTTTTTTCAGTTTTTATTATAGTCACTTATTTCTCAATCTCATATTCACATCATCCATAAATTGCAGGTTTCAATACTAATTACTGATTACTGGATAAGACTGTGTTCTGCTGTTGAAATGCTTAATTTCTAAATCTCTTTATCGATTAGAGAAACTGTAAGCCAAATTAAAAGACTCTTGTGCTTCAGAGCCTCAGAGTTCTTATAGAGTCAAAATTATCAGACGTTATCAACTTATCAGAAATTCAGTGTGTTAGTTCTACTCGGAATTAATTTTTCAGTTGAAGCAATGCGTGATCCTGCCTGCCCTACAGAGCATGTTCAGTTTACAGGGTATCTTTGCTGAAGTACATAAAGTGCGGACTATCTTTTGTTTTTGTGCCCAGTGCCAGTTTACAGTTAACAGTTTAAAGTTGGAGACAAACTGTTTGGCATGCCAAATGTCGCTTTTATCGCTAAACGACGCCTAAGTGAGGCGCTTCAAATGCCGCCCACTAAGGCGGCGAGTGGCCCGTCTTGGCACACTCCCGGGGCACATTAGTCGCCGGAACGGCACTGATATCCTTTTGCGCAAAGGTCCTTGCCTTTGTTAAGTGCTAGAGCCTTTTCGTATTTGCGCTTTCCATTTCATTTTCCGGCAGCACTCGTTGCGGTTGCTCCCCAATTTGAAATTAAGAGCAAAGCCGCCAATAAATTCCTGGAAAAATCTATTAAACTCGTGGCCTTCCTTTGCCTAAAAAAAAAAAAAAAAAAAAAAAAACAGAAATCTGAAAATAAAAAAGCACATAAAATTAATTAAAATTAATTGCCACAGCATATTTGCTTTGGTTTTCTTTAGCAGCCGACTTTTCTTTTGCCTTTGTCCTGAATAAGGAATTTTGCCATCTTTAAGTTCAGCTCCCACTGATTGCCTTTCCGCATGTGTGTGGGTGTGTGGGCGTGTCCCCTCAATTTACAAATATTTGTGCAGGCAGCACAAAACAAAACACAGCAAAAATAATAAAAGAAAATACGAAAAACAAAATATTGGAAAATAGAAACTCATATTGATTCATGCTTTGGCAACAGAAATATCAGGCAAGAGCGGCACAGGCACTGCGACATTGGACGTTGACCCACTTTCAGGCATCCACATGTGGTTGGCTGTGGCTGTGGAGCAGGTGGTTGCCAGTGCCTGGGAGCAGTGAAGATTTGCGTGGTTTAATTGCTTAGGGGCCTGTCTGATTACTATTCGTCTTCTATCACAAAATACGTGAATTTTCATTGAAATATAATTAGGCAGCAAATATGAAATATTTAAATCATTTTACGCAACCTTGCGCACTGTGGCAAATATATATATATAAATATTTCACGTAATATCAACGCTTGGCTAGCGACGCATACGGAATCATATATATTCCTTTATAATGTTCAATATTCTGCAATTTCATATTATTTTGCTCATTTCATTTTATTTTTATATTTGATGGCGTTCGATCCACCCGAGGGACATTGCTCTTCATCTTTATTAATATATATATATACATATAGATATCCATTGAATATCTTTGAGGCGAACTCGTTAACAAATTGTTAGCCATTTTAACAAAAATGAAAAAACCCGTTGCGTTCCTTTGACCAGTTGCGGTTTTTGCTTACCGCAGCTGCCTGCGTCAGTATTTGTGTTTGTATAAAAATTTGTTTTTTTTTTTTTTTTTTTCTTTTCGTTATTGGGAAATGAATTTTTGCTACGCTTTTGTTGGGCTTGTACAGCTTGCGGCAGCCTCACATATTTTACATACCCTGTAATTTGTGCGGAACGAGCAGCAGTTGCATGCAGCATAAAGCCACTTTCACTCCTGAAACAGGTGGTTGGCTGTGCGGGTGGAGAGTTAAGGGAGTTCATGTCTAATCATTTATAAATCTTTCTATTTATATAGGATTTCTATGAGCTGTTTCCATCTTTATGAACTTGTCACAAGATTTCTCATCTCTTCAATCCCAAAGTTGTGCCTAGATTTCGTTACAGAAGCCGGACAAACTCTATTTAGATCTACAAATTTAGCTAGTATAAGAACTTGAGCAAGCACATTTGGTATGCAGGCTTACCTCTAGCCTCATCCCTTATGCAATGTATGTTTGCTTAATCCGAGTTACTTAGCCCCAGCTGCAGGTCAACTTCGAGTCGTGCACTCTCGCCTTTATTATGCTCCCAAGTTTTCCTTTATGTGATTTTGTTACTCCCAGCTAGTTGCCCCTTTTTATATGCTTGTTCATATTTAGTTTTTTGCGCAACTTTTGTGCGGCCGCTGCTGCTGTTGGAGTTGTTAGTGTTGCTGCTGTTGTTGTTGTTGTTGTTGTTGGGGTGAAAACTTTGGATCCTTGCTCGAGGCTTTCGGACGCTTAAATTGCCAAATAGTTGCCATATTTCGATTGAGCGCAGAGTAAAGCAATGCAACTATTTCCATTTGCGAGCCAACCATTTAAACAGCTGGAAAAAACGCTGGGAAAACTCATTTAAGCTTTAGATGCAGCTGCGAGTAGGGGTCAAGGGGTTCGGCTGGGTTTGATTTTGAGTTTGAGTTTGAGTCTTGTGCACCTGCAGTTCGAAATTGAAAGCGTCGTCTAGCATGTCTAACATTCTGTTTGCATTGCAATTCCTTTACGGTCTGCTGGGCAACAACATGCCATGCCAAACACCAACTACAACAACAACCACTCGAAAAATCTGCAGTTGCTGACGTGCTTACCTTGTTGCTGCTGCTGCTGTTGCTGCTCCTGCTGGGACTGCATAAATATGCTAAAAATGTAAATACTGTAAAAAATATTGCACAATCCGAGAGCATGCCCGCACATGCACCCACATGCACTTGAAATTTGCTAGCGTATTTTGTTTTCATTTCAATTGGCCATCCGACGTGTGTGTAATATTTTCACATTTATCAATGCATATTCAGATTTATATATGTATGTATGTATGTATGTATGTATATGCCATATGGATGCTGCCCTCTTTTCCATATGCAAATTGAGAACAATTTTAATGCCATTTGGCGTGACCGAACTGCGTTTAATTAAAAAACGATCTCAGCAAGTAAGTTAAATAAATATTAAAATAAAAAAAAAAAAAAAAGAAATCTGGCAAAAATGCGGCTTATAGCCACACAGAAATATGGCGTAAATATTCAATAAATGTGGTCAAGAAAATATCTGCATCACACATATGAAAGTCCTGGCTGACTGACTTCAATGACTTGTCCAGCGATTGCTGATCAAGGTAGAGCGTAAACTCTGGTACTTTTCAAAAGTTAATTAAACTGCAAAAACTCTGCACTTGAATATGGCTAATTGATGGCCAGCAGCTGTTTGGTTAAGAGTCAAGTGGCTTTAAAAAGTCAGCTGAATTTTTAATAGCCAAAAGAGAAACTACAATGATACTCGATATATTCTGTATATGAAGAAAAAATACACATACCTATTTGACAATAGAGTTAAATATAATATAATAATAATATAATTTATAATAAGTTAACATTGCGATAGTCGAGGGCAAGAGCGTTGCCTTCAGAAAGCAGATTTCCAATATATATAACAGCTTAAGAAGCGTGGGGGCTTGCAGGCAGCCGAGCACACGTAGAGACAGGTGAAACTAAAAATATATATTTTAGAACAGCTACTATGAAATAAGAACTCGCTTTCACCTAGAGTTTTCGAGCTCAAAATGATTTTTGACTTTATTACAATATATGAGGATAGCATAATGAGAGACCTCTGGGCTGCTCCTGCCACCTCAGCTCTCGCCGCTCTATTCACATTAACCAACACTGAAATAATTCAAGTCAATAATATGTATTATATCTCCAGAAATTACAGTATCTGCCAATAGTCAATGTCAATCAAATGAATAAGCGGCATCATTTCTATGAATTTCAATATGCAGATGTATTATGTAAATATATACATTTATGTATGTGTAACTATGTATGTAAGCATATATATGGTTGTATATGTAGTGTACAATCAATATATATAGATATTACATATTGTATGTAAATGTATGTATGTATAATAATGTAATATGTAAACGTCATAAATAAAATTTCAACTATTTTCAGGCATATCTACCACATTTTGATAGCAAAACTGTCTACATTGGGAATAAATAATGCACTGAATATATTTGAATACTTTTATAACTGCACTATCAAAAATGTTGATTGAAATTGAAGCCCATGAAAAGATTATGGTTCGGTTTCTATATTTGGGTTTCTATATTTTAATAACAAAACTAAAACATCTTTAAGCGATGTTATATATTTCATGCATTGTTTTTATTATAAATCGACTTCTCTATAAATATTCGTCTGTAGCTATAGACGTATTCATGTAGACACTTAAGATTTAATAATAGTTATATTTATAGATATGAATATTATTATTACAGCACTTCAGAGCTTGGCATGAGCTATTTGCTTGTATATTTATTTAATACACATGTATATATATTTGCTACCTACAGGAAAAAGTTGTAGATAAACATAAACAATTCTCTGTGTGGACGCCTAGTTAGTATTTTTGCTTTGTATGCGTATGTGTCTCGAGGGCGCAACGTGTAAACAAAAGTTTTTTAGACCTTAGTAAGATAAGCGCTCAAGTGTGTAGACTCTCTCTCTATGTGTGTGTGTGTGTGTGTGTGTTTGTGTATTGTGCACGCAGTCGCTGACAGTTTACATGGCAGCAAAGTTTCAAGAGTTTAGCCAACAAAACAGCCAAAAGGAATTACACACAGAGCACACACAGTGGGAAAAAAGCCAAAAAGCGCCGCGCGGTCGCCTGATTACAAAAAGCAAAAAGACCAAAGAAAAAAAAAAGAGAAAACTTTGACCTGTTCTGTTGCTGCTACTGCTACTGCTCAGGTATGTCAAGTTCTGCAACTTTGATTAAAAATTCCACTAATAAACAAGCAACACGCAAACAAACAAATAAACAGTGAAATGGCATTTTCTTTGGCTCTGCTCGGCTGCCGCTGGCTCCACCTAGCGCTGACAATGTGCAAACACACCCACATGTGTGTTGGTGAGTGTGTGTGCGTGTCGAGATGATTGCGTGACATGAAAGTTGGCAAACACTTAAAATATATATATATATGTATGTATATAAATATGCAAGATCTACTATCCGGCTCAAATTGGCAAATAATTCAAATTATCTAAACTCTAATTAAATTTGTTAAGAAAGAAAACTCCTCAACTCCAATAATTGTTCATATTGATTTGAGTATCTAATGTATGGAAATTGAGTAAACAAATAACTTCTGTTGATTATGTATTAGTTTTGTTGATTAATTAAGAAGAGAGAATATGATGATTTTCAAACTCTTAAGCATCTCAAGGAACAAAATTTTAAAATAAAAGTCTTAATCGTATTGTCTGAATATTTATATATTAATCATATTCCCTTCCGATTTATGTATTGTCAATATGTTATCAATCATGATTAGCAGCTACTGTAAATATAAGCTGACTGAATTAAACAGAGTTTGGTTCAGTTTCCTTAAGCTAATACCTCTACTCTATCTATGCTATTCCATTATAAATTCAATTACAAATTTAGCTAATATTTCTATATGCACAAAGTGTATTTAAATTTCATGAGGCGCACTCACGACTCACTCACGCAGCGCGCTCATCTTCAGCTGGTTACCTTAAGATGCGTTCCAAACTTTGGGGACGCTCAATAAACATTGCGTTTAACAAAAGTTTGTTTTTATATAAAGTTGACTCTTTTTTCGTGGAGTTTCGCTGTGCACGCTGCACTTGTAGTCTGCGTACGTGGCGCCATTTTGTTGTGTAAACTTGTTACCCATTGAACAGGAGCAGGAGTAGGAGCAGCAGCAGGAGCAGGAGTAGGAGCAGGAGCAGGAGCTGGAGTAGGGACAGGTTGTTGGCCAAAGTTTGCGGCGCTGCTGTTTGCAGCCATTTGGTACATTTTATATATGTATAAAATTGGAAAATTTGCGTTGTTTATTTATGCGCGGGAGCGCAATACACACATCACACACCACACTCGCACACACGCACACAGCCACACAAACAATTGCACACACACACACATGCTGAATATGTGCGTTTGTGATTGCGCATAATGAACGAGCTTCAGTTGCACTTTGCTCTTTAGTTTCGATTGGATTTGAAGTCAGCTGCACTCGCCAGCGCCGAGTTCAATAATACAACCAATTTATTAATTAAATAAATGCTAATTAGTTGGGGTGGGCGGGTGCGCCCACGCCCACTGACTAGTGCTTCTAGGAATTGCAGCAATTGTAATTTAAATACATTTGTGCCTGACGCTTGACTTATTGATTGATTTTGAATCATGTGTGCGATGTGGCTGCGCTGCCTGCAGCTATACCCTGTAAATGTGCAGCTAGCGATAAAGGGGTAGTGTGAAATAGAATTAACTAGCTGGGATAGAGAGTTGAGATCAACTGTCGGGAACCAAACCATATAGAAGCTAAATATACAGATGTTCGGCAGCGCTGTCATCTATCGATAGGTCTAAATCGATTCATGCACATAAAAATAAAATTAATTGAATGTTTTCTTTCTATTTAGCTTTTTTTTATTTTTTTAAAATTAATAAATATACCTTAAAATACTTGAAACTAGAGGGAATCTTTATATTATTAAGGATATTTTCGTGATGAAATCAAGTGAAATGACTTGAGAGCTAGAGTAGCAAAATAAACAGTGACAGAATGCTTGATAAGCTGAAAAATTTAAAATTTAATTTAATTTAAATTCTAATATAATATATTAAATTATTCGAGAAATATTAGAGAAATATTATGTATTTTGTTCCTTGTTTATGAAATAGGAATTACCGTAAGTAACTTATAAAAGTCATTGTGTATTGAACTCTATAGAAACCTTAGCATTTGCTTATTTCTTTAATTCAAAATACTAAAAATTCAATATTTTAAAAAATTACAATAAAGACTCTTGGTTTCAGTATATGTTATTAACATTTTATATTTGATAAAAAAAAAAAAAAACTGTTTCTTATTTAGTATTTTTATATGTGTATGTGTATGTCTTATTTGATTCTTAATTAATATTCTTAATTTAAATTTCTAATTTAGTGATGGATTTTGATCTATTACATAGTAAGTAGTATCTCTTAGTTTAGCGTTTCAGGCTAGCATCGACTAGGATATTAGTTTTTCCTCTTATTTAAGTCACATTTGTGGCTTCCAAGTTGCATTTGGTAATTAATTGGACTTCGATCTCTACGACTCAACTGCAAATCCAAATTGGAATCAAAATTAGTTCCCCAAGAGCAGCTGCAAAAATGGTTTCCATGTAATTGATGTGTGGACTGCATCGATGCTGGTTGATTGCATTTGCATTGTTCGCAAATGAATGGACGAGCAGCAAGCAGCAACAACAGCAGGCAGTAGCATTGATTGAGAATATAAATACATATATTCTCTATATATATTTGTCCTGACATGTGTTTTCCATTTGAATTTTCAACTGCTTCGCTTCAGTGCATTTACTTTCATTTACTAAGATTGTGGCAACTTCTGTTGCATCTAAGCTGCTGCAGTTAAGCAAAAATCAATTCCAGTTCATGATTAACTATGTGGAATAAGCCAAGCGTGCAGCTATCTACCTCAACGGTTTCCGTTTATCTTAGCAATTGTGACTGGCTTTAGCCAATGCGATAATTGGCTTCATGTGGAGTCAATTTCTTTGGCAGTAGTTCAATGGCTAACTCGAAATAAAGCAATTATACAAATGAAAGTAAACTAAAAATGAAAGTAATGGAAAATGATTTATGAGCTGGTATCAATAATATCAAATATTTTTTAGAATTCAAAGCTCAAATTTGAATTAATTTTCTTGTTTTTTCTTATGTTGTCTGAGTATAACTAAATATATCTAAAACTTCTGGAATTTTCTGGGTTTCTATATTTTAACTGGAGTGAATAACTTATTTATTTCTACAGCTCTCCACTTGAAGTATCTCTTATAGAAGAGAATAAAAATACATTTTTATTGCAGCTTCTTCTTCGCAAACGAAACGAAACGAGCCCAGAGTATTTTTAGCTTTTCGATTTGGAAAATATGTTCGACTTGAAGCGCAGTCACTTGTAAATTGTGCTTTAATGTCATTTTGCTTTCTTGCAAGACATTTAGCATCACTCAAGTGCCAAACACACTCACACACACACACACGTCAGGCACTTTGAGTGCACACACACACACACTCAGACACTCACATACATTTATTATATTATGAATGTCTGGCACATACTCACACTTGATACTTGAATTGTACTCACTATTCGAATTGCTGTCTGCAATTTGCCAACATTTTCATGCTGCGACGCGGCGCAGCAACTGACACGAGAAAGTAAGAAAAGCATTTGCCACACCCCCAGCGACGCCCCCTCCGTCGCTGTAAGTAAGCGTTGCGAGTCAGTCAAGTGCCGGAGAGGCTCGCCAGGCAATACATCAATCGATGCGAACTGTTCTATATATATATACACTTTAAGATACATATACTTATTTATATACTTATACATCTTGTGTTTTATTTGTTTTACAATTTTGTTCAATTATTTTAATGCAACAAATGTGTTGACTGTTACGGCACGTACAAGTAACTTGGCTCTGAGGAATTTGCCAGTAACATTTTATGACTTTTACTTTTGCCAATTTACGACACAAACACACGCACACACACACACACACACACACACACATATATATACATATATGTGTGCATACACACAGATATAGAAGTGTGTCACTGTGCTGTAAGATTGAGCATGTGGCGAGTGGGCGCTGGCAGTTGGCAATCTGTGGGAGACGTCGCTGACTTGCCACAAGAAATCAATCAAAATTGCCGCAACACAAAAAAGAAAAAGTACATAAAAAAAACACACACAGGGTATATAAGAAAAATAATCAAAAGGAAAAAAAAATGAAAGTAACAAAAGCGCACGCGATGCTCATCAATTTGTGTGTAGTTGAAACATGTCCTTGCTAAGCCCTCTTCATATAGGAAAGACTCTCTATTTGTATGCGTGTGTGTGTATGTGTGTGTGTGTCTGTCTGGCTTTTGTGTTTGCTTAGTGCAATGCAAACAAAGGACAATGCCGTGACGTGCCTTGTAACTGTGAGCTGCAGTCAACTGTCACTGCAGCCCCCACACATTGCAGCCACGCCCCTTAGCCTACTGCCTGCTTCTGCTGCTGCCAAGCTTGTTTTTGCTGCCAGCATTGCCTTTGCAGCTAACACGACTGACACACTTTTCATGCTACAATAAGCCATTATAATGAATGTAACCAGAGTGTAAGCCAAAATACCAACACACACACAGGCACACACACACACACACTTTCCTATATACATACATACCAATACTCAATCACAGATAGAGTTTTTTTGCAGGCCAGCGAGTGGCATGAAAAATATAACAAACACACACATACCCACGCACACATGCATACATACACTCTTCATGACTTTATAATATTCTGATATCTAAATACATTTATTCCAATGCAATTTTCAGCCATGAAACCACAAATTTTTTCCGTTTTTTGTTCAGTTGAAAAGCTACAAAGTTTAAGGTCTTCGTTATGCGGTTTAGTAGGCATTGAGTGCAGCAAAAAAATACAGACTAAATATAGACATTAAAGCTAATAAATCATCTGAGTTTATTCAAATTCAATAAAAATTCATGATGAAAAACAAAAATTTAAACGTTGAAAAGGAATTTTTGAATGCATTCAAAAATATTATTTGTAATATATGTATATGCATGTGTAAATGTATATATAAAATAAATAAAATAACACAAATTAAGTACCTGATAAATTCCTAGAGAGCCAAATTTATTTTGATTGCTTTAAAGTTTATCTCTTAACATATGTATATGACATAATTTACATGCCTTGCGATAACTATCATTAAAACAAACACAAAACAAACACACACACACACGCACACGTACGCACGTTCACCTACAAGAGAACCAGTCTCATCATGACTTTGTCCATTATTATTTACAACTTGGTTGAAGACGCATGGCTGTTGGGCACTCGGAGCTCCAATAATTGGCTGGGACGTGCACCTACGTTGGGCCAAATCACATGTGGGCCATAAGACAAATGACAGCTGGCAGCAAGGACAAAACTAGGCGGTTAGTTGGACAGTTAGATGGATAGTTGGATAGTTGGATAGCTGGATGGACAAAAGGGGCTTAGCCAACCCTCATTTGTCACGTGATTTTATAAACTGCAAATCTAAGACAGAAGGCTCTTGCCTATTGCTCTGCTTCTTCTTCTCCTTCTGCTTGTTGTTGCTGCTGTTGTTGTTGTTGTTGTTGTTGTTGTTGTTGTTGTTGTTGTTGTTGTTGCTGCTGTCTTGTTATGTTGCTGGTCAATTTCGTTTGTAATCCCTTTGAGCCTGCTCACAGACAGACACACCCACACACACACACACATCAATAGGCGGAGTGAAGTGACAACTCTAATGCCAGCTTGTTTGTTTGTCTACATAATTGCCCCAGTTGATGGCTTTTTGGGGTGTTCGTGCGGGTGCAGGGTTCACTGTAGTTTGAGTCTCTCATTTGCCTAAATGCCGCAATGTTGGCCTAAGCCTTAGAGCTCGCCTAAGCCCGGTCTATGCTTCTATGTCTACGTTGTTAGCTCACACACAAGTACACACATACACACACACACACACATTAATTATAAAAGACATTGCTCGGGCCAAGCCACAAAACTGCATTCGGTCGGGCCCGAAAAAGGTTGCATAAGCCTCCAGCCAGCCAGCTCTCTGGGCTATTAAAGTAATGGCTAAATTTTATTTGGCTGCTAACTGGCCCGGGCTGCGGCTTACCCCACACCCAGCCGTTGCCCGTCAATCTCCGGCATCTAAAGAGGCCATGAGAAACGAAAGCGTGCACTCTCTCTCTCTCTCTCTCTCTCTCTCTCTCTCTCTCTCTCTCTGAGCTGCAGACTCTGTTACTCCCCTACTCCATCACAGACGTCAGCAAGTTGACAATTTATCAGTGCCAATGCCGCACTGCGAAATGCTGCAGCAAATATGACTCGAGATTACTATTAACAGGCTCTGTCTCAGACTCCCACCTACGCGAACCGCACTGCCAACATTTTGGCTGCTTTATGGGGCGCATCAAAATTTCAACATTTATATCTGAATGCCCTGTAACTAAAAAGTAACGGAGAATGGGAGTTTAAATGGATAGAGGTAATTCAGTTGAAATAGTAATTGTAATTGTAATTGAAATATGTATTTCTTATTATATTTATATCCTCTATCCATGTTCAGCAAATCAAGGTATTCCTCAAATTCTTATATTTGTAGGTACACAAGATAACTTTTAATTTTGTATTCTATTCAAATACCTCATTTCTAATATTTTGCTAACCTAAAGTTCAGCTCTAAGTAAACAAATCAATAAATATTTTATATATATTTCTATATAGTTAAAATCAAATTTTAAAAACTTTAAAATAGATAGATAAATTAGTTGATAATTAGCTAGTTATTTTTTGCATTATAACAGATCGTGAATAGAACATAAATTTAAAAAATTTATCTCTAACGCAGTTACAGGGTATTATAAAATTAAACAATGCAGATCGTGAGCATTTTCCTTTCTTTTGTTTTTTGTTTTTTTTTTCGACATTTTGCATATGTGGCGTATACGTAATGCGCACACAGGTCCTTTTAAGCCCGGCTCTGGGGTGACAGCCCACGCCCACACACACATTTCACATTTAGGCAGTAGCTGACTAGAATGAGAGCGAGAACATCTGAATTCTCGTATATGTGACAATGTCGCAGATTTCCAAATGCAGCGCACGAGTTTTGCATTTCAAATGGCTGCTGCAAGGATTTCTGATTGTGTGTTTCTGATGCTGACTTATCCGCTCCCATCGCCCATGCCCATGCCGGCAGTCACGAGTATCTCCTTGGCACGCGCTTTAAAATTTAATTTGCTGCTCAAATTGGCCTCCCTCTGCCTCGGCTGCTGCATTATGTAGCTGGCATATATTGCGCATACGCATCGTTGAGCAGTGAAATTAGCAAAATGCAAATATTTATACAGCCCCAAAAATGATATTTATACTCGAGTGTGTCGAGTGTGTGTGTGTTTATTTTGGTGTGTGTGTGTGTGTGCATCTGTCTAACAACTGTTTGTGCTCTTTGAGGATGGCGTATGCCATAAAAATATGCATACATACGTATCTTTCAATATATCATGCATACGCCAGGTGTGCACACACACACACACACACACATACACACATTTGTGTAATATATTTATAGCGTGCCGCTCAGATTTCGCTGCGTGCATGCGGCGCTCTGTTTGCATGCGAACTGACAAGCCAATTAAATTTGACATACATAATTAAGTGAAAATGCGGGAGAGCGCTAAAGGAGTTCAAACATTAAGTGGACAGGTGTATTGCATTTTTAATTAGCATGGAATTAAATTTATTGCATCGAACATCGAAGTGCTGTGGCGCTTGTCTATAGTACCATATATTGATTGTCTACTGTAGTTATTTAAATAAATAATCATTGTTGTAACGGATGGAGAGCGAACTCAATTGCCATTCAGATATTTCAAATTACTTAAATTTAAATATTGCTATAATTTTTGTATAGTGTTTTAGTGTATTTTTTGGACTAGCAGTACTTTATATTAGCATTAAATAATAGTGAACGTAAAATTACGATTTTGAATTGAGGAAAGAAATTTCATCTATGAAATTATTATTTTCTCTTGCGCAAATATTTATTTGTTTATCTACAATATTTATTTAAAATAAACATAAACTCTTGCAATTCAAATAATATTATTTTTATATATATTTCAAACTGCTCGATTGCACTGAAATAAAATGTGTCAATCCAAATGCCACATAAGAATAAATTACCTAAGTCCATTATATATTCATTTATACTATTTAAGCCTGTCTGGCGAAGCACCTGTGTTTTTCATATTTCTATAAATAACATTCTGTGTCTGAAAAGTGAATATCGTGTTTCATGGCCAGCAGCTCAAATAGAAAACAAATCATTTAAGCACAGGCAAGATACACAAAAGCAATTTCTCAATTTCTCACGCCGGCAAATGGCAAATGCCATAAATTCAACAGTCACCCAGGCATACATATGCATGTTTATATCACCAGAGATATATGTATATGTATATATCTGTCGGCTGTGACATTTCGCAGATCTGCTGCTGTCTGCGACTGATGGAGCACACGTGTTCCATTCAGGCTTGCAGCGTGAATGCATCTTCGAGCAGCTTTCAGCTCCATCAGAGGTTGGATATGCCGTGTTGATTCTTTTACTATTTTATTTAGTCATTTTTACGCAGCCTGGCTGAGCTTGGTGCTTAATGCCCGGCTATTAAAAACAAATTTATTGCCTATAATTAAAATTCGTGCCGGGCATGAAAAGAAAAAGTGTCACTGAAAAGAGAGCAAAGTGAAAATATTTCATAGCAATTTTTGCGGAAATTGTTGGAAATCGAGCGTGACAGCCGGGCAAAAAGTGTGCGTAATTCATTTTTGCACAGTTTAAGCGAAATTGCATAAAAATGAAAACGATGATGACGATGCCGATGCCGATGATCATGATCGTGTTCGTGTCCCTGCCGATGCCGATGCCGATGATGGCCAAAGTGTGTCAGCTGTGCATCAGCGCTTCAGCGAACTGAACAAATGTGTGTCATACAGCCGCGCGTTTATTAATACCTGACTTTCAGGCGTGCTAAAAAGTCGCGGCCCCCAACAAAATTCGCTGCCAATCGAGTCGCATGGCGACGCGGCGGATGAGTCATGCCTCGGGCAGTTCTGTAGAAAATTACTTTTAAATTGCTCACACGAAATGAAAATTTATATCCTATACTTTTTATGCGAAAATTTATTTGTTTTCATATTGATGGACATAATTGCCTTGCTTCTCCATTCATTTCATTATTGATATTACTTTATTTTCTGTTTGTATAAATAAATACTACGAATAAAATATACAGATGTGTTGATAATAACATAGAGATATGTAGTCTAATATCTACATAATTATATATTGTAAAAATAGCTATATACTTCTCAGACTTCTCAGTGGACATATTTATTGTTTATTATTTACAAATATTCCTATTTTAATTAATAATTTCATTTCAATCTGAATTTAAATATTTTATTTTTAAACTTTACATGTGAGTAAATATTAAAATTTACTACAATTTAATCAATACAAATATAGTTCGAAAAAAAAGACAATATTAATTAATTTGATTCATTTTACATGTAAGGAGATTTATTTAGATGTTAACAGTACTGCCTATTTGTAAATGCATTTAACATTTAACTTGCTGATAGGTCAAATGAATTTACATAACATGTAAAATACTCCTTAGCCAACTATAGATATTGTCATTTTATATATCTGATATTTCTTTGCTGTTAACCTAACATAGACAAAGACTTAATCCAGAACCTCGATTATTTTATTTGATGATAGCTGGATTCCAACTCTTCAGCTCTATATTTGTCCTCGCGCAAACTTTTTCAGCGAGTCGGCACATCTCTCTAAAGTTCAAAACTCACATTATCATCCTATTATTTATAGAGACGCCCATGATAGAATTATTGGCACTGCGCCACATTGCATTTCACTGCAATTTAGTTTTTTATTTGGCCTTTTTTATACCCATTGAACCACCCAACTCTGGGTATAATGGCTTGTTGAAATGTATATAACACGCAAGAGGATCCGTGGCACACCCTATCAAGCACTCCATATGTGTATATACCTGACGACCGGAGTCGATAGAGCCCTTTCCTACTTGCATTATGTCATTACATAAGATATATGTAAGAGCTAGACAATTACAAATTTGTTGCAGTTCGATATATATATATATATATTTTTTTTGTTAATTTTTTTTTTTTTTTTTTTCGTTAAAAACCCTGATCTAAAGCAATTATAAAGTAACTTCTACATCTTTAGAGGTTGGATCTGAAACTTTTACATATAAACCTATGTATATGAATTTAATATATGTAATTTGAAATTCTCACTCCCTTCCCTCCAAGCGCCAAAAGAAATGTATTTCATATACTAGAGACTTGTGCTTTGGCAAGTATACACTTGTTGTTATGAATATTGACCATCTACCAGAAAGTTATAAAACAATTAAAAAGTAAAGTTCCCATAGTAAACCTTCTTCTGTTTGCAGAAAAAACTCGAAGAATAATTGAAATTTGAATTCCTCGAAAGGTTCAGGGGATTTCGTAGTCGTGGAGTCTCTATATGTCTTATTTGTTCCCTTAGTTTCTTCTTTTTTTTTGTCGATTCGGCAAGTCTGTATTAATGGATTGCAGTTTGCGATTCCCAATTATGATATGAGCAAATAGTTTTGATTCGATATTTGTAAATAGCTTTGCAGCTGCCATGGCAGTTCGACCCACGCTCCTTGCGGCATCCGCACAATAAAGTTCTATGGGAGGGGTGGGGGGAAGAGAAAAGCGTAATTTATGGGCCATACGTGGCGCGCATTTATTACGTGGCCAGCGGTGTACGGAGCAGCCGTCCTGTCAGGTTTTGGCTTTTAATGTGCATAATTAAGCATTAATTACACTCACGTCCTGTTGGATCTGTCGCTCCTTCTCTCTCTCTCTCTTTCGTCTCTCTCGGCCTATTTCGGTCGCTCGCATTGGCTTTTTCATTGTTTGCTTTTACAGCGCGCATTTATCTCTTTCCCAGACGGCACAGATCTATCTGCTGGCCCTTCTCTCTCCCTTTCGCTGTTGCTCCCTCTCCCTCCTCCTCTGTTGCTTGCTTTCGCTATGGTCATTTAACCAATGACCATTTGAGCAGCGCTGACTGCACCACAATCAGCATTACCGCATTGGCAAACCATTTGCACAGTTTAAGCGTTTAATTGCAAATTTATTATGCTTATTTTGTGGGCAACACAATGACCATTCCGTAATTGATTGAGCTGCTGCCCATATCGGCATATTGGCCAGAAAGCGAAAGTGGCCATAAGCTCCAGCCGAACCCAGCCCCAGCGCTGATACGAGTGACAGATGTGCATTTGTCATGGCCTAATGACCTTTATGTGTTTGAAATATGGCAGCGCATTAAAAGAGAGAAAATATTATTGATATTGTATTATCTGCTGTCCCACAATGATGCCGATACGAGATGATAAAATGAAGCTATTATATATACTGTATGTTAATATTAATATCAGGCGTCATTAAGGTTTCTTTGTTTAAAGATGTGCGTTTAAATAACTCAAAAATTCATTTTATTCATGCAGTTAATTATTGTTATTTTTTTCAATTTTTGGTAATATTCAGATAGTCTCTTCCTCTCACTTGATTCTACTCATGTGGTAGACTTAACTCATTGATTTAATAATCTACCCTTATAGACTTTTTGAATGCCTCCTCGGCTTCTCTCTTTCTCGCCCTCACATTCTTAATCTTATCTTATTGAGGTCCTACTGTGGACAATGTCCCCATTTCTCAGATATCCAAGCAATGCATTACAATGGCTGACAGACAAACATATCCGAGTGCAAGGCAAACGGACGTAAATTCTTTTTTGTTAAGGCTGCGGCACAGAGGCTGGCTAAAATAATGGAAGTAAAGCAGCCATCCACTGACCGTTTCTGGCTCCAGGCTTGAAGATATTCTACCTGTGCGCAGTACAGGCAGCACGTCTTGTATTGTATACACATATTTAACTACATTTGATATTATTGACGCCATCATCAACCATTTTATAATTGTACATATATTTCTTATCCATATGTATGGGTTAGGTATGTTAGGTCGGTTCAGAGTACCTGATAGTATGTCACGTCCACATTGAATGTATAGGGCTTCTCTGACTTCTTGCATAATTAGTTCAATAATGTCATTTTTCAGGATTGCTCTTCTAACACTTGATACTTCATCTTTTTACGACTTTTCAACTGATTTCGTTCAGACTTTTTTATTCGCCAAAGCCTCATAGAATATTCATGCTTCATATATAGTCTCTCTTTTTCTCTCACTCCCTCTATTCATATCTATTTTCTTTTCTTTTGTAAGAGAAAGAAAAATCATGTCCATTGCCACAAGTAATTTAAAATGTTGCGCTCCAATTCGCCTTCGGGCAGAGCGATGTCTTTTTCTGCTTTTGCTTCTGCTTCTGCTTCTGTTTCTGTTTTATTTCTGTTTGTTTTTTAGTGGCTCAACGAAATTGTCACACGCTGCCGCAGTGGCTGCTGCCCACTGCCACGCCCACTCTGTCACATACGCTGCAGCGCCTTTGAAGTTATAGCCGCAGCGCAGCGGCTGCTCTTGGCTGCGGTTTTCCGTCTGTTTTCATCCACATCTTCTCGGCCCACCTTCCCCATTCGGTCGCCCTCTCCCTCTCCCACTCTTGCTATCAGTTGTCTCAGTCGGCTGCCATTGCTAGGCTTTTATTTGTCTTCAATTAACATTGCAACATGCCACTTGTGCCACATTTCGTGTTTCTTTTTTTATCTCGCCGACTTGTCTTGTTTTCCTGTGTATTTGAGATATTTTCTTTGCTTTCCTTTCTTTGCCATTTGCCTTTTCAATGGCTCCCACAGTGTGTCAGCTTATTTATTAGTTTTATTTTACCTCCCTCCCTCCCTATCTGTTTCTTTCTCCTTCTCTTTCTCTGTCCGTCTTTCGTACTTATTTTTAATTTACAAGTTTCTTCTCTTTCTGACAACGCTCTTGGCTAATGAAAGCCCCAACTACAAAGCATATTTTTGCCTTTTCAACTTTTGCGTTTTTATGCAATGCCGCCAGCGAATAGAGAGGGTTGTGGGCGGAGACGGCAGCGAGGGCAGGGACGCGGGCGGGTGCCTATGGGCAACCTGTTTGAAAACTGTGTCAAATGTAATATTATTACTTATGCTTCAGCTTTTTATTTTCGCTTCTCCGTCTTCTCTCGCCCATTTTTCGCTTATTTCTGTTTATTTGCCCTGCACTTTGTGTAATTGACAAGTTTGTTGCATACTTTTGGGTCGCTTGCCAATAATTGCAAATGGCGCTTTGCGCAGACTTCGAAATTGGCTTTGACTCCGCAGTCCGGAAACTTTGCCCGTGGATTCCTGTTGCCATGAAAGCAATTGAGATTGAAAGATGTTGACGGCTTATAAGTAGAAGACGTTTTTTATGGCCCTAATTAAGTAGAGCACGGCTAAAGTTTTTGTGTGCCAGCTCGAGCGAAGCCAAGAACTGCCCAAGGAATGGTGAATAGCCATTTGTGCATTTTATGACTTAGATGTTCATCTCGGCTGACAAAAACTGGGAATGGCCCCATATATATCTCAATGCAAATCTTTGTTTCGAATAAGTGGCAAGAGAATTTGATTGATTAATTGAGTAACTTTGAATGGGATTGCCCCACTGAATGGGGGATGATTGAATGCAACACTTGTACGTCTTCCATATGACAATTAGAATAAACAAATGCTTTAATTACTCATGTATGTACATATATATGTATGAATATATAAATGTATGTGTTCATCCATGAACATAATACATATATACAATAAGTGGCCAATGTGTGGACTGAGCCCCTGAGCGATATGAATATGTAAGAGACGAATTCCGAGCCTTACAAACTTATCACTAGATTAAGGATTGAGTCTAGGTATAAACATCCTGACTCAGACGAATGAATAAACTAAACGCCATCATGGTCACATATATTTTTTGGTATGTATGTATATATGTATTTGTGTATGTGAATGAGGAATAAACTCATATGGCTTGGTAAAAATTAAGAAATTTATAGTGTATGATATATATTAGGTATCGAATGTTATTTCATATTTTTTTCTCTTTACTAATCGACTTTCAACTCAAGCAGTAAAGTTTTGGTCAGCTCTTTATTTCTCTTTCTTTGACGCTCTCTTTCCATATATTGAACTGGAAGTAAATTTGGCCATATCTAAAATAGTTTTCCACTGCTCTTTGTCTTTGATTTACTTGACAGATAATGTGGAATATTTTTATATTAATTCCAACAGTGTTTAGAATATTATTATATCATTATAATCAATCCATCAATTTATAATATTTATAAATATTCCAATTTCATATAACCCGTATGAATGCTCAGGTTGTTTCTTCTAAGAGCATAGTGCCTACTCCATGCGCTTTTTCCAGCACCTGCCATAATGAACGTATCATATATGAGCAGCGAAAGCGCCCTGCTAATGACATACTTTAGCTCGCACACATGAGCGTTGCTCTAATGCAGCTGCGGGGGCAATTTGTGCCACGCGGCGTATGCTTAATCTGATATTTAAGCTGACGGCAAATGAAAGCAGCTGACGGCAGTGAACCGAGTCTCCAGTCTCCTGCTCAGAGTTGCGAGTGTCGAGTGTCGCGTGCCGGTTGCAATGCAAATGTTTGCGCAATTTGGTGCAATTGTTTCATCTTTTTCTCTCTTTGTTTTTTTTTTGCGAAAGCTCATTAAATGTAAACGACTCAACGCCTTTCAGCACCCTCATTTACTCACTCCCTCTCTCTTTCTCACTTGCAGGTCGCACACACAATGCCAACTATGCGCTATACCACATCGGACAGCCGGCAACGGGAGGCGTAAAGCAGTTCGCCGAGACGGGCAAAACTGAGCTGCTGGACAGCAATGCCGGCGAGCAGCAGCAGCAACAGATGCAGGCACAGGCACGGGCAACCTCAGCGGCAGCAGCAACCGGTGCTGGTAGTGCCGGATCTGCTCCTGCAACGGCCGAGCGCAGCGTGTTTGACGAGTTTAGCCTGCCGGCCATCCAGCTGGGAGCGGGGCGCAGCGAGGCGAAGGTGTTTGTGGACAGCAATCACAGTTTGGTGTCGCTAATGACACGCATTGTGCCCTCGCCGGACTGGTTCATCGGCGTCGACTCGTTTGAGGTGAGACCCCGCAAATCAATTGCGATGCGCTTGACCCAGCATTATTCATTTTTTTCCGGCAGCTCTGCGTGGGCGGCTCCTGGATTGATACGGTGACCGTGGAGCTGGATCCACTCGATGCGGGCACCGACAACGGCTTCACCTTCACCGCACCCAACTGGCCAACGGCGCCCCAGGGCGTCATCTATCGCATCACCTCGCGCTATCCGGCCCATCCGGCGGGCAGCTTTTACTATCCGAAGAGCAAGCGCTTGCCGCCCATCGCCACCTTCCAGTTTATCAAGGTAAGGGAGCTGGACGCGCACAGAGTTAACGCTCTTGAAAAAGCTTAAACAACTTAATTAACTGCAAATTAGCAGTCAAAATGGTGCCCCCGTTTACAGCCATAATGACTTTTCATGTGCGCCCTTCAAGGACTCCACTCCCAGTCCACAACGCAAAAAATCAAAGTGCTAATGAGCCATTAGCATTACAATGGCGTCAAACATGTGTAACGCCGTTGCGTGTGTGGGTTTGTGGGTGTGCTCCGAGGTACCAGACCGTATTCCTGTGGCTGCGTGCTAATGCGCTTTATAAATCAGCTGCCTTCGCCGCGCAGCTGACGCTAAGCAGGCCGAACGAAAAACGCGAGCCAGAAGAATTTGTTCGGCAAAAAAAAAATGAAGGAAATTGTGTTAATTTCATTTAAATGAAATGTTGAAAAGCTGTGACCCCAACAATGAATATTTAATGACTGAATTTGGTTTGCCCTCCTTCGTAGGTGCTGGCCAGACAATCGTATTATGCCATCAGGGTCAAGAGTAGTACAACAAGAATAGAATAGAATAGAATAGAGGAATATAAGTCAAAATATTGAATTTAATTCAATACATGAATATAATAATAAAAAACATGAATATAATAATATTATATATGAATGCATGTATGATTGAAATAATTATTAATGATTTCTTTGACTGTTCAAGCCTTAAAGTTCAAAGGCTTTACTTGGCATGTTTTTTAGGCTGACGAGATCAGTTTCATTAATTTGAATATTCATTAATTTAAGTAATTTGAACTGAAATTCTATATATGTATATACATATATACAAATGATACAAGTTTAAAGTTATTTCATGGCTCTGACTTAATTCGTAGTTAGTATTGAGATTAAAGGCATTGCACACGAGAGGTGATTGGCAGCATTTGATGAGACGAAGAGCAATTTGTCCGTTATGAATGATATCCCTTTAAAGTTTATAGTTTGTATATCATTTACATGTGATTCATTCAATGAATGCCTCATATGTCTCCTAAATGTAAGCAAATACATCAAATTCCGGAACCCTAACGAAATGCAGTTCCCTTAATATAGTCCAGTCAATATTCCGCTGGCTAGCTCGAAGTACTTCATATAACTAGCAAATGGTTCCCATGGTCTCCAATCAATTTCGTAAAATATAACCCAGGCGCAGGCCTATAAATGCAGTCCCCGTAGTGCGCGCCAATTACGGCAATACTTGTATTCAATAAATTATATATAAATCGCCATTACATTACTTAGTTACATTTGGCCACGATCTCGATTGGCCCCCACCAACCAAATGGGGTCTGTCGCATTTCCATGGGCTCCATTGCCATTGGCCTTAATAAGCGTCTATCCATTAGTTGCCGCAAATCGTGGAACCTAAACGTGAAACATTTCAGCACCATCTGAATGCTAAATTTCTTACGGGTGAAAAGGCACCCTCACAAAAAGCCCAGTAACAGTAAAAACGTCTACACAGAGAGTGAGAGTGAGAAAGAGAGAGAGGGAGAGGGCGGCTATTCAGGCATTGTAATTATATTGCTGGACGTACGTTGCTCAGAAAGTGCGGCACTTACACTTCCACCATGCATAAGGAACACTGCACATAGAATCGTACCACTTGCCTCTCGCCTCCCGCTGCTTGTCCCCCTCTCGGTCGGGGGGAACGGACCGGCAGTCGTTGGCGCTCATCAAAATTGCTTTTATGTGCGTCTCTAGGCCGCACATAAAATTTACGCCCAGCCCTCGTCAGGCAGCTGTTTCGACTACGTTTGCATAGTTTGAGCCTTGGGTGTGGGCGTGGCACTTACACTGTACGTGCGGTCATTATTCTTTATTTGCCGGCCAGCCTCAGCGCCAGTTGGCCAAAGCCTCGTTCTTGTGTGGGGAGGCTGTTGTTATTGTCATTGTTGTTGTTGTTGTTGTTGTTGTTGCTGCTGCTGCTATTGTAACGCCTTTTTGACACTACTAATTCTAGTTTTATTTTCTATGGTTGGAGGCGTGGCACTTGTGGGAAGAACTGAAGGCAGTAAAAGTGGCTACTCCTTTGTTTGCCCTAACACCGAGTTTATGGACTATCGCATAGCGTTTGAACTATCAGTGGCTATATCTTCTAATATTTCTATATTTTACACGTAGAAGACGAAATTTATTTTTTTTTTTTAAATGAAAGTGTATTTCCTTGTTTTTTATTTATTTATTCATTTATTGAGTTAATTATTTATTTTTTTAAACATAATGAGCAGAAAATATTTATATTTATATTAGAGTCCTGCTCTTCTTAATTCATATGCTTTTCCAAGACAATTTAGTAGAGACGAAAGGGTATACAATATCCGCTGTTAGTGGTACTCTTGCATTTATTCAGCTTATTTTTGTCTACTTTTGTTTATGGCCAACGAAATGGAAAGTTATTTACTTAGGCGAAATGTGCGTCTGCTTCATTTTATGGCCAAGACATGTGTGAACCGAGCCAAGCTCCAGTTTCGCCCACTGCCCCCTGCTCGCTGCCTGTTGTCCTCTAACCACTGCCTGCTATTCGGTATAATTATGTGTTGATTTGGTTGGGTATTAAATTCTTAAATTCTGTGAAATACAAAAGTGAATGCCAGAAATGCTCTGTGCGCTATTTGCCGCATGCCAAAAGGGCATGAAATCTCGGATTGGAATGGAATGTGTGTGAGGCTAAGACTGAGACTGAGACTGAGACTGCGAGAGCCGAGAGCTGGATTTGGATCTGGGTCTGTTTTTGTAATCCACAAGGAATTTCCCAGTGTGCAGATTATGTCTGTATATGTATATGAGTGTACGTGTGTGTGTGTGTGTGTGTGTGTGTGTGTATTTTAATGCCACAATAGCTAGCTCGAAGTACTTCATATAACTAGCAAATGGTTCCCATGGTCTCCAATCAATTTCGTAAAATATAACCCAGGCGCAGGCCTATAAATGCAGTCCCCGTAGTGCGCGCCAATTACGGCAATACTTGTATTCAATAAATTATATATAAATCGCCATTACATTACTTAGTTACATTTGGCCACGATCTCGATTGGCCCCCACCAACCAAATGGGGTCTGTCGCATTTCCATGGGCTCCATTGCCATTGGCCTTAATAAGCGTCTATCCATTAGTTGCCGCAAATCGTGGAACCTAAACGTGAAACATTTCAGCACCATCTGAATGCTAAATTTCTTACGGGTGAAAAGGCACCCTCACAAAAAGCCCAGTAACAGTAAAAACGTCTACACAGAGAGTGAGAGTGAGAAAGAGAGAGAGGGAGAGGGCGGCTATTCAGGCATTGTAATTATATTGCTGGACGTACGTTGCTCAGAAAGTGCGGCACTTACACTTCCACCATGCATAAGGAACACTGCACATAGAATCGTACCACTTGCCTCTCGCCTCCCGCTGCTTGTCCCCCTCTCGGTCGGGGGGAACGGACCGGCAGTCGTTGGCGCTCATCAAAATTGCTTTTATGTGCGTCTCTAGGCCGCACATAAAATTTACGCCCAGCCCTCGTCAGGCAGCTGTTTCGACTACGTTTGCATAGTTTGAGCCTTGGGTGTGGGCGTGGCACTTACACTGTACGTGCGGTCATTATTCTTTATTTGCCGGCCAGCCTCAGCGCCAGTTGGCCAAAGCCTCGTTCTTGTGTGGGGAGGCTGTTGTTATTGTCATTGTTGTTGTTGTTGTTGTTGTTGTTGCTGCTGCTGCTATTGTAACGCCTTTTTGACACTACTAATTCTAGTTTTATTTTCTATGGTTGGAGGCGTGGCACTTGTGGGAAGAACTGAAGGCAGTAAAAGTGGCTACTCCTTTGTTTGCCCCTAACACCGAGTTTATGGACTATCGCATAGCGTTTGAACTATCAGTGGCTATATCTTCTAATATTTCTATATTTTACACGTAGAAGACGAAATTTATTTTTTTTTTTAAATGAAAGTGTATTTCCTTGTTTTTTATTTATTTATTCATTTATTGAGTTAATTATTTATTTTTTTAAACATAATGAGCAGAAAATATTTATATTTATATTAGAGTCCTGCTCTTCTTAATTCATATGCTTTTCCAAGACAATTTAGTAGAGACGAAAGGGTATACAATATCCGCTGTTAGTGGTACTCTTGCATTTATTCAGCTTATTTTTGTCTACTTTTGTTTATGGCCAACGAAATGGAAAGTTATTTACTTAGGCGAAATGTGCGTCTGCTTCATTTTATGGCCAAGACATGTGTGAACCGAGCCAAGCTCCAGTTTCGCCCACTGCCCCCTGCTCGCTGCCTGTTGTCCTCTAACCACTGCCTGCTATTCGGTATAATTATGTGTTGATTTGGTTGGGTATTAAATTCTTAAATTCTGTGAAATACAAAAGTGAATGCCAGAAATGCTCTGTGCGCTATTTGCCGCATGCCAAAAGGGCATGAAATCTCGGATTGGAATGGAATGTGTGTGAGGCTAAGACTGAGACTGAGACTGAGACTGCGAGAGCCGAGAGCTGGATTTGGATCTGGGTCTGTTTTTGTAATCCACAAGGAATTTCCCAGTGTGCGGATTATGTCTGTATATGTATATGAGTGTACGTGTGTGTGTGTGTGTGTGTGTGTGTGTGTATTTTAATGCCACAAAAGCAACACGCGGCTCTGAGCCGTGCGCTGTCGACGCATTTGCGAAAAGGTAGCCCCTGATAAGCCGCTGCTGGCCCAAAAACTGTGGCAAAAACAGTCAGCCCAGCAACGACAACAATGTGGCAATAACAATGCGAGGCGCTGCTATATAGAAAATGACAGCAGCCCAAACAAATAAATTAAAATGCGCGACAGCGCGCCAGCAAAAGTTTTTTTCCCTCTCCTTCCCTGCTTTCCCTCCGCCAGTCGCTGGCAGACAGACCCAGTAGCCAGGAAGAGCTGCCTCTCTGCCTCTCCGCCTCTTTGGCCTCCTCCCCGACGGGCACACCTGCCGCAACGTCCTATTCTGTGCTGTGTCTGTGTCAATATTTGCCACAAATTGAAATTAGCAGCGCGTTAGCTGCACCTGTACTCATACATACACACACTCATACACACACACAAATACGACTTACACACTCACATACACACTTGGAGCTATTCATGCACCTGTTTTGTATTTAGCTGGAAGCATTTGCTTTGCTCATGCCAGGCACATAATCCGCGTAAATTAATATGCCGCACACACACATGGAGGAGCTCATGTATGTGTGTGTGTGTGTATGTTTAACATTTGCTTTGCCCAGTCTGAAATTCCGTTATTTTCCGCTCTTGCAGCTAAAGGAGTACGAACTGAGCGAAGTATTCAACATTGCCGAGGACGATCGCAAATATGAAACAGTTCAGACCCAAACCCACCTCGACGCCGAGCACAATCACGTGGAGATGAACAACGAGCTCTCAGCCAGCATCGAGCGGGAGAGGCAGCGGGACAGGGACTGGGCACTGCAGACACCGTTCACTGATGAGAGACAGCGCATTCGCTCCCAGCTGCTGGCCAAAATGAACCCCAAGTGAGTAGACTAAGGGAATTCATTATATATTTGAAATTGTAGCTAAGGAAATACTTAAAGTAAATACGGCTGGAAATGTTTAATGTTCCTATATATTCTTAAGCATTGAATATTTACAATTCTGATATCTTAACAAGAGTACGGTAAAGCATAAAAACCCAAACCAAAATAATAAAATATTCCATAATAATTTGTTGTGCATCTCACTCCACATTTCTTAATTTACCAGTGCCTAAAAGAATTTTCACATTAAGCCAATCAATTTAAATGTAGTATATCGACTAATGTGCATAATTAGCTTTAATGGAGTCTCTTGGGGAGCAATCCATAACAATTGAGCTCAAGGCCAGAGCTAATTATAATTATCGGGAAATTGTATATTTAGAACTCAGCTGTTCATGAATGCTGAATAATTACATTGAAGCTAAAAATAGAAAAAGTGGTTTGTTAGTAGATGAAGAGTAAAGAACCAACCAGGCGTATGCGTAATGCCGTGGTTCCCTCAGAAGCGAAAGGCTGCTTCGATTGTCAGTGCTTAAACTTTAAGCTCTGTCAATGCATGTCTATCTACAGATATATATGAATATGTCTGTACATGTGCATAGAGCCAGCCGTAAGCTGCTTAAGCAGCTGCGTGAGGTATGCGCAATGTGAATGACGGAATGCAGCCTGAAAGGCAGGATCCGTCTGCATATCCTTGCCAATGCGAGCCAAACATCAATTTGCCATACTTAACATATGCGTCAGGTGTTTGTCTGCGACGTGGAAAACTGCTTGCAGCACATTTCAAGCAGCTGCCTGCAGCTACAACAACAACAACAACAGCAACTGCAACAGCAACAGCAACAGCAAACAAAAGCTGCTCTCCAGCCCAACACACTTCAAGGCACATTACACTACGCCACTGCAAGAAGGTTGCAAGTGGGCCCAAGACACTGACTGAGAGCGAGGCACGTAGCTGGGCTAATGTTGCAACTTTAAAGAGAACTCGCCCCAATACCAAAGCAGCAGCAAAGGAAGACAAAGAAGGAAAATGCTAGTGTTGAGCGAAAGAGACAGCTAAAGAATACCCTACCATGAGATTTAACAATTCGATAACTCCGGATCAGATTGACTAAAGATAGTTGAGCGAAAGAGCCTCTCGAGTACCCTACCATGAGATAGTTGGATGAGTAAATACGTTTCACAATCCGCATTAGCAAATATATATGCAAGTGCATGAAGTGATGCTGTGATGATGATCTCCTCACGTCTGTTCAGATAAATTTACTCGGTTCCCATTTTATTTAATGGCAGGCCTGGCCTAAGATCAGTTATTGGGTTATATATATAGACAGTCGTCGGCAAAAGGTTTTTTGGTAGAATATAATGTGTGCTTATTCATTTAATATTACTCGGCATATCTGAGTTCTACTAAATTTGTAAACTTTCAATTTATAATATCAATAAAGGTTAATTGGTTGTCATCTGCTTAAAAGCGATTAATTTAGCACGCAGATTCTGATAAGGCTCTTATGTAATGAACTGGCCAGTGCTTAAGTTGTTAATTTCAATTTTATATTAAATTTCATCTAAAATATACAATATTAACAAATATTTTTAGTTAATATATTACTTACAATATATTAGGCAAAAAAAAGAAAACAAAAAAAGCCAAAATTCTCCAAACTGAAATTTAAGAGTTTCGCTAAGAAATATTCGAATTTTATATTGCATTGATAAATTTGCCATCGACTGCACATTAATTAAGTGATATAAGATCCAGCGCAATTTATTTACCGTGGCTCGACAGGGTATACGAATGGGCTCGAAAAACTTAGTACAGGATTTCAACTCGACATAGACAACAGTGTCCTCGACGTGCAGGATGCGAAGCGCGAAGGCGACAACTAATCCAGTGCCACGCCCATCACGATGCATCGTGCAACTGGAGTGGATTTTTGGCACCATTGGCACTGCTAACCTGCATATTTAATGACAAGCCGAAGCCGGAGCTAAGCAGGAGGCGTTGCACGGCTGGAGGGTGGCTGCGTACGTGTCTGAGTGCCAGCTGGCTAAAGTGCCGATGGCCATGCGTGGGCGTGGCTGGCTCGCTTCAACAGCAATTGGCAAGCTGACAAAAGCGCCAACAGCGCCAAAGCAACCAAAGCAGCCAAAGCAATGCCAAGCGCCAAAACCTGCTCGGACAGTGTAATTACTCGCAATCTTATCAATGCCAGCGCGCGCGCCTCCGCTGCTCTGTCTGTCCATAAAAGCCGAGGCACTCGAAAGCCACCCACAGCACTCACTCGACCCAGCTCTCTGCGGCCACAACATGTTCGCATTGGCACCGACTATCACGCTCATTGCTATGAACAGCGCATGCAACATGCAGGGGCAGCAACAGCAGCTGCCGGGACGCATGCAGCAGATGCAGATGCAACGCCAACGCGAGCTGCAGCTGGCGAAAAGTAAGCTCGAAACTTGCAAGAAAAACAGTATTCAATTATTAAAAACATATCAAATCTGCAGCTGAGCGAAAGCAACGGCAGCAGGCAAAGCAGCAGCTGAAAGAAAATACCAAGAAAACACATAGAAAGTGGTACAAGAAACTGTTGAAAGGGCACGAGAAAAAAGAACCCGACATGGAAAATGCAGAAGATAAGACATTGCCAATTAAAGAAGGAAGCGAAAGAAAATTATTCATGCCTGATTAATGATGAAAAAAGATTAAAAAGAATTAATATCGATATAGAAGCTAAGAAGTTCTGTAGCGATAACAATTCTAGAGTCAACACGTAGAGCTTCAATTCAGTTAAGCAGATAATCTAACTGTATCTCAATAGTATTCTATTATTTTAAAAGTAGAGCAATGATATAAAAGCAATTCAAATAATATAGAAATTGAGCAAGTGAAAAATCTGTAAAATATTTATGCGCAGATATAAAGAAACAGAGAAAAATCTTATATTGATTGACTTGGGTTTTACTATATTTAGAAGGTTGTTTTTATAGAAAATAACCAATAAATAACCAAATATACGCAGCACACTAAAACGATAACATCAAGCAAGAGATCCCCAAGAGAAGCAACGAAAATTCCCAGAAAACTCAATTCCACTTCCATTTATATATAACGAACGATATAAGAAAAAAAAATAGAATGCAATATATATAAGACAACCTTAGTTGAACAAAATTATATGTATGAATACAAATAAACGGAAGAGAAAAAATAAAATAAAAATCCATAGTACATTGGAATAGTCAATAATTTATTATAAAAATATCTATCAGTCCATAATGGAGTGAATACCCTCAAGAATATTTTCGCACTTGAATTGCCTTAAGCCCATGACGTCATTAGTTATCAATTATAGTACCTTGGCAGGCGGAGCATATGAAATGAGCCCAGGCATTTGGACAGGTATGAAGTATCTATCAATATCTTATCAGGCCGTAAAGCCTCTGCCTTGTGCGACTAATAAAACTAAGGCAAATGCCTGTGAGTGGCAACAGTAGCCTCAGCAGCGCCCAGCCTAAAGCATCAACAATCCGGGAGATGTCCATACCACCAGCGACACTTGTGGTTATTGGAGCGAGTGCAACCAATGCACAAAGACAGCGCCAAAAACAAGAAGCGAAGAGCAGCAGTTAGACAGATAAGAACTGATCGAAGTACATGGAACGTATATCGAAGTAGTCATATCAAAAATTAATGCAATTTCCAGAGAAAAATGTACAGCAGCAACAGCAGATGAAGCAAGCCAGCAAGGCAGAAGGTGCAGCTGCAGAGAAAATGCCCCAGCAGCCACCAGAGATAAATGCCAAATCAAAAAGCTGCCAAATAAGCTAAAAACTGAAGGCAAAAAATAAACCGAAATCTATTTCAATAAGCCGAAGATTAAATACTCTTATGGAAATGGGGCTAGCGAGTAAATTGATAAGAAATCTATTTTTAGTGGGTTATGTCCAAAAAGAAAAATATAAATATTTAGATTTATATATATGTTATGACTTTTTATATATCAGGCAACCCAGCTATGATAGTAATACTGCAGGTAACCCTTTATGTGAATTTATTAAAAACAAAATAACATTCCAAATAAAAACTTTTTTTATTTCCCGTGGTAAGGTGATATTAAAAGTATTCAATTAGATACATATGTATTAGATATATACATATGTATATATTATTATTTTTAAAGAATTTTGCTGTCGGTTGTTGCTTTTCTGAAAACAACTGCACCAATCCATAAAATGTTTTCTGATTACATCTTCAAATTTACATAGAAATGGTTATTGTTTGCTTTTGATATAGTTATAGGAATGTTATAGTTTGTCAATGAACTGCCATTTCCGCCTTTGTCAGAAACTCAATTGGCGTCGCCAAAAGCGAAATAAATGACAAAATAAAAGCTAGTTTTGGCAACTATCTTATCAGTTAACTAGCCACCATTGGTATGGATTTGTGGCATGAAAATACATTTGCTATGACATAAACATTAGACTATAAATTGTCGGGGTCGCCACTGTGAAATTTTAGTCAGGCAGCGCAGAGAATACCCAACGGACAGCGGACCGCGAGTGCAAGGAATACAATGGAAAATACAACAACAACTATGCGAATTGAAGAAATTAGCTCAGAAAGGATAAGTGGTGCCACGACGATAAATGAAGAGATAGAAATAACCACAATTGAAACACCACAAGGGATACGTGAACATCATCATCGCCATCATCACCACAAACATCATCATCGGCATCATCAGCAGACGAAGGAGGAGGAGGAGGCAACGACTTTGACCATAACTGATGTCAGCGACGAGCAGGAAGTTATGGGAGTTATGGAGCAGCTAGAAGAAGCAGAGGAAGAAGAAGAAGAAGAAGAGCAGCACACGCATCACCATCACCACCACCACCAGCATAAGCATAAGCATAAGCAGGCTACACCACAGTTAAGCTTGCCACCACCACTGCCAGACAGCTCACCGCCATATCTAACGCCCACCGAGGAGGGGGATCAGCTTGTATGGCTAACAGATTTGGATGCTTCGCCACAACAGTCAATGGCATCGGCTGTTCAACCGAATCCACCTGTAATTCAGACACCCTCACCCACCAACTTCAGCCGCAGTCAACCACCAGCCACCCCCTCGCCGACGGGCACTGTGAGGCAAACAGCGTGCATAATTGAGTCCCAGCTGCATCTGTCCGCACCTCCAACACCAGCTGCAACCACTGAGCAGACAGTAGGGCCACTGGATTCGAATACGCCGCCTCAGCAACCGGCGCCAAAAACAGTTCAGCAGCAACCACAACAGGTACCATCCACACCCAACAGTTCGGGGTGGGTGGTGCAGAGACTGGCCGTAGTCAGCACACAACCCACATCAGCAGCAACAGCAGCAGCAACAGCCACAGCAGCAGCAGCAGCAGCAGGAGCGAGTCCACCACTAACACCAGTTACTCCACCAGCGGCAAGTCCATCAAGAGCGGCTGTTAGCCAAATGGAGATTATTACAGTGACGCCGTTGCGAACGGCTGCACCACCTGCACCACCCATGCTGCTCGTCGGCAAGGTATCCGTGGACCACAACGACACACGCAGCAAGAACTACAGAGTTAGCATGGATTCCAGTGCGGCCGCATCGCAGGGCATCAAGAAGCGTTGCTGCTGCGCCATTTGCTAGGCAACAATGCAAATCCAAACTGAGTTGAGTCTGTATAACTATACAAGATTAGATAGAAACAGCCGGAAAATCGAATTACATAAAAACCGTTTTTACGTAATTAACAATATTGTTAATTATGCATATTGCTTAATACGATTACATACGCATATGATTACAAAATCAGGGTATAATAAAAAAAATAAATAAAGAAAACGAATAAAATACATTTCTTACGTAATTTTTGGCATACATAAACTATGTAACATAGTTGAAATCAATTACATTTATATAGCAAAGTAAACAACTGTTAACATAACAGTTACACGATCGTGCATTTTAACAGTGTTGCATTTATATAGTTAACAGAGTTATCAATACGTACATAACATTACGCAGTTAACTTTAAAGGAAATCCGAATGTTCAGAGAAATAACAGTCAAAGCTCTGTTAGGCGCACAGAACTTCCTTCTTCTGTTAGGTGTTAGATTCGAGTGCTCAACTATCGCTATCTCCCTTGCACTACAGCTACTGTTCTGTTAGTCAGAATCTTCGCTTACTTAACATTCAGCTCTCGATTAGAGCAGAGTGGCTTGAGTGGCTCACATTCCATTCGCTGGGGCAGCACAGTCATCGCTTATCGATGACAAAGCCGTCTTATCAGCAGCATGTGAAGTTAAGCCAGCGCCACTGTCGCGCAGCGTCTTATCTAATCGAAGGTGCAAACAAAATCACCGTCGCTGCCAAAGCGTAATTGATAATTAATTAGTTTACCCACTCGTGGGCAACTCCACAGTGAATGACCATTGCGATAAAAACACTTGACGGCATTCAGTCAGCGGTCAGTCAACGGCCGCGGAACTATACTCGAGGATCTGAGCGATGCCGCCACCAGGACGCGGTTACGGGCCCGGCCCAGCGCAACGCCCGCCCCCGCCGGGCTTTCGGCCCGGACCACCGCCACCCGGACGAACGAATGTTAATGTGGATGTCAACATTGGCGCTCGGCCACCGCCCATAGGCGTGGGCATTAACCTTGCTCCGCCGCCGGTCGTTATTGGCGCACCGCCAATTGTTGTCGGCGCTGCCCCACGACCACCCGTCATTGTTGAGAGCTACGGACCGCCAGCACCCGGCCTAGCCACAGCCACGGTCTACACCCAGCCGGAAGTTTGTTGTTGTATCATAATGTAGACCTCTAGTTACGTTCAGCGTGTGTGAATCTGTGTGTAACCCGTAATATCTCCTATATGTATATGTTTCATTTCTATCTATCCTTATGTTATGACTGTGAATAAATTGCTAAGTTTTTGAAGCGCAATTTCGTTGTTGTTATGCAGGAGGGAGTTATATGTATATCTATAGTGTGCTATCTATATATTTACCTAAACTTGAAAAAATATTCCCCCAAAAAAATTGCTTTGACACTGACACTGTTCAAGTAGATTTGTTGACGGATTTGACTAAATCTGAAGCAGGAGAATATCATATAATGAAAACGGAAAGACAAGCGAAACTATTTAAACTAGCTCTCACTGTCAACAGCAAATAATTTCTGAATTTATTTTCATTTATTCCTAATCTACTATTCTATCATTGAAATTCACTTTAGCAACAGCATCAGCATGTAGAACGAATTTTGACTTGTATTAAGAGTTTGCTTATAAATCGATGGAATTGCCTTTATGATTGCGTTAAGTAGCTCACGATATGTAAAGCTGTGTGGCTTACTCCTTAATACACCTACGCCCACAGTGAGAATTACCCATAACAGAGAGAGAGAGAGAGAGAGAGAGAGAGAGAAAGAGATTACGTATTCGCCATGTTGTTGCAAGGTGTTTTGCGCTGTGCGCGTTCTTATTTCAGCACGTCAGCTGTAGACAATTTCAATTTAAATTTGCCTTTTGCAGTTCGCCCGCTGTGCTGAGCGAGGCGGAACGGAACGGGACAGGTCAGTGGAGGGCAGGGTGGGCGGGGCGGTGCGGGGCATGTAAGCAACATTTGCTGTGCCGCCGTCAGGTTCCTTCCTTCCTTCCTTCCTGGTTGGCTTCCGTGTTTTGTTTCCTGCACTTTTCGTTTATTTGCATACACATGCCGCGTGTATGCCGTGCAAAATCGCGCAAATAATAATGAAAAGAAAAAAAAAAGAAGGAATCAAAAGAGCAGGAGGGGGCTTTTGCTCCGCCCCGCAAAAATGCCAAGCAAATTGGCGAAAATATTGAAAACGTGTAGCAACAGACTAAAGAGTCCAACCGAGTCGACAGACTGAAAAGCCTCAGAGCCAAGCGAAGAAAACTGTGCAAAAGCGACGAAAACACTGTCGCGCTGCCAAAGGCCGCAGCTGCCTCGCGACTGCCGACTGCCTGGCGAAAGTAATGAAGAAAATTCCCCAAATTGAAATTACAAACATTACTTTTTTCCTCCAGAGTCAAAAATGTACTCCAGCACAGCGTATGTGTGTGTGTGTGCATATGTGAATGTGTGTGTGCGAGTGTGCTATTAGCAACAATTTGCGCTGATCATATTTATGGCAATTACCGTTAGACGAGCGCCTCAAACTTTAGCAAGTAAATGTTATTTTATGCGCAATTTGGGCTCGTTCACTGTGTCTGCGACAAGCGACCAAAAATATCGCTTAGATCCATCCAGACAACTCTCTAATGATGCCAAGGAATACCCGATTCTACTGTGCACAGTGAGCGGCATTTACCGGATAACAGTTTTTAGCATTGAGTACATAGAAAACCCCAATCAGTCTATTATATTCCAAAGAGGGCTTTCAAGTTCTGCTTCCATCCATCAATTAAAAGTTTATTATAAATATTTTTAAGATTTTTTTTTTTTTTATAAATGTTTCAGGTATTTATTTGCAACACTAACTTCATTATTATTAATATTATTATTATTTCACTTTATTTTAATTTTTTCAAGATTTTTTACTGCGTAATTTTGTCTTTCATTCAATCATTTCATGTAATCATCACCACTCACTCATCGTCATTCAACTCATTCATAACTCATCAACGCAAAGTATCTCATTTATCTACTCAACTTTAATAGCACTTATTTCCACTCCAACTCACCGTCATTTTAGGTATCTTAAGTTCTACGGAATGTGATACTCGAAACTACAAGTCTCTCAAAGAAAAATTAAAAAAAAAAAGAATTTAATTAATGAAATAAATTATTGAAATATCACGTTTGATTGAAATATTTACAAATACATTGAAATATTATAAATTCTGATTAAATATTTTAGTAGACTTCAGACTATATTTATATATTTATATACGTATGAAAAGATATCAATTTATTCAGATTTATTTTCCATCATATTGTTTTTCATATATTAAATAATAGATATTTATTCCTTAATGAAATACATACTATAAGTGTAGCTTATCGATATTATGTATCTTCCATTTAATTAATTTCACATCCGCTTCTGCCTGCTCTCTCGCACTCGCAGCTACAACAACAGCCAACTGCCGGGAGTGGGCAACGTGGTGCCCAAGAATGATAAGCATGCACTGCTGCAGAGCATTGCGAGCAGCTACAGACGCAACGATGCGGCCAACAACAAGAACAACATCACCGGCTACCCGGCAAAGGTCGCAGCTTCGGCTGCGGGTACAGCAGAACGCGTGGGCTCTGGAGCGGGCACTGCATCGGAGTCCGGCGCAGGCTCGACGCGGCGTCGCGCTTCATTGGCGTCGAAGCGGCGTCGCGACTGCCGCGTCAGCCACTGGTCCGAGTGGACGGCCTGCAGCAAGAGCTGCGGCATTGGCGAGATGCATCGATATCGCAAAGTCATCAAGCATGGCAAGCGCGGCGGCCGACCCTGCCCGGCGCTCCAGCAGTCCAAATGGTGTGGCACCGAGCGCAACTGTCACGGGCCGCAGAGCTATTTTAATTGGTAAGTGCCGGGCAATCACCCCATCGTCTCTAAACCCTAGCACCCTGCGCCCCATCCTAGCCCATCCCCACTCATTGCCCAATGTGCTCAATTGTATTCAAATATGCATTTAATTTCTTCCATAATGACTGCAGGTCCGACTCAGACACATGAACGCGCTCTGCCCCAGCTCAGGCCATATATATATAATTTTAATTTAAGGCGTAAGAATTGCTTTTCGTGGACAACAGTGCAGAGAGGAAGGGAGAGACAGAGCGAGAGAGCGAGAAGGAATAAGGCAGTGAGACCAGAGAGACCAGAGAGAGGCAGAGACAAACCCCAACAACTGCTGAGCGATTTTAATTTAAATTTAGATTACGATACGAAATTGAAAATTGATTTTAAAAGTGCACGCAAATGCAGACAGTAACATTTTCGACATATATACATACATATATATAAATGGAAAAATAATGAAAGGGAAAATCATGGAAATTGCATATGAAACCGAAGACTACTGACAATATTAAAAGCAAAAAGGATTTAAAGGAATGGAATCGAGTGAAGCAAGAGAGCTCTCACTCATTTGGCTAACACGAAACAAGAAATGATGAAATCAAGAAAATAAAAAGTCCCAATAGATTGTCGTTAAGTTCTTTAATTCAGTTGCTTAAGCTAATTTTAATGTATAAACAAATCAAGCGAATCTTTCAAATTATGTGTCATATATAAATATATACATATATATATATACATAAATAAACACAAAAGCGAACAACCAAATCTTTATAGTAGACGTACAAATTTAAGATTCAAAGCGACGATGCGAGAGCGGCTTAGTAAATATTAACAAAATACTTCGAATAAAAACAATTAATATACAAAAATTAGTTTTTCATTTATCCGAAATTTTAAGAGATTTTGTAACCCTTACCTTTGGCATTTTATTAAACCGCCCTCGCATATCAAAGTATATTAACTAAAAATCAAATCAAACCAAAAAAAAAAATAAATAAATAAATAAATAAAAATAAAATAAAATAAAAAACAAAGCGTGAACATTTGCGTAACCAAACAAGGTAATAAAAATAAAAAACAACACACACACACACACTCTTACACTATGAAAGTGTGCGTGTGTGTGTAACAGCAATTAAGCTAACATTAGATGTAAACTAAGTTAATTAAACTTTAACAGAATGCAATAACAGAAAAGTAAATGTCAAGCAACTGCAGTCAATGAAAATCTAGCAAATTCAGCTCAAGTAAGCCACAAACAGTTTGGGAGCCGCAAACGAAATACATGTAGAATGAAAAGGTCAACAATTAATTAGAAAAGAAAGCACTTTCATTGGAGATTAGAGACCAAAATAAAAGTAAAGTTTGACAGTCATGTTGATTAACTGACAGTTTGGGAGTCACAGCGTAGGCAATATGAACAAATTTTATCTAAAACTCAGATATCGAAAATTGTGAAACCAACATAGATTGTACGTGAGGTGTCAGCTATATAAGTTTCAAGTCAGGATATTGATTTGATATCATCTCTGATCTACATCTAGCACTTACAGTTCGAGAGTCACACAGTAAGCATTGAAGGGCACAGCTCGAGCTGCATAGATCTTTGGGAATAGCCAACTATTGAACCTACAATTGCCGATAACTGAACAGTTTGAGAAGCCTAGATAGAGTCAGTCAATGAAATGTAATGTAAAAAATACAAATATTCCGTTTGAGCTTAGTTATAAAAGTCGAAGCCGAGTTTGGACAGTTGGACATGCACAGTGCGCGCCACAGTTTGAGTAGCCAATAAAATGTAAAATAAATCCATTTAGACATTAAACAGACATAACAAAAAATGTAAAAACAAAAACCATATATATTGCAAGAACAGGAAAACGAGCGAGTCGTGCAAGTGCATAAAATATTTTGTAAAATACAACAAGCTATAAGAACAAAGCAACAACAATAATTAATAAAACCAATGCATCGTAAACTGTACTTTAAACGTAAACAGCCTTTTTCTTTAAGCGATTGTTTCTCGACTTTATCAAAACAGGTAAAATCAGCTTCAGCATTCCCGACATTATTATGCACAAGCCGGCGAACGCGAATGCAGCCATGAAACCGCCAGTCGTCTCCACCATAACACTGCCCAAGGTGGTGCCCAGGAATACGCCTACCCCCATGACCAGGGCGGTAATGCCAAAGGCGGTCGTCAGCTTCGAGAGGCCCAAATACCGCACATAGATGAGGGCTCGCAACGTGGCATAGACAGCTGAAAAGAGAGAAACGCGAAAAGGTAAAAGGTGTGGACTGCAAGAATGCCGACTGTCTGGGAATACTCTGTTCAGAAGTTTACAAAAAGGGTATACTGGTTGTGTGAAAAGTCCGTTAGTCAATATTAACGAATGAGTATTACGACTACGACTTAAGTTCGTTACTGCAAGAGTGAGTGAGGAGTAACCCTTCGTTGGCAACTAAGCTGTAAAGACGAAGATCTGTTAAAATACAGTTGAATCTGGCTATGACGACTCCGCTTATGAGTAGACTTATACGGTTATAGCATCTTCCGACGGTCGCTATAGCCGGATTCTACTGTAGGAGATTCACTCAAAGTCAATGTTCTTGATTAAGAGTCAAGTGCCGGTCAGTCATCAAACATTATCTTGTGAACAGGGTATCAGAGCGTGGTCTCTGTGCTGTTTTAGTCAGGGAAAGGCACCTGGAGCAACGCCGTAGCAGAGCCCGTAGAGAACTTGAAACCAGACCAAGTCGCTGCCGAAAAAGGCACTGACTAAGACCGCGATGCCACCTAGGACCATGCCACCCCCACAGATGTAGTTCGTCCAGTTTCTCAGCTTGTAGGCCACAAAGCCGCACAGAATGCGCACTATGAAATTGGAGGTGCCGATGGCGGGGCCAATCATCTGGGCGTATTGGTTGGGAACCGTGGTGCGCATCTTGGAGTAGAGAAAGGGTATATTGAAGCCCATGGGATACAGGAAAGCGGACGCCAGCAGCACACGGAACTCATAGCTTTTCAGCAAATGCATGTCGAACAGACGATTCATGGCCTTTATGATCTTCTGATGGATCCAGCAGCGACTCTTGTATGACACGTGGCGTTTATGTTGAGTAGAGACGGGGGTCGCGGCGCGCTTGTGAATGACCGGACGGTGCTCAACGTAACCGTCAGAGACGGAAACCCACTCCGACATGTCGGTGCTGTCATAATTGTGAATATTGTGCAGACCATAGGCGGCACTTTGCAGCTAGAGAGAGCAAAGAAAATGTGCTGAGATCCTTGGCCGGGCATTGATGAGGTTCGCTTACATGAGTCTCGGTGCCCACCAGCTCGAGCTCCTTGCCATCAAACTGCTCCCTGCGATGCGGCTCGTCGTAGTCAATGGGGCCCGTGTAAAAGAGATCGTCGCGCTGCATAGGATCCGGCCGTACCAGATAGTTGACTTCAGAGCGCATGGACTTGTCATCGTCATGATCACGCTTGGCACAACAGGGACAAATGAGGTTCCTACATCGTTTGCGCTTAGTCTCCTTCTTCTTGTTGGGCTCGAAAGTATCTAGCACGGGATGGGATCTCTTCATGGAGAGGTCTTCGCTCAGAAAATTGTGGACGTAGAAATTGCCATAGTACTCGGAAGAAGTGGAGCTGATCTCCGGAAAACGATGAACTACGCCCACTGGCGATGGCTTCACCTCCAAATAGGCCATCGACACAAAAATCAGAAGACAGACGAGGAAGGCATGACACCGTACCGTATTTCTCCAGCCGATCTGTTGCTCCATCAGATTGTTAGTAATCGAGAAGATCAAAATGCCAGCACCAGCACCAGAGCAGGAGAAGCCGCTGGCCAGCGCACGATAGCGCTCGAAGTAGAATCCAATGATGAGCTGAGAGCTCACCCAGATCATGCTCAATCCGGGTCCACCTGCGGCGACTGCGGCCTTTGTAGTTGGGTGTTAGTACACACAGTCCCACTTGGTACCTACCAACGATGCCATAGACCAATATCATGACAGTCAAATTCGGGCTGAAGCTGGCCCCCAACAAGGCCAGCGTTGAGATGGCCACGCCCAGCATGGCCACAGGCCGAAATCCGTAGCTGTTGATCAGCGCACTGGAGAAGGCGCCGCCCATGAAGTAGCATCCAATCTGTATGCTGGCCACCAGGGCCACCGCGGAGGTGCTCACTTTGAAGTCTTTCTCCATGGCGGGCAGCAGAATGCCAATCGAGAAAATGATGCCATCCACAATGAGCTGGGCAAGAAAGCTGAGAATGAGCACGACCCAGCCAAAGCCACCGTCCGGCGGGATCGCCATGTAGATCTACGAGGTAATTGCAAGCGAATGTCAGTTGCGACTGACTAACGTCCTCCACTCACCCACTTACGAAGGCCAGACCGGACTCCAGCCTCATGTGCGGCGGAAGATTGCCCTGCTGAAAGTCGACTGGATCGAGATCCATTAACTCCGCTTCGGTGAGAATTATCGTGCCGCTGCTGCTGTACATAGGGCTGCTGCTGCTTTCGGTAGCTCTTCCCCTACCCGATGCTTCAGACTGCGGAAAATCTGTCATATCATTTCCTGATACTAACTGTGAATTGTATGCACGGTGGGAGGACGTGATAACATCAAGAATCGAGTCGTCCGATTTATCGACAGCGGGATTTTGTGATACACCTCCTAAAAACATCGAAAAAAGGGGAGATGTTTAAGAACGGAAGATTGGTCTAGCCGAAGCACTCCAGAAGTGAGTTCTTAAGAAGCCATTGCTAAAGTCCATTCACATCCTCCCCAACTTACGGTTGCCAAGACTGAAGTATTCTCCACAAATTCAAACATATCAAACGTACTTTTTTTGTATACCTTAGTCCTCTTGGTGAGCAGCGGCTCTTCTCTGTCATATTCGTAAGAGTTGCTGGAGGATCTCCTCGTCTGCACACCCTGACTCTGAGATGGCCCCCTTCGTGCGCCTTCAGTGCCACCTGGCTCGTGACTGCGCGGGCGCTCAGGATCAGTGTTGGCCTCCTCATTTTCAGGTGGTGAAGGACCAGCCACCAGGATGACGGGCGCCGACAGAATCTCTGGTAACTCTTGTTGGCCTTCATCGGCGCTGAGGTTCGTCGCTTCGGAGGGCACCGTCTCAGCGTCGGTCCTAGATGCACTAATTCCCCGTGCCGTGCTGTCGCCTTCCTCTTCGGGCGCGGAATGTTGCGTCGGAGACGCTCGACTGTGGATGGGTTAAGCCGGTGGTTAGCTGGGAGCTACTACGCACCGCCAAGGCGTACTCACCTACCCTGACTACGTTTTCTGCTCATTTTTCGACTCGAAGCAAGCTGACATTTTTCTCAAATCCCTGTGCTGGCTGTCACATCCAGTCCCCCAATCTTAACTTCAATGGCAGCGCGTGAACTATCAGCATAAGACAGCCGTAAGGCAGCAGTCAGAGCAGTCGCTGAGTATGGCCTCGTCCCAGTCCCGGTGCCGGTCCCGGTGCCTGTCCGGGTGCAACGTGCTGTTAGCCAGAAATGTCCCGGCTGCAATATGAGAAATTCCCGGCTGCAGACCGCGAGACCCAAACATTGACGTCGACCCGGCATCTGTTGCGGCAGACAAACAGGCAGGCAGACAGACAGAGAGACAGTCAGGCAGTCTGCAGCAACCCGCACCCGCATTCCTGCAACAGTTGCAAGTAGCAAGTTGCAAGTTGCTTTTACTGCGACTGTTACTTTTGCCATTCCCCACTCCAGTTGTTGTTTATTTTGGCCCGGCGAAATTGCATCAGTGCAATTTCATTGATTGCAAGTAAATGAAATCATTCCAATCTCCCGCACACAACTTCTTCTACGGCTCCCACGTCCGCCACTCTTTGGCTGTGGCTCCGGCGGAGAATGCGCGCATGTTCGTCTAGGAAAGTGCCAAGTGCATTTGTGCTCTATGTGAATTTTGAGTAGTGAGCTCTAGTTACTTAATTTACAGCATTATTTATTCAAACGGCAGAAGAGCTATTTGATGGGAAACCATGGGCCAAAGAGACTCGCACTGCCAGCCAAATGATGGATGATACTATATTATTCTCTTATATGATATATACACATTACACAATCTTTGTAACTCTGTCTATCCCTCTCTCTCTCGCATGCTCACATGCCTGATTAATGAGAATGTTACACATATCTAAAGAGCTTATATTAATCCCTATGTAATAACTTCTCATTGCTCGTTTTGTATCTCATTCATCTCGTAGTATTAGTTATGTGTAGGTCAACCCATAGCACTGGCAGATCAAATTCATTTCAAATATTTGATAGCTTTCTCCAATTCAATATAATAATATAATATTGATATATTCAATAGGTATTAGACTACAGTTATATACTTTCTAACTTCTATTCTCCCTAACATGCTGTTTTAGCTTTAAAGCTGAAGGAGTTGGATATTGATATATTCAATAGGTATTAGACTACAGTTATATACTTTCTAACTTCTATTCTCCCTAACATGCTGTTTTAGCTTTAAAGCTGAAGGAGTTGGTCAAATTGCCCATGCTGAAGCATGAAAAGACTATTCTAGGGGCAACTGGAATTCACATCAGTTGAAGGAACTATCCATCAAAATTTCTGTCGTTCCTTAGTTTCACTTTGATATCCGCAAATGGGGTTTCGCTGTTTAATTCGTTAACTGTTAACTTGATTAGATAAATGCTCTCTGCAAGCAAATTCATTGAGTACTCTCGTTTCTGTGGCAGCTGCTAAGCCACTCCAAGGCTCGGCACAGCAATAAAAGCCAATGAAAAATAAAATCAGGTAAAGTGTAGGCATAACAGTGCTCTCGTTCAGGCTCATGCATTTTTTTGGTTTGCTGCGCACGTCAAAAAATAAACAAACAATAAAAAAGACACAAATAAAAAAATAAAAAAAACAAGTAAGAACGTTGCAGTCGGGCGTTACCGACTGCGGATTACTCATTCACATCCCATCAGCAATTTAGTAGATAAGTTTCGCTCTAACACTATAGAAAATGCAGTTTTCCCGATTTGTCATGCCCCTACTGGGCGTAGACACCTCATTGTTGGTCAGTTCTTAGAACGTGATAACGGTACCCTAACTGCAAAGTTTGAATGCTTACCCTCAAAAAATGTGAAAATTACAGGGAATTTTTCGATATGTCACGCCCCTAAAGAGACGTAAAAATTATTTTTAGGTCATCGATAAAGGAGGTTACTGGTAACTTAACTATCTAGCTATCTAGCTAACTTAACTATCTAGCTATTATACTTTAGGAGATATCAACTTTTGCGGTTTGCCACGCCCCCTGGGCGGACATATATCCGACAAAACTTTTTGGTCTTGGGTGATCAGCCCGTGTATATATACAAAATTTGAGGTCTCCGGCATCAATAGTGTCCAAAATATAGCAGAATTGAAAAAATCACTATATATTCAGGTCCGATTTGGCACGCCCCTAATGGGCGTAGACATATAATTTTGTCATTACTCTTTATAGAATCATAACATTAATTGACGTGCGTTCTAGCTGTAAAACTCTTAGAGATACAGTTTTATCCGATTTGCCACGCCATCAATGGGCGGAGATATATCTGCCATAGGTTGTGATCTAGGGTGGTCGACGCGGACTTACATACCAAATTTGAGCTTTCTAGCTCTTCAACTAACATGATTTCTGGCATATCGGAAAATGCATTTTCCGATTTCCCACGCCCCTAGTGGGCGGATCGGGAAAATTTTAACACTTTATAAATCGGAGATATACACGAGTATGTGTTCCAAATTTCAATCCTCTAGCTTCAATAGCGCCGAAATAGATTGCGTTCATACGGACAGACGGACAGACGGACGGACAGCAAGACGGACATTGCACAAAACCAATATACTAATTCACTTTCGTGAATGAGTATAAAAACGAAAGCAAACCCAATCCTGAGGAGGGGCGCAAAAATGCACGGAAAAAACATTAAGTTTACGCCGTGCCGTACGCGCTGCCTGGACATTCAACGGACTCCGGCAGTTTTCGCTTTTACGCCGCATTCGCCTGCCATACTTTTCCTCCAGCTCATGCGAGATATGCATGAGTGCAGGGCCATAAAATTGGGTCAATTGCTGTTAACAATTTGGCGGCGCAATCTTTTGGCCGTTTCGATTTCAAGGCAGCTGCCCCGGGCCCAATTTGGCAAGCCTGAAATTGCTGCTACCAGTTCAGAAAAAAACGTAGGACCATCCATGCCTTTTGCAAAAAAAACAATTTCTCATAGAGTTGTTGTTTGCAAAAACGGAAATGGACGAAAACGAAAATTCGCACCCGGGCTCTGGGACGCGTTGGCGAACGGGCAGGCGTCTATTGGCCCAGAGGGCACAAAATGCCCACTCACTAATTAATTAGTGCGTTTTGTTTATTGTTTGCTGTTGAAACTTTCCCCAGAATTGCCTCAACAGTGCCTCGGCTGCCTTGCACCTCAGCTGGCCTAGCACCGGGTCCGGTCCGCAACTGCGATTCAACTCTCTGAATGCATTTCAAATACCAAGCTGACTCTCATACTCAAAAGTATTGCATAATTTTTGTATATATATATATATTTTTTTTTTTTTTTTGCTTTTTTAGTTTTGCTCCGCATTATTTGTTGAGCTGTTCAAAGTGTATACATACGTTAAATGAAAGCCTTTAGAGCTGTTATATTATATAATGAGCATTAATAATAAAATTTAATTTTCAATTTAACAATAATTTCAATAAAACTAACCCAGATTATGTAACGGCATGGGAAAATATGTATGTACTATGTCAATTTTGTTTCTTTCTTCCGACTTTAATTCTCTACAATCTACAGTTGGTATTGCTTTTGTTGTCACTCGGCGAGGCCACATAGAGTTTTTTGGTAGGCGTTAAATCAGTATTCTGTTGGGTTTCATACATTCGTTTTGTACGCATTTGAAAATTTTCCACTTTTTTCATCATGAGTTTAAAAAATTTTAGTAACTCGACGGCGTTTTTTAGAGATCTTCCCAGAATATGTTTAAAAAGGATACCGACCCGTCGCATGGTTAGCGCCAAAGTTCATGCTCCACATGCAAAGAAGGAGTCGTACTGGGTACAGAAGACCATGAAGCCAGTGGATAAAGAGCAGGTCCGGCCACAAAAATCAGATGTCGGGAGTAGGGCTAAACCTCGTCTAGGGTTTCCGAGCTTTAGTGTGCCCAACAGACCAGATGGTATAGTCCCAAATTTCGGTAATACGCGACTTGATACGCGCTTATACAAGCCTAGCAAGAGTTTAGATCGGGCATTCCAATCCAACTGGGTGGACTGTGCCCCAAGAAGGAAGACCATCAAACATATTCAGATGATACCACCAGAGATCAAACGTCGCGTCAAGACGCCCAAGCCGTACTGTCCCCCCGATACTCCCGGCCAGCTACCCACAGATGCCAAGGGCCCCGAGTCCGAGGGCCTGAAGGGTACAGTTGAAGACAGAGCAGTGCAGAAAGCCAGCAAGAGGCCGCGAACCCGCTATCCGAGTTTCTCAGAGTATAAAGCGGCATGGAAGCCAGTATCCTCTGATAGTCTCCATCCGCGATCCGTTTGCGATGTGTGGCGCTACTACCAAAATTTATATCGGTGAATACAGAAGGTCAAGCAACGTAGGCCACATGTTAGACAAGTTTATAATTGACGTGATCCAGACTGAAAAAACAAATCGTTTTGTTTATCATATTTAATACCAAATTGTCAATCCATATTGAGTTGTACAGAGAAAATATAATAGATTAAAGTCGTGTATGTATATAATAAACAGTGTCTATAAGTATACATATTTATGTAAATATTTTATATAGCACATATATTGAATACTCATTGCTGAATTTGCTTATGGATGCTTGTATTGGCTGTTATAACTAATAACTGTTAATTTGTTCGGTGCTATGGATAATATGTCGGACGAGGGCAACAAATCGTTTCCTGACTGTCTCAGTTATTTTCTAGGGCTTCTTAATTGTATTTGTGTCCTTGAAAGATTATCAACTGAGGTATGATTTGTTCAAATAGGGCATTTGAATATTACTCATTTGTTTGTATTGAACTTAATGCCCCGATTCCGACTAATTTGATCTATTATAGTAAATTGGCTTCCTTATGCATTCGATGCTGGACAAGATGTTTTGCGAATGGTGCTAGTAGCAGAGCTTGCCCTGGAGGGGCATAAGTGAGGGGATTTGCAAGGATGTTACGCAGTTCTCCTGCTGTTTATATGACCTCACTCATTGTAAGTACATAAAAGTAGTTTTGAATGGGACTCATTGCAGATGCTTTGAAGTATTTGCCATCATTTGTGATCTCTTGTAATGACTTCATATATGTATGTAATTCTGTTTATATATATATTTAATTCGATTGCTAGTGCATTCAGCTAGGCTTCCTTGGGCGCAGCTTATAGCTTGGCTGTCTACTCAATTCGAGTGCAATCTGAAGTTGATGTTAATGCTGCCAGTGTTGGTTAATGCCAAGTCGAAAGGGATGCCGCACCGAGCATAGAGCTGCAGCTACTTTGCTTTGTGGCGCGCCTCTCGAAATGGCGAAGTGTACTTCTGCGCCTGGTGGCATTCCTAAAAGGGATTTGCATGCCGCTGAGATGTTTATCGCAAATTGTTGCCCTCAACGTCGACGTCGACGTTGTCGTTGTCGTTGTCGTTGTCCTTGTCCCCGCCGACTGTCGTCTGGACGAACACAAATGTCAACAGCACAAAGCGCTGACGTTTACATTGAAAGTCACTTTGGGTGCCAGACAACAGCAAGAGCCGCAGGAGCCGCTGCTGCCTTTGCTGCTGCTGTCCTTGGGGCCTGGCTAATGAAAAGCGCCAACAGAAATGCAATGCATTTTATTTCCATTTAATTTTTTATTTTCTGCAGCTTTTCACATAAATGCAAATGTTTAGCCAGGCCATGTTTAATTGCCAGAGATCTGGCATTGACGGCCAGCCGACTGCCTCCTCGGCTGGGAATCCGGCGTGTCCTGAACCTCACTTGCAGATTTGCCAAAACATGTGTCCTTGTTGCTGTTGTTGTTGTTGTTGTTGGTGGTGCTGCTGCTGCTGTTCAGTTGCTCGGTTGTTGGGCAAAAGTATGCCCCAGAGTGACATTTCGCACAAATGAAATGTATGGCTGAAAACTTGTCTATTTGGGCCCAAACAAATAATTTTATTATAAAACTTTTTTATGCATGTTTGCCTGGCTGCTTCGCCCCCATCCCCATGCCCCAGCTAACTGAGCTGGGTGCTCCGTGTCACATGACTCACCACCTAAACAAAATGAGGCTTTACGACAGCAATGGGCCACTGATGCAGAGAGCTCTGCGAGTCGCATACGGACCTCAGCCACCCGCCTGGCCAGTAGCACGATATGTGCTAAGAGCTAACCACAAATGTGCGAGCTCCACAATGTGTGCTCTCTTCTATGAGTGGGCGAAAGGATGTTTATCCTGAAGCGCGCTCTATTAGCTTTAGTGATATATTTTTGTAAATGTTCTTTAAACAAAATATAATTGTAGGACTCAGATTAGATTTCATGTGGCAATTAATACGTTGCTTAAAATACTAGAACGATATAAAACTTCTCAATTTATCAAACTGATCTATACAAAATAATAATAAATAAATAAATAATAAAAGAATTCCTTGTATAAATTCACACAAAATAACAACTTGAGGGAAGTAACGCTTAACATCGGCAGGATTTGAATTGCACGGGTAATTTCAACTTGATGTGCATCGGCTCAGGCTCAGGCAACGGCGAGAACGAAAAAACTTCGTTTCAAGAGCGCCACGTTCAAAACAAAAATCGAAGCAGTGGCTAAAAATAGAAATACAATTCGAAGGCAATAGAACCATAACTCAATACAGATCGTGTTTCGTAGAATATGCTATTATGCTCTCAAGCTCTTATAGCTGCTGAGTCGAAAGACAGACAGACGAACAGGTCTACATCGACTCAGCTCGTCCTTCCGATGAAGAATATTTAAACGTTATGGGGTCTGCCACACCTCCTACTGCCTGTTATATACATTGAAAAGAAACATATCTCATCTGCAGTGGATTCAGGGCTTACATATGTAAATTTAGCAACACTGTGACAAAACTTTATTTCAAACTATATCAACTAAAACCTAAGAACACAATTTGATAAAGCTAGAGTCCTATGCCCTAACTGAGCTGACTAAGCGCCTCGTGCAATGTGTAAAACGATGCAACAGGGTGCAGATTGAGTGTTGAGTTCCTGTTGCCTCTGATCAATGATCAATATATACATAGATATGATTGGTTGATCAGTGAGCAGCTCTTCATTTCATGGGCCACGCCCACTTTCGTCAGATCATACATTTCAGTAGCTGCGCTACAAATTCAGACAGTTTGTTCCACTGTCCCGCTCACTCAAATTAGGCTCGCACGAGCGACAATCTAGAAAACAAAATTAAGCTATGGCCAGAATGAAGACAGAGAGAAAGAGGGGGGCGAGAGAGAGAGAGAGAGAGAGAGAGAGAACGGGAGAGAACGGGAGAGAGAGAGAGTCATAGAGAGTCGTACAATTAGTCGGGGGTCTTAATTGCTGCTGCTGCTTAAATGCAGTCCTGGCCTTTGCCTTTATTACCTGCCGCCATTTGTTGCTATTTGCAGTTTGCAGCTTGCAACTTGCAACTTGCAGCTTGCCGCTTTAGCCTTTAAGCCCGCCTACAGTTGCCACATACCGCAGCAGGTCGCAGGTCGCAGGTCGCAGCGGACTGCACCCACACAACCATTAACGTAGAATGGCACTTTCTTCTGCTTTTATATTTTGGTTTTTCATTTATTTTCTCCTTTTTTTAGATGGCTACACTTTATACACTTTGTTGAGTCTGGTTCGTGGTGCGGTGCTAAATGCTTGCCTGCTCGGCCATAGTTGTTGCTGGATTGTTAATATTATTTTATAATTTCTTTTATTGCCGCTGCATGGCCCCGGGAATGGCAGCCATACTGTTTAAAAACATCTCGGCCCAAGTGCTGCAAGTGTGCTGCCAACTGTTCAGCGAATGCAGCCATTGCCATAAATTGTTAGTGCCGGCTAAGGGGCGATTTAGCCATGTTAAGTTCATTTATGCAGCTGTGATAGACGTAACTGTGCGTGAAGGACATTCTCGGAAACATGTTTAAGGCTTTAAGGAAAACAGAAACTGAAACGCGTAGGGCAGCTCCAGTAGGGAGGGCCAGAGTATGAGCTACCCAAAGCCCGTACGATCCGCAATCTTAATAGGAAATCACATATTCATTAAAGTGGGAAATTTAAAAGTTGTAGAGAAATATAATTGAAAAGCGAAAGTAATTTAAATGCACTTAGATAGTAACACATGTACGTCAGATATGTGTATATAAAATTAATATTATATAAGAGATACATATTATGTATTAAATAAATATAATAAATAAAGATATAGCAGATGTAGTTTCAAAATATTTTGTTTTTTACGTTGAAAGAAAATTATATTGAATTATATTGAAAGAATGTTAAATTAAAGTTTTTAAATGTCATATCTTTAATATATTTTTCCAGAGTATTTTTCCTTTCAATTGGCCAAATATAATTAAGTTTTTCCCATTAAATTGTTTTCGATTATTTATCTATATTACTCAGAGATGAATGGGAAATAGTTATTTATTTATTTATTTATTTCAAAAGTTTATCTCTCGACAATATTTGTCCTCTTTTTATAGTCTTTGTATGTATACATTTGTATGTTAATTTAAAATATTATTCTATGTGCAAAAATAAAAATATTTTTCGAGGCCCTCTAACGTAATATGTCGACATATCTTGAAGCAGCTCAAAATAGCACTCAACACTCGAGCGAGTGGGTGCTCTTCAGCATTTGCTGCTGTCACAAGTGGCTGTCATGTTTATTGACATTTATTTGAGATGGCCTAGGAGAGGGAGCGGGCGCAGCGCGTGCGATTCTATTGACAAACTCGTAATTCAAATAGGCAGCAAACGTGCCGCGCAATTCAAAGCGTCAAGCGCGTCAAAATGTAAATTGGTAGCACAGAGTCTGGCAAGGGCCAGAGCATAGCGGGGCAGGGGACAGAGATATCTACGTGCTGCCTGTGGACAAATCAATTTGACAAAACGCAAAAATTTGTAATCAAGCAGTGTGTGTGTGTGTGAGTGTGGATATATATATGTTTGTGTGTGTGTGTGTGTATGCTTGTGAGTGTGTATGTGAGCACAAATTTTTGGCTATTGTGACAATGACAATGACGGCAAAGACAAAGACACCAGGCAGATAAAAATGCCAGCCGCAAGCTTAACAAGCAGACATTGAGGCAACTGGAGCAACTGAGGCGGATGGGGCCAGTCATTGTTTCCAGTTAAGCTGGCATCATAAGCCCCAGCCCAGCGGGGCGGGCTGTCGGGGGTCGGTCGGCCGTGGCATTGGCTGTGGGTACTGAGCACATTATGCGCTAAAGAGTTTAAACAGCTGTTGGCTGTGGCGCGTCTAACTGTCGCTCATTTTGCCCAACAAACATCACGAGAAAGGCCAGAGCGGAAGGGGCTGAGCGAGGGGATGTTACGGAGTCACTGCTTTGGCTTATCTACAGCACTTTGACAATTGCCATGGCGCGGTGCTCTGTTTAATTATGACATTAAATGCGAGTTCATTGTGTGAAGCTATGCGAGATTTTCGACTGCCCACAAAAGTATGCAACAGTTTTTTGCTGGCTTCGCCCTTGCTATTGCATGCAAATATTTTTGCCTGCTGTGTGTGTGTGACTGTGTGAGTGTGTTTGAATGCCAGCTGCTGCTGCACGTAAACATTTGTGCATGTGCGGAAATTATATGTTGTATTACAACAGTCAGACACTCACACACTCACACACACACACAGACAATCACTGAGCTGAGCTGAGAGCTAGCTGTTGAGCCTGACAAAGTCAGCAGAAAAAGCATTAATAGAAATTCATATTGTATGGGAAATGTGGTAAGCGGGCTGCCTACATAATAAACCCATTTCGTGCGGCTTTAAAATGCCATTTATGAAACATGTGCTAGCATTTATGCATATTAAATTAGTTAGATTGCCCCGGCACGAAAAATAAACTGGCAAAAGGCATCCAAAGTGCCACAATAAACTGACATAAACATAAACATACACAAGCTCGCACACACACACGCACACGGAGAGACTACGAGGGAGAGAGAGTGAGGGAGAGAGACACACACACACACTCACATAACGACTCCCATACAAATTCCAAAGTGCGAACCCTTTTTTATGGGGCAGCTCCTCCGACCTAACATTATGCACGCACAAATGGCGCTGGGCGCCGGGTTTGCAGCTGTTTTCGGGGGCGGCCATCAGCTTCATATTCACACACATTAACACGCCGAAATGCGCAATAATGAACCAGGCTTGGATATTCTTTATGCAAAATAAAATAAAACATTTTCCTACATCTATATTTAACATATTTTCCACATTAATAATATAATTTAGCCGATTTACTTGCGCTATTGATGACTTGATAACTTCTTTCATTTCTTAAATATTTTATCTTTCTTTATTCCTAAACTGCATTCTTTCACAGCAGGGATTAGATATTGTACTATAAAATCCTTACGTTCTTGGGAAGCATCTCATTCTAAAGCATTTTCCAGCCAGTTTTGTTTCTCTTTTCCTTTTTAATTTTTTTTTTTTTTTTTTTTTTTGCAAAGGGTTAAACTGAACAGAATATGTAAAATTACTAAAATGGAAATATTATATATGTATATGTATGTATAAAATAGTTGGGTCGCCTTTGTGTCGGACTTAAAAACGCATGTAGAAACTTTTCAAGTGTGAATTGCTCTTCATTTTTTGCAGCAGACACAAAACTCGTTTCGCCTCGCGCCCATTTCGTTGCCTACTTTTGTGCGCAGCAAAATGTAAGGCAGTTGGGTGAATGGGCACGAGTGTGTGTGAGTGTGGGGGCGTAAGTGAGTGTATGAGACGCAGTTGTAACAAAAAGAAGCATAAAATAAAATGGCAGCGCCAGAGATGTTTTATAAAAATTTATATGAGCATAATTTGTAAGAGACAAAAAAAAAGCGAACGAAGGAAAAAATATGTATGACATGACATGATATGTAAGGATATGCTGTGTGCCTATGTGCAGGAGCATGCCCAGAACAGACAAGCCAGCCGAGAGTGAAAGCAACAAGGAATTTCGATACAGCAGCATGCAGTACATGCACATGGAACCAGTAACAGAAAATCAAATTTAATAAAGCTCAACTGGAATAATTGTAAAATATTCGAGGTAGTTTTTCACATTCACTTTACAGACAATATTAGAAAATAACTAGATAAATTGTTGCAGCAATTTATATTACAATTAAAAAATGCATCTATGTATTTTAATATCCAATTTTAAAACAAGCAACAAATGTTTGTGGGGATAGAAGTGTGTGTTTATTATCTGAGTATATATATGTATATGAATATATGTTTGCATTTATGCTTGCTCTCTTACTAAACTTATGGAACAAAGTTTGTATTGTTGTAAAATTGAATTGTTTGTACATCTACGTTGATTGTTTTCATTTGATAGCAAACTTGAACACATCGATGGTCATTATATCAGGCCAAGCCCAAGGCTAATAACCAGCCGTACTGACATCGAGGCTTTCAGACAACAGCTAGATGACTCCATTCAATTGAATTTGTGTCTGAACTCCGGCGAAGACATCGAGAATGCGGTTGATAATCTCTCGGAGAACATACATATATAGAGCTGCTGCTACTACAACGCCGCTTAATCCTGCGCCTCGTCCCAATAATTATGGCATTGTTCTAACGAGAGAAGCCAAAGAACTCATCAGAACAAAAAGGCGCCTTCGTAGAAGAGCAATTCGATCCCAAGATCCTTGGGACCGCCTTTTGTGGAACCGGGTAGCAAGACAGCTACGTAACCTTTTAAGGGAACTCAGAAGCGATTTCTTCGAGCAAAAACTGGCTTCCATGGACTACACTATTGATGCAAACTATTCGTTATGGAAATGTACAAAATCACTCAAACGACAACCTTTTAGACAGGTACCTGTCCGATGCCCTAACGGCGAAGTTGCTAAATGCGAATTGGAACAGGCTAACGCATTCGGATGCCATCTAGAAGAACGTTTTACTCCATTTAGTTATGCTACGACGGAGCAGACCATGGAGATACAGCTATATTTGCAGACCCCCTTGCAGATGTCTCTGCCTATTGAGCCTATAAGGATTGAAGAAATTACCGAAGCGATCCAAATATTGCCGAAAAATAAAGCTCCCGGAATAGACAAGATTTGCAACGCAACGCTGAAGGCCTTACCTACAAGAGCGCTACTTTACATTGTACTAATCTTCAATGCCATCATCAGGCTCCAAGTGTTCCCAAGGCAATGGAAATTAGCTGCTATCTTGATGATCCACAAGCCTGGCAAGCCGGAAGAGGATCCAGAGTCATATCGGCCTATAAGTCTACTGCCCTCCTTGTCTAAACTATGGGAGAGGACCATTGCCAACCGCATTAACGCAATATTTAGACAATTCAATATCCTACCGGATCACCAATTTGGATTCCGGGAGGGACACAGCACAGTGGAACAGGTCCATAGACTGGTGAAACACATCTTGCAGGCTTTTGATGACTCTGAATACTCCAACGCTGTCTTTATCGACATGCAGCAAGCGTTTGATAAGGTGTGGCACGATGGATTACTGTACAAAATAAAAAACCTTCTACCTGCTCCGTACTATGGCCTCTTAAGATCTTATCTAGAAGACCGTGTGTTCCAAGTCAAGGTAAAAGATACACTCTCGTCCACATACCCTATGAGAGCAGGAGTGCCGCAGGGCAGTGTTCTTGGTCCGCTGCTGTTCTCCTTGTACACCTCTGATATACCTAGCCCGTCCTCTCAACATATGGATGCTCCCTCGAAAGCTGTCATTGCCACATATGCTGATGATATTGCCATCATCTATAACTCAAAAAACGTGGTTGAAGCAAGTACAGGACTACAGAGATATCTGGATACTCTCGCTGATTGGTGCAAGCGGTGGAATCTCAAAGTTAACCCGCTAAAAACATTGAACCCTTGCTTCACTCTAAAAAGGCTGGCAATGCATACCCCCCCAATCCAGATGTCGGGAGTAACCCTACAGCAACCTGCTCAGGTGAAATATCTTGGCATCACACTGGACAAGCGCCTCACCTTCGGTCCACACCTCAAAGCTACGGTGAAAAAATGTCGTCACAGACTGCAACAATTAAGATGGCTCACCAATAGAAAGAGCACCTTACCGCTGAGATGCAAAAGAGCTGTCTATGTGCACTGCATCCTACCAATATGGCTCTATGGAGTGCAAATCTGGGGGATCGCTGCAAAATCGAATTATAAAAGAGTGCAGGTTTTGCAGAACAGAGTGTTAAGGCAGATAACAAACTGTCCCTGGTACATACGCGGCTCAACACTGCATAGAGACCTCAAGCTGTCTACTGTCGAAGAACAAATAAATAAACACACAAGCAGATACTCAGACAGACTTGTACGACATCAAAGCCTACTCGCAAGAGGTCTAACACCTGCCAGACCCCTAAGACGACTTAAACGGCAGGGCTTTGCCAAAACAATGGGTATACAATAAATATTATTATTATTATTTTTCTTTTTTCTCAGTCCTCACAAATTGAGTGAGGTTTGGCTCTAATTTTATGTATATATATGTGTTGTTAAAGTACTATATGTGATTGTACAGTTTCTACACTTAATAAACCAAAATTCCAAAAAAAAAAAAAAAAAAAAAAAAAAAAAAAAGCAAACTTGAAATAAAATCACTTCCATTTGCATAGCACAAGGCATATATTGCCTTACTATGTGATTCTCAAAAAAAATGCGAGCTGGGCCAATATGTACGACTCACGATTAAATGAAAAAAAAAACTATTTTCACAAATATTACCAACACTGTAATCCTCTAAAACCTATTCTCTCTCTTTCTCTCTTTTTGTCTCCTGTTACCTTTCCTTCTCCCAGCCTCACTTTCCCCATTTCGATATCAAAATTGTAGAAGTAGCTGTTTTGACCAACCTGTTTACATCCTTCTAATATTTTCTCGCTCTGCTTGTCATGCAATTAAGATGCAAATTGTTTGCGCTTGAAATCAAATTCCATGCACTGGCAAAACAGAGAGCTTCGCTTCCTATTGCCATCTATCGTTGCTGTTGTTGCTGTTGCTGCTGCTGAAATGTCGTGCAAGTTTTCTAGTGAAGTGCACTACGTATGCAATCGACACATGTGTGCAACAAAACTCGTTAACACTTGAAAAGTTTCATGGCCCTGGGCAATTGTAATGCGCTCTACTTGGAACACAGCACAGCGAGCAAGGCGAAGGGCGGTGCTGCAGGAGTAGGAAATAAGGAGTAAGTAACGTAATGCTGCTAAAAACACTTAAGCAAAATCTTGTAAGCAGAAAATAACTCAGAATGTGTGCAAGTGTGTGGCCTCTGGCATAAGCAGCCTGAGTTTTTGTGGGAGTAGTGTGTGTGTGTATGTGTGTGTGTTTGTGGGGATCACCTTGACTAGAGTTTGCCTGAAAACAAGCAAAGTTCAAGTACGTGACAGCTGTAAGTAAAGTGTTGTCTATATACATTTAAGTGGTTCTCCTGCGGTGCTGTGCCGTGTTTGAAAATCAAACCATGAGCTTCGTGGCTTAATGGCAGTTAATTGGAAAAGCCCAACTTCAAGGGAAAGTCTCTAGCAAGTTTCATGGGAAAGACCCCAATGTAGATCGAATTGCCTAAAGAATTGTCTTCTGTGCAACAAGGTTACTTAAAAGGAGTTGTAGGCCTCGCAGATGGTGGTCTCCAACTAGGTGATGCCCTAAACCACAACCGATCCGCGCTTTGAAACATACAACATAACTTGTCTATATATATATAAAAAAAAAAAAAAAAAAAAAGTAAGAAGGCTCTAGTCGAGACTGCTCGACTAGGACATACCCTGAACCCTCTAAGCTGATATTCTAATCATTCTTCACTTCTTCTATGCACACATACATACACATGCATCCAGACGCACGTATAACAACGCGCTCTGCTAACGGCGCAGTAAGCAGCGACTGCGCTTGGGCAGCGCTGCAATGTGGGCAATCTTATACGAATTTATTTGTTGAATAATTTAATTTCTAGACGTACAATCTTAATGGAACTTTCAATTTAATCATAATGTTTAAATGTATGTACATTCTAAAGAACAAGTCTCTAGTACTTGAAATGCGTTTTTTACAAATTGGCGGCGAAGAGGGCGTGGTATCCAAAATCTATAAATTACAAAATGTTTGTATTCATCATAAGTATATACACAGTAAATCTCCAGATTTAATAGTATTCCAATGAGGCTGAAAAAACAGAATCAATTTTTCGATTATTCTCGATAAAAAAGTTATCAGATGATTTATCGAAAAAATAAGACAAACTCGTACTGCGTATGGTATACACGAGTATGCATGAAGGAAAGGGCTATATCGACTCAGCTCCCCATCCTGATCAAGAATATATATACTTTATGGGGTCTGCCACGCCTCTTTCTGCCTGTTACAAACTTACATTATACCCTGATTTCCCATTTTCAATGGGTTCAGGGTATAATATGTGTGCTCATATTTACCAAAAATGCTAACATCTTGCGTTGCTTGCTGTTCTATTGATTAAATGGATTTATTCCTAGCTGAATAACTTGATTTTGACTAAATAGGTTTTATTAAAAATGTTCAGTATATAATCAATATATTCCTTTTAATATTTGTCTAATTTGAAAAATAAAAACTCTTTCCCGCAATGCCTTTATTTTCAACTGGACTAGAATTTTAAGTTAAGAGACCATGCTTTCAGATAATTCAAAGAGCTGCAATGGAAAGGAATCATTTCAGCATATATAAAATTAATAAAATTAGAAACTCGTCCCATAAAAATAAATATTGTTATTTCGGTTGGGGAACTTTTATGATATCCTGTAAGCAGTTCGATCTTTGCTGGCTGCGTGCTTGGGAACAGTTGTGAAAGTTCTTCGGCCACAGGAAATAGACAGTTGAATTGTCGAGGAACTTTTTACGAGCTGCCTCCCGATTACCAGCTAGCGGACTCATTTTTATGCCAGGCCTGAGGTCTGAACTCTGAACTTGGTGTCAAATGTAAATGTCAAACAGACAAGGAGGCTGAGCACTGGTGCTTCCGTTGGACTGTCGGTCGGTCTGGCTTGTGCCGGCTACCACTAATTTCATTGACTTGCACACACACACACACACACACGTACATAGAGACTAGAGAGAGTTGCACGCACACGCCAGAGGGGACACGCACGCACTGCTCAAAGTTGAGCTGCTGCAGCGCGGAGGAGAAGTCATCTCTCAAGTTGATTGCCATCAGCTGTGAGTGTAGCCAAAAGGAACTGAGCTCAACTTTGGCTTGGCAATGCTTATAATTAGAAACTTTATTATTTGTTTAACTTGGCCCGCAGCTGCTGCATAATTGACACACGCGTGGCAAACTCTCGCTGCAGACTTGCCACATAAACTGCCAAAACTGTGCAGCAATTATCGATGAGTGAAGTAAAGGAGTGATAAAGCGACGACAATGAGAATGGGAATGAGAATGAGATAGGGATAAAGGGAGTGAGAGAGAGGCAGTGCGAGGTGGACAGAAATATGAATAGCCAACAGTTTGACAGCCACTGGCTGAGCAAAGACCTTCCCAAAGCCACTTTAAAGATTCTTTTAAAATGTAAATTTAATGATTAAACTTTGATGAGACCGGCGCACGTTTGCTAATTCGCAAATTCATGAATATAAATTGCTTTTCAAATGCCATATAAAATAATCAAATATGCAAATTTTTGCCCGTATGCGTAACGTAACCAACACCCATAACAATCCCATACACAAACACACACACACACACAGTCACTTTCACACCAAAAAATTGTTATTAGAATTGTTTAATACCGACACAAGCTGCAGCTGCATGGGACACCCTCACACAACTCTATTCTGACAAACTCCTACAGAGACCAGCTGGATGCCAGATCCTTTTTTGGATGGCAACAGTTGCTCAGCCCTCGCCAGGCTCCCAGGCTGCTGTAAACAATGACCGGCAGAGCCCAAAGTCAAATGCAGTTAAGGGACATGGACAAGCCGCAAACTGCACAACAGAACCAAAAACCAAAGCCAAGTGTCCAACACTGAACAGCAGTTCGCACACTGAAGACGGGACAGTCGAAAAGTTAAATCGAACCTATTATGCTCTATAAGTTTCCAACAAATACTTCCACATCCCGCAGATACTTTTGTTACCACAAATGGTCATGTGGTCATGTGGAATTCGTTACTTTACAAACTGTTTTGTTCCTTAAAATATTTGAGAACGTTGCAGATAATTTAGCCCGATAAATAGCAAAGATAGTTTTTGTATGGCCAAGTATGGCCAACTATGGCAGAACAAGTTTTTGATTCCTTCTGGGAAATTTAAATATAGCATAAATATTAATATATAATAAACGACAGATACTTTCAAGTATAATACAAAATTATTTTCCATTTCAGAAATATCAAAATGAGCTTTGTATCTCTTAAATGCCCATACAGTATAATATGTATATCAATAGCTATGTATATAATAGCTTACAATTTTTTATAGTCTCTGAGTACTAAACATCGTTGCATCTTGATATACACAAATGCATTAAATATATTTGAGATACTTCTAAATAAAACACAGATTTTGTATCTATCTATTTATTAGACAACCTCATTAAATATATGTGAGATACATCTCAATAAAATTAAAATTTATTTATTTATCAATTTATTGGACAGGCAATAGGGCTATAAAATTAAAAACTTAAAGCTTAAGCTCTGGCTCTTAGGCCCTTATGCTCAACAAATTCAAAGAACTTTTTACGATCCATTCGAATAACTTTTGTATTGTGGTTAAGAACAGGTTCTAATATACCCTCTTTTTCTGTTTCATTGCCTACTAGGTAAAATAACCAAAAACTGAAGTTCTTTCGGCATGTATTGTTGTGCTGCTGGATGGGAACTGAGAGCTGAAAGCTGGGAAATGGCAGCTGGGGGATAGGAGTTGGGAGCTGGAAGTTGGAGCTGGGAGCTGGGAGCTGGTTAGTTCCGCATGCAAATGGCATATCAAAAAGTGCAAAAGGATTGCGTAAAATCAACGCGACATGCGGCAGGACAAATAAAGTGCATAAATTTATCAAAAATGACGGAAAAGAAGTAGAAGAGAGAGAGAGATAGATGGAGAGCGAGAGAGAGAGAGAGAGAAAGACTTTGGTCAATATGTGGCACACGACATGGACGTGGCGAACGTGGACAATCGATGCTGATGATGATTAGATTGCTGATGCTGCAGGCAAAAGTTGAAGCTTAATACGGGGTTGGCTCAAGTGGACATATTATAACGGTTATATGCAAGCGGCTGGCGCGGAGCGGAGCGGACTCGGCATTAGCATACGATATGTGGGCAGTCGGGCGATTGGCCATGTTGTTGGCTTATGCACATCTCTGCTGTCTGCCATGCAGCGTTTCAAACGATCAAAGTCTCAAATATGCAGACACGCTGGAATTTTGTTGTTGTGGAGATACATCGAGTTGTTGTAACTGCTGTTGTTGCTGTTGCTGTTGCTGTTGTTGTTGCTGTTGCTGTTGCTGCAGCTGCAGTTGTTGCTGCTGTTGTCTAGTTAACCCCATATAAAGGCCATATTACTATATTTTGTTCACTCTGTGCATATGGCTGTGTGTGTGTCTATGTGTCTGTGCTTGAGTGGGTGTCAATTACAGAAACGCTTTTGAACGTGTAAACAACAAAAGGATTTGGGTGGCTGAATCAAGGAGCTCAAAGAGTATACAGAGAGAATACTTTATAGTCGAATTTGCTGTTGAGGACTTGAAGCTTATGCATATAATTGAATATTGAGAGCAGATAAATAAGTAATTTCTAAAAAGTTTTCAATTCCAATTTTTCGGCTTTTCTCGCTGAACAAAACAATTTAGGCATTGTGAAAATATTCAACTCGGGCATTCGCAGTGCGTCGCTATAATTTAATTAAAATATAATAAATGCATAATGTAATTAAAAAGAAGGAATTAGTTACGATTTTTAGCCTACTAAATTATTGAACAATTTATTTGCGTGCTCCAAAATTAAATGTAAATACAACTAGTTTTCGCCCAATTTTCCTCAATTCATTTCCCAATTTCTAAAGCTTCATTATGCATGCTCTTCGATATGCAGTTCATTAGTTACCTTTACACACACACCCACCCACACACACACACACATACACACACGCAGCTAAACTGTTGTGAGCGATTGCAATTTGTGTGGCTTTAACTTTAATGAAATTGTGTTTGCAGCTTTGCATACGATTTGCCTTTTGGCTGCAGATGCGAATGCGAATGCGGATGCGGATGCGGATGTGACTGCGGATGCGGTTGCATTGTCGGCATCCGATTTGGGATCGGTAAATTAAAATTTATACCATATGCTTAAAGTGCTTAACAATGCAAGCGATTCACAATGCGGCAAATTTGTTGTGGAATCATCAAATTTAATTTCTAAACAAATTAATGTTGACAAAAGTTGGCGAAATGCAATTTGCGCAAATAAGTCGTAATTTGGTCAGGCAAATTGCACAAAATACGACAAGATATGTGTGCTTAGTCCACACACGCCCATACAGTATAGAATGTATTGTGAATTTATTGCCAGAGCGAGATGGGGCGCGTGCTGTGCGAGCGAGAGGTATCAACTACAGTTGCAGCTGCTGATTTGTCGCTGCCAGCAATTTCACGTTCATTCACCACTGCGCGTTACGGCCCCACAACAACAACAACAACAATGACAAGTATAACAACAACTGACATAAGGACATGGCATTGCATTCCCATCTTCCGGCCAAATCATATGCAAATGCATGCGTATGACATTTCGGTTCGAATTTTATTGCCCGCCCGGTTGCTAAATTATTTAGAGCCTGATTCCTGCTGCCATGACGAGTCATGCATTTTGAGTTTAGCCCACACCAACACACACACACACACACACACACACAGACACTTGGTAAGTCTTAGTTGCTCTGTCGTCTTTCAATTTGACATAAAACCTTTTTGGGCTTTTACTCATATGACGTTTTATGCAAAGTGCTCGCGTGTGTGTGTGTGTGTGCGCGTGCCTGCACGTGGGCGTATTTCACGCCTTTTGCCACCGCACATCAAAACAAGCACAGGCCAAAGTGGCACCCAACCACCCGCAACAAATGAGCCGAATGTCTTCGTCTTTTATGTGCCACGCAGGCGAGCGTAAAAAAGCAAAACAACAAAAAGGTAAAACGAGAAATTCATTAAATTTCAAATCCTTTTTTGGGTATCATCAGAAGTCGCAAAAGCTTTTATTAGATTGTGCCCAAAAACAAATTCAATACACATACACATGCCCGTGCATGTATGCGCCGTAAAACCAAGCCATTCCGTTTGCTCAGCTCATTATATCGATGTGCCTGATCGAATGGACGGGATGTAATTTTGAAAGGATACGTCGATTAGCTAAGTGGATTTTAAGCAGGGCAAACAGAATATACGAAGCTGTTGCTACTCTCTCGAATTATTACATTTGCGATTCTGATTAACACTCAGTTAACCAACACTGACAGTAAACTGAATGCCTAACTTCATTTATAATGGAAAGATTGGAAAGAAATGCGAATAGCTGCAAGCTGATTCATATGCAGTTAAGCAACACTGGCCAAGGATAAAAAACTGAAGAGCTTTAAGCTACACTTCAGCCTTTACGGAAAATGTAATGAACAATTGGAAAAAGAAATCCGATTTGGTAGATGGACATGAGAAATTCCGCAATGAAATAAGAACAAAGGCAATAATGAGTCGGATTCCCACTCAGTTAACCAACACTGGCTGCGAGCAAAAAACTCCAAAGCTCGGAGCTACATCTCAATTGGAAGTAGAAATCCGATTGAAGTAGATAAGTTGCATTTACTAAATGGATTCATAACCAACACTGGCTGGTGGACTAACTCGAACACTTAAATGAATAAGTACTGAGAGCCGAAGAACTAAGAGAATAAAAATGTAAGGAACGAAGTAAGAATAGATTCATTAAACCAACAGGTAAGAAATTGTAATGAAAAATTGTCAGTAGAAATCCGATAAACTATAACTAATAGTTACATTGACGAAACGGATTCATAGCCAACACTGCACTAAGGAAATCTTAACTGGAAACCTAAAAGCTACACATATTTTATTTTACGAAAAGCGGAATTGAAATCAGAGAGCCGAATAATTAAGTAGATTTTAAACAGTATGGAATTAAACAAGAATGGATTCATAAACAAAACTGATTCGTGGTGCACCCAAAGTCATCCATAAACAATGTTGAAATTCGAGCTATAAACAGTTGATATCCAGCATATTTAAAGCAAGACTCGCATTAACGAGACGGACTTACACTCGCTTATTAATAATGACTGCAAGTCTATTTAAAATCTTATCTGCTAACTGCTGTCCTCACACGCAGTCCAGTTCATGCTTTTCAAATAAACATGACAGCTTTTTTTTTTAATGAATTCAATACGCTTGATTGCAATCTGCTTTTAATTATGAAAAATGTTTGTCTAGAACATTTGAAGTATTCAACTGCTTATCTGATGTGCATTTGCTCAAAAGCTGACACAGTCGCCAGCCTCGGACTATTCATAACTACGAATGTGCGAGTGAGTCTGTATGTGTGTGTAAGTTCTGTGCCAGACATTCTCATATACATGTGTGTGTGTGTGCGTTATAAAAGGCTCGTTAGTTAACTGACGTGGAAATTTTTAGACGGTAAAATGTGAGATATGGCTAAGAGAGAGAAAATAAAAAACAGAAAAGAGCAGGGAGCTCAACTCAGCAGAGGAGATAAGAAAATTTATGTGCGCATAAAAGGCAACAGTTTTGGTATTTTTTTAATACCAGCAGCAGACATTGTTGCAGCTTTAAAAATGAGAAGCAAAAAGTTGAAGGATGAGCAGCAAATACTCAATTTACATAGAGATGGCCTTTCCGAAATGTAATTAAAATGGGCCAAACAAGCAAGCGACTGTCAAAAGTCAGTAGCTGAGGGAACAGTTGACGTCCATTGTCCATTTGACTGTCCGGCCGTCCACACGTCCAGCTGCCCGCAAATTGACAGCTGGGCATGGGCATAGACCATAGGCAAGGATGGACACACACAGAGAGAGTGAGACAGAGAGAGAGAGACAGAAACACATATGTACGTTCGCACACAATAATTTACTACGTAATGGACAGAGGACTCAGACAGATGCTAGACAACAGCTCCAGTTGCTGCCGTGCTGTTCATTAACAAGAACATAAGCTGCCAGACTACAGACTACTGCCGGCAGTCGGGCAGCCTTACAGCTGGGTAAGTTATGGCTCGAAACGGTGTCTGGGTACATCATAAATGCAGCAGGATACATCAGCCAGCGAGGCTGAGAGAGATCATATTTCCAAAGTTCAAGCTGCATTTCGAATGCTATTAAAATAGCTTTCAATAATGAGACGAGCCTCTGCAGCGTGAGTGTGTGTATGTATGTGTGTGTGTGTGTGGCATTGTTGGAAGTTTGTGCAACAAATTAGTGCCAAGTTGGCACTTAGTTTGCCTCATCGGCTCACACAAGGCCAGGCAAATATCCGGTGCGGAAATTGCAGCGAGACACGTGATCAAGGAACAGGCATGCACCAAGCCGAGCAGCCAAAGGGACGAGACGCGTTCTGGACAGACAGAAAGACAGACAGACAGACAGACAGAGAGACAGACAGATAGACAGACTATCACTATGCATGGCTCTGCTGTCTATGAGTTCCGCTTGCCAGACATATAAATCTTCATTTTGCTTCAACTTTGCACCGCAAGTTTTGCGGCCCAGCGAAAAGTTAACTTCGAGCAGACACCAAATTAACAGCTGCTGCTGCTCCTCTAATTGTTGTTGTTGCTGGCGGGTTGTATAAATAGAAATTGTTACTTCTGCTATGATTCCTTTTTACTAGTGCAATTGCTGCTGTTGTTGTTGCTGCATCTGCAGTTGCTATTGTGTCTATTACTTGTTGTAGTTCTGCTGCAATTGTTGTTGCTGCCGATGCTGATGTTCGCATAGCTCTCGTTGAAGTTGCTGTTGCTTGTGCCACTGCTACAGCTTCTGTTATAACTGTTGCTGTTACTGTTGGTGCTGTTGCTGTTGGCGTTATTGCTGCTGTTATTGTGGCTGCTGCCAATGCCGTTGCTGTAACAATTGCTGTTCTTGTTGTTATTCATAATGCTGTTGCTGTAGCCGATGGCCTTGCTCAAACTGTTACTGTTAATGTTACTGTTGTTGATACTGTTTCTGTTGTTGGTATTGCTGTTACTGTTATGTTAGTATTCATGTTTCTATTGTTGCATCTTTTCCACTACTGTTGCCATTGCTGCTGTTATTCCTGTAGCTGATTCACCTGCTGTTGCTGCTGTTCTTCGAGAGAAACAGTAACACTCTTTAAATAACTGTAGTTGATACTGTTACTGCTGTTGCTGTTACTGTTGATATTATTTATGTTACTATTGTTGTTACCATAGCTGTTGTTATTCCTGTATCTTCTGTTGCTGTAGTTCTCAAGTTGTTGTTGTATTTCTGTAGCAGTAGATGTTGGTGTGTATATATCTGTATTATTTCTGTTGCTGTACTGCTCCTATTTCTAATGCTGTAGCTGTTGCTGTTACCAATTTGTATTCAAATTGTTGCTTTTCCAGTATCTTATACAGCAGATGCTGAGGCCGCTCTAATTGATATTATTGTGTCCGCTACTTTTGTTGTATCTTCTAATACTACTAGTGATGTTGCTGCATTTTGTTTTTATATTTTATTTTTTACATATAGCTTTTATTTGATTTTTTTTTTTTTTTTTTTTCAATATATTGATATTGTAACTTCTTTCTATGTTTTTTGGCTGCTTCTGCTCCATTTGCTGCACCCGATTATGTATCGCTGCTGCTGCTGCTGTTTCTCTTACAGTTTCCATTGCAGGTGTTTTTCTGCTTTGGTTATTATTACTACTGCAAATATTTACTTTCTGCTGTTAACCTTTCTTAAGGTCTTCTATTTATTTATTTTTAATGCTTCCAGCTGCAAGTCTTTGTCTGCTGTTGCTTCAACTCGTACTATGGCTGTCGTGACTTTTGATGCTATTTAGACTGCTGTTGCTAATTCGACTGCTATTGCTCTCCTCTCATTTCATTCTCATTCTCATTCTCATGGTGCCAAGTCTGTTTCTGCATCTATTTGGTGTTTTGCAGATGCTTAGGTGGTTGCCACTGCCACATTTTCTTGAGCAACTGTTGTTCGTGCAGTTGTTAATGCTGCTAATGTGGCCGCAATTTCAAGTGAGGTTGCTAATAATATTGAATGTTTTGTTGTATTTGCTGTTATTGTAATTGCTGAAATTACTGTAGGCGAGCAGTAGTTGCTGCTGTAATGGCTGTTGCTACAGCATTTACACTTATTGGTTATGTTGTTGCTATGACTATTTTTAATGGAACAGTTGCTGTTGCTACTGTTGCTGCTTGAATTGATGCTGCCGTTGCTGTTTGTGCTGTGGTTGCTGCTCGTAAGGCTGCTGACGTTACTATTTGTAGTATATGTTGCTGCTGTGCCTCTCATTACTGCTGCTGCAGCAGTCATTGTTGTTGTTGTTGCTAATATCCTTAGTCGGTTGTAGCTGGTTTCCACTTACTCCTGCTGCGACTCCTTGTACTATATCTACTGCCATTTAAACATATGTAAAAGCTATTGCTACTCTTGCTCCTGCTGCTGTTACTCCTGCTCCTGCTCCTTTTCCTGCTCCTGCTGCTGTTCGATTCTGCAACCTCTTAAGCTGCCCGAGAAGTACCTCTGTTTCCGCTGCCGTATTTGCTGCTGCTGCGGTTTTGATGTGCAGGTGATTTACGACCAACGTAACAGTGTCTGCATAATAATATGGACCAACCACTCGAACCACTCGCTTCGGCTCTTTACTTTCATTTATTCAGTGCACGCAATTTCAAGCCAAATCCCAGCCAAATCTGACTGGCGAAACTATTGGCAATATGTCAGGCAGTGCTTGGCCCTTGCCAAATGATATTCAACAATTGCAACTGTTGATGTTGTTAGTGTTGGTACTGCTGCTGCTGCTGGTGCTGCTGATGTTGCTGCTGCTGCTTCTGTTATGCCGGCCAATTTGTGACAAGTGAGTGCGTTTTGCATATTATATAAAGCAAATTATATTTCATATTCCGCAGTGCTCAGTCGACTGGTTGCGTCTCAAGAGTAGCTGCAATGACGTTAAAGTCGACGTCTGGGCCCTGTTGGGCAGCAGCAATTGTCGATGTTGCTGCCGTTGTCGTTGCTGTTGTTGCTGCTGTTGCTGTCGTTGCTTGGGTTTACGTGACCATGGCCTTTTAAATTGTTGCTCCAAAGTATGCTACAATTATTTTCATCAAGCGCCACAAACAACTTTATACACATCCAAATATACTTTTATTTAAGTCGCAGTGCACCACACAAAAATGTCGGAAATGTTATTAAACTTGTGCAATTATTTGTTATTGAGTGAACAGGAATAGTTACAAATATAATAAGTTTTAAAAGAAATTGAGTTCAAGTAAAAATTATCACAAAACTAAAAACTGTTTTTACCTGTTTAAATTATTGATTCAACTAAATTGAAAATCCTTTATTTTGTATACAACTAAAATTAAGAATTATTATATTTCACTTAGAAATTGACTATGTTATATTTCATTGAATTATGCTACAAAACCATTTACTCACTTTCTCCAACTCTTAACTTTATTTTACCAAGCGATAAGAGTACGTTAGTTCGGAAGATTGCGACTGGCTTTAAACTTAAAATAAGCAGGTGAGCTAAAATAAACCAATTTTTTTCTAAAACTAAATTTATTAGGTTACAAAAAAATAACAATTTATATTCAACAGGAAAGGAGATTAAATATTATACATATGTATATATAAAGGGGAAACAGGGAATTAAATACGGTGCGGTAAACTTTGGTTTAAAAATGATAAAGACAAAGCCATTTTCTCTTTGACACGGCCGACTAGCATAACTCTTCGTTTCACCACACCTCTGGGGCCTCTAGCGATGGCTACAAGCAAATTTACTTTGCTCAGTGAGAGTAGCTGAGCTAAATTTTGTTAAATATTGTAAAATTCGTATATTCCCTAAGACAATTTCAAAACAATGTTCAGAAAGGAGGAATGGAGTACATGGGTTCTTATATCTTATTTTCTAATATATTTTTCTGTATTCTGTATTATTTAAGTACATTTATATGCATTCATCATAGCAAAAACGAATCTGTTCGGTTTGTCGCCTGTGCGAGTTTTTCGTGCGCAAACAACAGGCAAAAGCAAAAGTGCACTTGAAATTGTTGATGGGACAACTAAGCCGTGCCCTATTCGTGCCTCTCCGGCTCTAAGTGTGTGTGTGTGTGCGTGCTTTGTATATGTATATGTTTAAGTTGTGAAGTTTCCTTTTGTTTTGTATTGTTGCCCTGCTCCGTAGCGCCCATTCCCAATCCCTGTCCCAATCCCAATCCCAATCCCGACGACCATTAAACTCCTCACTTTCAGTCTGCATTCGTTTGCAAAAAGCATTTCAAAAATGTGCAAAACTTTTGGTTGCAATGTCGACGGGCAACGTTGTTGATGTTGTTGTCATTGTTGTAGTTGTTGTTGCTGTTGGGGCAGCCGCATGCATAAAGAGCGACAGTCCGCAGGACATTTTATATTTAATTTACAGTGTAACCGCAATCTACAGCTCGCTTCGAATCTAGCTGTGTGCGTGTGTGTGTCTGTATGTGTGTGTGTCTGTGATTTTATCCAGCATTTAATAGAGTGCATTCTAGGATTTGAAGTGGCAACGACTGATGCATGATTTCCCATTTATACCGAATGCATAGCATAGATTTTAATCACTGTTGTTGTTTGTGTTTGCATTTGTTGCTGTTGTTGTTGCTGTTGCTGTTGCTCCATTTCAATTACTAAATGTTAGCGTTTAGCCACATGGCCAAAAATTAATTTCTAATGCCGCTTTTGTCCATTTAAAGCGATGTCTATTAAATAAACACGCCCACACACTCGCGCTCAGTTGATTTTCAAATGAAAATGGCATTAAATAAAGTTGAAAACGGACTCTGACCGGGCTTCGCATTGCCAAGTGGGGATTAGCGAGAACATGACCCAATCACAGCTGCCACACGAAATGGATCGAATAAAAAATTTATCTGAATTGGCAGTGCCAAATCCGAAACGTGTATGCTCTGTCATATAATCTTATTGTATGAAATTAGAGTCTATCTCTGTTAATGCTCTATCTCTGTTAGAGTTATGCTGAACATACACCGGTCCATTAACAGGCTGCTTTGACAGATCGATCTTTACATTAGGTTGCGCAGAGTAGTTCCGTTACTGACATTTACTCAGTCGAGAAATAACATGGCTGTAATGTTCATGCCTAATTAGTCTGTTAATTTGTGATTTTAACGATAATAATAACTCATAATAACCTTTGTTAATCTATTCCCATTTGATAGACATTTACTGCTTCCCAACTCTCATTGTAATAAATCTTTGTGACATTTTCAATGTTATTTGCTTTAGATCGATTCACATTCGTTACAATTGCTGTAGCTGAGTCTTTATACCCTCTTGAAAATGTTTTCTTTAAAAAGGCAAACAGAAGCAAAGCCAAAGTGCGCTTTTCAATTATTTTTTGCCGTTCACTCGACAACTTTTTATACCCTGAACCCATTGAAAATGGGAAATCAGGGTATAATGGTTTTGTGAAAAGTATGTAACAGGCAGAAGGAATCATCGCAGACCCCATAAAGTATATATATTCTTGATCAGGACGACGAGCTGAGTCGATATAGCCCTGTCCGTCTGTCCGTCCGTCCGTCCGTCCGTCCGTATGAGCAAAAGGATCTCAGAAGATATAAGAGCTAGAGAGCTGAAATTTGGCATGCATACTCGTGTATACCATAGGCAGTACGAGTTTGCTTTATTTTTTCGATAACTCGTCCGATAACTTTTTTATCGAGAATAATCGAAAAATCGACTTTGTTTTTTCAGCCTAATTTGAACACTTTTAGGCCTAGAGACTTCAAATTTGCGTTGTATATAAAGTTAATGGATACAAAGATTTTGTAATTTACAGATTTTGGATACCACGCCCCATTCGCCCCCAATTTGTAAAAAACGCATTTCAAGTACTAGAGACTTGTGCTTTGGAATGTACACACATTTTAGCCATATGATTACGCTCTAAAAGTTTCATTAAGATCATACGTCTACAAAAGAAATTATTCAACAAATAAATTCTCATAATATTGCCCACATTGCAGCGCAGCCCCAGCGCAGCCCCAGCGCAGTCGCTGCTTACTGCGCAGTTAGCAGAGCGCGTGCTTATAAGTGCATGTGTATGTATGTATGAATAAAAGAAGTCCAGAATGATTAGAATATCAGCTTGGAGGGTTCAGGGTATCTCCTAGTCGAGCAGTCTCGACTGGAGCCTTCTTACTTGTTTAAGTAGGGCTTCCGCATTGGGGACAAAAAAGCGGCGAGCGACGAGCGGAGATTGGCGAAAGGCCAATGGCCAATGGGAGGGGCTGGATGCGGGATAACTCTGAGTGCTGGACATGGAGCTGGGAGTGTGCTCGTATATGGATTCGGCGTTCCAATGTGCACTCGTCTGCGCTTTTATTGCTTTAATTGCCCAGTGGTGCGCGTCGAGGGCAACGAAATACGCTCTCGAATTGTACACATGTTGCTAATGAAGTTCTCTAACTACATTCTCTGTTCATGTCAGATCATAATCTGTTAATCTGAGAGCCAAGCCGCTTACGGGGTGCCATTCATGCCCCATTTTCGCCATCCGATTAGCCCGGCTCTCTCCTTCTCATTCTCATTCTCTCTCTCTTTCTCTTTGGGTGATGAACAAGTTGGCGATGAGCCTTTGCTCAGCTTACGACATGTTTGCTTCATTGGTTAGCTCCGGGCCTGATTGCCCCTGTTACCCGGCACCAGTTACCGAACTGTTGAGCAGACGGCTCAGACACAGACACCGACACAGACACAGACACACACATTTTTACAGACACACCCACGGAGAATATGTCAAAGTCAGGAACACATCAATCTCCAATTTTTCGGCAATACTTCAAGCTGCAAATGAAAGCTGAACCAACTGCCGCAGCAGACTGAAAACACACACAAATCTGCGTCACATTGAGGCCGAGAGCGGACTCGAGTGCTCTAGTTGAGCTCAAGAAGCCCAATGAGAATGAGTTATTAGTTGACAGCGAAGCGCAAAAATATTAAAACTAATCTGAATTGAGTTCGCTTTTAACGGCACTCAACAAATTAGAAGCTGAACTCAGAATAAACTAGAGTGAAAACTAAATATTATTATATAATACATATTTGTATTTCAGAGAGTAGAAAAAGTTTGGATTAAATCTAAAAAATGATTCCACCAAGTGTTTAGCACATTTTATTGTACATTTTAAATTATAAATTAAATTACAAACTAATTTTCCCGTTGAGAAATTTAAAAAATTGCCAACTTTTTATATAGAGTAGAATAGAAAGAATTACAAAAAAGTTGAGCTTTTTTGGTCACACTTAACTTGTTTTTTCTATCACAGATTTTAAGATGAAGACTCAAATTTTCGATTGTATTTTCCAGTTTAAATTAAAGCAAATATCAATGTAAAATATTTTATTTTTATAATAAATATTTTTTATTGTGATTATATTCAGCACAATTTATTGGACTTAGATCAATTAGGAAATGATGATTAACATAGTATTTTAATTAGCGTTCAGTTAGTTCAATTAATTAAAAGCTCTCCAATTAATTACTTCATCCATCGGCTTCATCCATTGACTTAGCCAGAACGGCGAAACGAAACGCGTTAATAATGTCCACAGCCAATGCAAACAGAGCTCGGTAAATACAACAACAACTAGAGAGACGCACAAATGCAATTTGGGCAACATGTCGAGGCGAGCAAACAGACGTCAAATGTTAGCAGCAACAACAACAAGAAAGCCAACAAATAAGTAGGTGTGGGCATATGTGTGTGAGTATAGGGTGTGCCTATTCGTGTGTGTGTCTGTGTCTGCCATTATTTCCGTTTGTTGCTATTTGTTATGTTTACGCCTCGATTGTGCTGAAAAATAAACAACAACAACAACAAGCACAAGAGCCTTAGTTGATGGTTTATTGACGTCCACGTGGGCGTGGCTGCCTCCATAGACAGTGGGGGCGTGAGGCGAGCGGATCTATGTGCCCCGGCAAATGTTTTAATTAAAGTTGTTTCGACGCATTTATCAGATGCAGACAGGACACATGCCACAAGCGCCGACACTAGGCACCTGCACCTAACTCAAATGCAGGAACAGAAAAAAAAAAGCAAACGCAGCTGCAATTGTAACGAGACTCCAAGCTGGAGCCAGACAATGAAAAACAACGGACGACCGCCCGGGCGGACCCAATAGACAAGCCCAGCCATGTTTTACTGTTAATGGACTTTCAATATTTGCAGCAGGAAGTTATGGCAGCTAGATTTATGTCCCCATGGCTTTCTCCATCTATCGCCCTGTGGCATGGCTCTTTAATTATTGAGTGCCATTTGATTAAAATCCTGCACACACACACGCGCGCACACATACACACACAATCGGACATCAAAAACCAATGGCAGCCAAAATTTGTCTGGCTATAAAAGTGAAAAGTAAAAAAAAAAGTCATAAAAGTAACAATCTCATTGGACACTGACCGACTTTTCTATACTCTTTCAAATTACCATTGTTGAGTTCTGATATTTGAAAATATTTATCATATTTTATTTGTGTATTCATTTATATTTCGTCAATAACATGTTCATGCTTGAGAACAAGGTTTTCAGATTAACATATGCATATTGCAGAGATTTTGGAATAGAAACTAACCTTTAAAGTATTTAGATAAATGTAATAAATGAGCACTCAGCTATTCGATTACTCACTTATATATATTATTATATTGTATATTATTCACGCAGTCTACCATCATTTTCCTTTCATCGCCATTAGCATCAAGACATTCCTTCATCTATTACTAATGTCAATCAATAAAATACCAATTAATGAAAAACTCAAATTATATGAGAAATTACAGACACAAGTTGACATAGCTGGCGTAGCTTAAAGCCTTGAAGTAAGTGAAACACAAATACGAGTGAATCAGAACATTTTGTGCATGTGTAACACGTACAACACATGACAGGAAGCCCATGAAGTTACAAGGGCAGGTGTCTGGCAGGAGGAGCAGTAGGAGCAGGGGGAGCACCCTCATGCAGTCACTCAGCCGCACACGCACCCGCACCCGCACCCAGTTGATGCTGACTTACATTAAATAAAAAGGGAATTTACGTCTTTGGCCATAAACTGGAGATGGCGAATTGCGAGCACGTTAAACGGAATCAAAGTGAGCGCCTAAGAGGCTTATGCAAAATGAAACAATCCAAAATTCTTATGCGATTTTCCTTCTTGCATTTATTTTGTTCAACTTTCAATTCGAATGCCGCCAATGCCAATAGGCAAAAGTGTTAAGCAAAATTTGTCTGGCGTTTATTGAGTGGAACGAGAAAACACACACAAGAGCAAAGAAACAAAAAAAAAAAAATACGAAGCCGCTTAGACAAAAGTAAAAGCAAAAGTTTAAATTACTTTTGCAGTTTTTTGGGCCGCAGCCAAGTAAAACTTCGAGTCGAAAGATTAATGCGAAAAGCGCCAAAGCAAATGCGAAAGGGTAAAATGCTAAAGTACTAAACGGCTAATACATTTCGAATGAAGTCCTCACATAAATTTACAAATTTATTTTCTGCTGCACTCTCTCTGTCTCTTCGTCTCTATATCTCTCTCTTTCCGACTCGCTCGCTCCCTGCTAAGATCTCAATTGTAAACAGATAAGAGGACAGTGACTTATAGACCATGGAGGATAATGCAATTATCACAATCTCAATTACCTTTCCTGTCGATGACCATGCAACTACTTTATCTTTGCCATGGAAAGGAATGCCTTGAAAGAATTCATCTGCTAGTTTGACTCATAAAATATTTAATATAAGTAAGTTGAATGGAAATGTCAAGCTCTTCATTTTAACATTTGGTCAACATATTCCAAATTTATTTTCATCTAGATTTCTTTTATCTATCAATCCAAAACGATTTACTTTTTATGTAATTTTCCTATTCTAGTTTCAGTTACTCATTAAAATTCAATGAATGAAGTGTTTCATTAAATGATATTAAAGAATTTAATGCTCGGGATAACTGGGAGGCAGGGTGAGGCACTTCTTGAGTCTGTCCGATAGCATGGCAGGCATATTCCATTGAACTCAATCGCAACTTCATAGTCAGTGAGCTTTCTTTTGAAGTGCTCGAGCCAGGCGCACAAAGGACCAGTCGAATAGATAAACAAAACTTCAGGCCACAAACACAAACACATGCAAATACATTCGCAGTATACTGAGTTTTTATATTTTTACTTTGAAAGTTCATTCGTTTGTAAATAATTTTCTAGCTGGCGGCAAAATCGATACTTCACTTAAGATTTTTGCATATAAATACGAGTCGGTACTCGCACAGGGTTACACTCACCCCCCTAGACCCTTCCAGGCTCCTGCTCAGAAGCGCGCACATTTTGTCAAGCAGCAAAGCGGCAAACTTTTCCAGTCAAACTTATATAAAACAGCAGCGTATGCCGATAATGCATGCAACAAGGCAACACCAATCGAGCGGGGTGAGGGGCCAAGTTTTGCTATTAAACTTATTGTTCATCAAGCCAAAAGGGGCGATTGCTGCCGGTTTGCGCTCGTTGCCTACAAATTATGCATCGTAATCAGAAAAGTGGATAAGAGCTGAGTTATGCATATGCAAGCATAATTAGAGAGAAAGCAATAACTCGATCCGAATAAAAGAGAAAGTGCATGATGGGATGAATATAAATTCAATTCAACTGCATTTCAATATAATTATCTTATATATAAAATGGTCGGAAATTTAATTATTATTAGTTTTACATATATATATTTTAGGAAGAAAAAGAAATGGAAAAATGTTCTATTTTGAAGTGTGAAAAAATGAAGAAAGATTAATATATTAATTTTGTATATATTATTATTGAAATTGAATTTATTACACATTAATAGTATTTTATTTATTTAAATAAATTATGATTGCCTGCTTTTAGAAAAACAGAGTCAAAAACAATAGAGAAGACAGAAAATCGACTTTCGATAATCATATAATAATATGAAATATTAATTAGAGGTAGACATTCAATAAGATTTTACTAAGATATGTATTTTATTAATTTATTTATTTATACATTTATCGATCATTTGTACAGATTAAATAATTATACTTGAGTGCAGCGTATCCCTGCACTTGTTGTCCTTGTTTGTCTCATTTTATATCGTCATGATTTTCTCCAAAACGTTGGATTAATCCAATCTCAACAATATTATTGTTAAATACATTACACGAAATCAATCAATAATTTGCATACACCGATATATCGATCAGACATTCCATTCTAGTAATATAGAGAAATACAATTAAGTCAATAACACTATAAGTCAGTGTTAGTAACTCAAATAAACTCTGACTATAGAGTATATAAGAGTCATTCATACCACATCAACTATAATAACAGTTGGCTGAATTTTCTTTCAACTTTTTTATTATTTGATCTTCACTCAAAAGCTCGAGCCTAACTCATTGACGGTGCAAATATTTGTCAGGCAATTAAACGTTAACAGCGAGCGTATTTTTATTGCTTCTATTATGAATAGACTGCCGTTGGAATTAATCATACGCTCCGTTGGCAACGTTGTCCTCGCTCCTGGATGGCCTGGGTGGCTGCGACAAAACCGCAATGGCAAATGAACTCAGTTTTCAGCTCAGCCTGTGGCACTAAGTGCACTCACAACCAAGTTTGGAGTTGGAGTTTGGGGCTTGGAGTTTGGAGTTTGGAGCTTGAAGCTTGGAGTTGCTGCTATTGGATTTGGAGCTAGGGTTTCGGCCTGCAAATGCCGTTGTCCTGGCTGTGCCTTTGGCTGCCCTTTGCAATCTGCTAATGCGATTTGTAGCCAAACACTTGAAGCGCTCCATTGGAGCGGCTTTAATTTTGCCTCACCACACTCGAGCATGCTAATTAATTAACAGTTATTCATCCACACCCACCGCCCTTCATCTCTATCTATCTTTATCCCGCTCTCGCTCTCGCTCTCTATCTGTCTCGTCCTTTCTGTGTGCTGTGTAACATTATATTCATTATTTATATACACACTGTGCATTACGCATTAAGCATACGCAACGTTGGCCGCTGGCAGCAGAAAAATTGACAAGCAGCTACGAAACATCGCATATTCATTTTAATTACCTGCATAACAGCCAAGCAGGTAACACAAATTGGCACGGGGCACATTTCGCGACATGTTTCGCACAAATTTTAATGGCAAATGGAAAAGTTGCGTATACGACCCGTACCACAGGACTTCATCCGCGTGTGTTTTGTTAGTTTGTTTGCAGCTGCCTCCGTTGCCGGCAATTTGCAATTTCATAAATATAAATTGGTTTTAAATGTTAAATAAAACAATTAAAATACGTGCATGCGCACACAGCGATCCGTTACGATGGCAGCCATAGAAAATCAACAACAGAATTCTGTTTGCATATCATGGCGAGCGCACCTAATTAAATTATGTGCAGCCCAAATACTGATTTCCATACTGTATTAGAGGCGTAGGCAAACACATCAGACCAAAGGACAAAAGTTTCAAAACTGAGCTCTAAATATTCCCTTTCTTAATGCTAGAGCATTATCATTTATCCAAATTTGCATAAATCGATTCATAATTTATTCCAATTTCTTTCAGCTTTTGATTACTAGTTTACGTACTATAAATATATAAATCATGAAATTATTGGGATGTTGACTCAATAGGTTGAGCTCTGGTAGGCAAAAGCGAAGCTCAAACTCTAATCTTTCGAAATTTAAGACTTTAGCAATGCATATTAACTGCCAGCTTACCTCAACGATTGGCATGAAGCCGCAGTCTGTCGCTATGACGACTAGGATATTAGTTGATTTGTCTACGAAACTACAAAAAAAGGCTCAGTCTCACATTTTTGCTAATATATGTAGAGGGCGTAGCCGACTCTATGAGGTGTGAGGTGATATGTACTCTTAGATGAAATACGAACTTAGTTGATCTAGCCCCATCTGGTTGTGATTGTGTTTGCAGAGAACTTATATACCACAAAAACTAGATAAAAATTCAAATTGAATGAATATTCTATATATTCTGCTATTCTGTAAGTGATTTACTTTACTATCGATAAAAGTCCATATTTTGATTATATATCAACATGTATCATATTATTTACTTAGACTAATGAAAGTATATTAACTCTTTGGCACTTTTTATTCTGAGCAATGGCCTTAAAGTCGTTATAGAACTGAAACAACTTCTGCTTTGCATTAGCTCTGATTTTAACTTGCCTTAAATGCAATAGGTATATAATTATTCAAACGATGGAAGTGCAGTTGCTGCTTAGTTCAATGTGAAAAGCATTTCAATTGTTAAATAATGTACACACTTGAGAAAGTAGCTTAGGAGGCATTCATTGAGTGCTTTGTAAGCACGATATATCAACAGTACTCCATACGCCCTGGCCCTGAATACCCAATGCTTTGCATGGATACACAATAGTTCAACTGTTCAGTTGTTCTCATTGTTACATGATGCATCAGATGCATCAATAAATAGACAGTTACGGCAATGAGTGGGTTCATTAGAAGGCGCGGGGGGATGGGGTAAGTGGGTAGAGGGAGGAGCTGCTACTATACTAGAGATAGTGTACACTCCGCTAGTCGCTGGTACAACAAAATAGGCGTTGACCACAAATACGCGCTGTTCCCGTAGATTTAACGTGTGGTTAAACGCATCCAGCCCGCCAACCACCCACCCACACAAACACACGCTCAGTCAATTTGTGCAGCATGCATATTTAATTAGTTTCACACACCGACTACAACAGACTCAGCATCGGGGTCCGCATCAGCATCAACAGCAACAGCAACAGCGTATTCGTCATTAATTATTTGCAAATGACAATTCCAGATGCAAATCTCCAAACACAAAACACAAAAGCCAAAAACAACAAAAAATGCATTCAATCAATGGCAAAATTTATTTGCCCATAAATGGGAAATGTTATTGTTGGAGCCAAAACCATAAAACATATATCAAATCGTTTACATATACATATTTTTTATTTCATTATAATATTTTGCAGTTGTCCTTGCTGCATGCCGCATGGCAACAATAAAACAAAGGCAAATTTGCAGCCACTCGTTCGCCATGTCAACATAAATTGCTCCTAATAAAATTTCACAACAAAGGCACGAAAAATAAAAATGCAAACTATGGGAAAATATATTGCGAAATAAAATATTGTAAAGCAATAAAGAATGGTACTTGATACTGAATTGTGCAACTGACCGTAAATTGATTGATAAATAAATAGTTAATGAATCGAGGGTTAAGGCTGCAAGATTGCAGTCAATTTTTGCATGGCAAATTACTCGCTTCAATTAAGAAACTTTATTAAATTATTCGTTTAGCATATTGCCAACATTTATGGTGAAGGACAAGTAAAGGTTGTGTGCAAAATATTACATTACACGCAATTCGAGCTTGTCTCAAGAAAGAGCAGCAACAGCCTAAAGGCCCTAAAGGGTTGAAGCTCCTGTATACAAATATAGAGGAAATACAATATTTGTCTTTTAGATGTTTCTCAAATTAAATTCACAAAACCTAATCAAAGGATTTAAATATTATATATCACAAATATAGATATTTGAATACTAGTAACTGCTATTATACATACATATTATGAAAGCAACTAAAATTAAAAAATATTTATTTCATTTCATAGTAAAATGAATCAAGTGTTGTGTAGATATAGATTGATAATATGGTAAAAGTAGACAAATAAATATAATATATAATGTAGGCAGGCGAGCCTTTAGAGATTGCGAAATCGCATGATTTTCCACATATATATTGAGGCAGAGTTCCATTGGCCTAAATTGACTCAAGGTACAAAAGGAAACTTGAATTAATTGACTCAATTAAATTCAAATTAAAATTGAATTTCTTTACACATATTTCTTGTGAATATACAAAATGATAATTTATTCAATTTGAAACTAAACAAAATCTCGAACTGTACACAAATTGACTAATTCAACACAAGTACAAGCTATTAACTCAGTTCTGCACTTAACTAATCGATATTTAATGACAAAGCAATGCCACGCCCATGCACATCGGACACACACATACACACATACACTTCTAGTAGGGAGCACATACATCATTGTCAATGTCAAAGTGTCAAAGCAAAACTTGCACAGAGCAAAGCTGGCGGCCCAGAGCTTCTCTTTAGGCAAGTACAATAACCCGAACTACTGAGAGTGGGCGGTGGTGGGTGGGGAAAGGGTCTCTTAGCATGCCGCAGCCACTGTGTAAAGGCAAAGCCCAATGCTGTGGCATTTATGATGTTGCAGGTTTCTGGTCGTAAGCAGCAAAGTAAACTGCAATTTGCAGTAGGAAAGTTGCTCATTTTTCTTGTTTTTGTTTTCTTCTTACTCTATTCTGTAATTTTTGTCTGGGACTGTATTCGACTTGCGACAAGTTTGAAGCAAACAGCAAACAATTTGAACTGACAAAGTCCTGCGATAAAAATAGCTTAAGTACTTTAGTTGCGCAACGAATACAGCTGGAAAAACTGAGTACTAAAAGCGAGAGGGGAAAAGTTTTGTTAAACAAACAGGTAAAATCTGGCAGCAAAGGGACAAGAGCTCCCCACTCAGCCAGATTCGGATCAAACAGCAAAGCGAAAAAAAATGTGCAGCCCTATCAAAACAAAACAGACGAAAAAAATCAAATGAAAAAATATCCAAACATGGCCAAAAATATCAGCTACCATATGTCCTGTAGCCATATGCCAGGACCCGCTGCCGTTCACTATTTCTGTTTGATTTTATTTTGTGTGCGTGCGGAATGAAAAATTTCTCATTTTTTCGGAAGTTTTTCCCATTTTATTTTTTTTACTTATTTCAGTATTTTTTTTTTTTTTTTCTGCTTCTGTTGTTGCAGCTTTGACATTGGCCCTGGCTAACAAGTGGCAAGACTGGAGTAAGAGCAGAACTACAGACTCTCACAGACTTTAAGGACTTAAGTACACAAAATATATCTTAAGGGTGTGGAATTAGGATAATAGAGGCAAAACTAGGTGCTGCTGCTGACGTGGTTAACTAAAAGTAAA